>NW_006160060.1:968791-970006 GCF_000334495.1 Tupaia belangeri chinensis
GTAGGGAAATAGAGGATATTACTGAAATGTCAGAAACAGAATTTAGAATATTTATGTTAACGAAATGTATGAGATGCAAGAGAAAAGAGACACTGAGCTCCAAGAGATGAGGAAGTCCTTCCATGATATGAAAGAAGAATTGGACACCATAAAAAAGAATCAAACAGAACTATTAGATATAAAGGCTACAATACAGGAAATTAAAATCTCCCTAGAAAGTATTAAAAGCAGGTTAGACCATGCAGAAGATCAAATTTCGGAAGTAGAAGACAAAACTTTTAACCTAGAAAAAATTATCAAAAGTACTCAGAAAACAGCCAAGAAAACTGAGCATAATATACGAGAAATACTAGATACCATGAAATGCCCAAATATCCATATAATTGGTATCCTAGAAGGTGAAGAATCTAATAAGAGCATGGATAATCTATTCCACAAAATCCTGGAAGAAAACTTTCCAAGTCTAGAGAGTCATTCAAACATCCAGACCCAAGAAGTACAAAGAACCCCAAGTAGAATCAATCCAAAAAGATCTTCTCCATGGCACATTATAGCTGGATTGACTAAAATGGCAAAGATAAGATACTAAAATTGTCAAGAGAGAAACGTCAAATCACCTACAAAGGCTATCCCAACAGACTAACTAACTCTGGGTCTCTCATCGGATACAATGCAAGCAAGGAAAGAATGGGGAAATACATTCAAAGTGTTAAATGAGGGACCAGCAGTTAGTGTAATGGCTATGTTGCTGAACTCCCACGTAGCCAACCGTGGTTCGAGTCCCAGACCCTGTGGCTTAAACTCATGCCAGGCGCGTGTGCGTGCCCAAGATCCCAAAAGGAGAATGGAGAAAAAGGGATTGCAGCGTGGCCATCCCCCCCGGGGGGTGATTTCTTGCTTTCTACGGGGGACCATACGCCCCCTAAAGAAAAAACCCCTCAAAAAAAAAAAAAAAAAAAAAAAGTGTTTTACGAAAACAATTTCAATCAAGAATACTTTACCCAGCAAGATTATCTTTCATATGGGAAAAGAAGATAAAAACGTTCTCGGATAAACAAAACCTGATAGAACTTACCAACTGCAAACGAGCTCTTCAAGAAATTCTGAAAGGAGGCTCATGCCCCCCAGCGCAGCCGTGTGCCAGGAACGGCCTGGCCGGCCGCCCCCCCACTGGGGGGGGGCACGCAGCCGGGGGGCCACGCCCCCCAGAGCCCC
>NW_006160060.1:971096-973016 GCF_000334495.1 Tupaia belangeri chinensis
AAAAAAAAAAGAGAAGAGGATAGAGAAAGATAGCAAGTGAACAATAGAGGGGATGTTAGTGAGAAACAGATATGGTTTATTATCTGTTGAAGATGACGTGTATAGTATTCTCAACTGGACTGGTCTGGGAAGTATTTCATGATGGGTGAAGTCTTTTAACAAGCAAAATGAGAAATAGTGATTGACTGTTTTAAAAAATTATAATAATAATAATTATTGGGAAATGCATGGAAAAGACTTTGAATGATAAAGCGGGGAGATCGATGCCTCTGTATTGACTGACATGCATGGCATTCCCTTTTGAAAAAGCAATGGAAGTCAATGTAAAGTTATATGTAATCCAATGTAATATAAAGAAGATTATGATGATAATAAATAAAAAAAAAATTAAAAAAAAAAAAAGAAATTCTGAAAGGAGTACTATACCAAGAAAACTAAAAAGAGACAGACAGCAACAAGAGAACAAAAAACAACCAAGAATATGGCCAACTTAATGTTAGGGACAAGTCTGGAAGTATTGATAATAACACTGAATGTTAATGGATTAAATTCTCCTATCAAGAGGCACAGACTGGAGGGGAACCAGCAGTTAGCGTAATGGCTATGTCGCTGGACTCCCACGTAGTCGACCGTGGTTCACGTCCCAGACTCGGTGGCTTAAAACTCATGCCGGGCGCCTGTGCGTGCGTGCCCAAGATCCCGAGAGGAGAATGGAGGAGAAGGGATTACGGCGTGACCATCCCCCCTGGGGGGGGTGATTTCTCGCTTTCTGTCTCTATGTCTCTCTCTGTCTGGCGAGCGCATGTGCCCTATAGTGAAAATCTCTCCAAAAAAAAAAAAAAGGCACAGACTGGAGGATTGGACTAAAAATCAGAAATCCTCCATCTGCTGCCTTATAAGAAACCCATTTCATAGATAAAAACACACATAGACTAAAAGTGAAGGGCTGGAAAAAGGTATTTCATGCAAATGGAAACCAGAAAAGAGTGGGAGTCGCTATACTGATTTTGGACAAAATAGACTTTAGGACAAAAACCGTAAGAAGAGATATAATGCTTATAAATATCTATGCACCAAACCTAGGAGCACCCAAATGTAAAGGAAAGATTGCAAGATCTAAAAGGATAGACTGTAACACAATAATTGTTGGAGATCTTAACATCCCATTATCTCCTTTAGACAGGTCGACAAGACAAAAAATAAGCAGAGATGCACGACCTAAATTATACCATAAATTAGATGGACTTGATAGATGTCTATAGAGCTTCACACCTAAAAAACACAAAATACGCATTTTTCTCAGCTTCACGTGGTACTTTCTCAAAGACTGACCACACGATAGGGCACAAAACCAGCCTTAACCAATTCAAAGGCACAGAAACTATTCCAGCATCTTCTCTGACCATGATGGAGTTAAACTTGATAATAATCTCAGGAAAAACCCTGAAAACGACACAAATACATGGAAACTAAATAACATACCTTCTGAATGACTTCATTACTACTGAAGAGATTAAGACTGAAATTTAAAAATTCATGGAAACAAATGATAATGAATACACAAGTTTCCATAATTTATGGGACATGACAAAAGCAGTCATAAGAGTGAAGTTCATAGCAATCAGTGCACATAAAAAAAGATGGAAAGGTGGCAAAAGGACAACCTAACATCATGTCTCAGGGAATTGGAAAAACAACAAATACAAAAAAAATCCAAAAAATGCGGCTCCATGGCTCCTGCGATCTAGCCATTTGGGCAGAAAGGAAGATGTCCCACTGATAACTGGGCCTCCAGCATCCAAAACTCGCGTGAACAGCCCTTCTTCAAGAGACAGACAGCTCCATGGCTCCTGCGATCTAGTCATTTGGGCAGAAAGGAAGATGTCCCACTGATAACTGGGCCTCCAGCATCCAAAACTC
>NW_006160060.1:974893-975490 GCF_000334495.1 Tupaia belangeri chinensis
GGGAAAAAAGGCAAAATATACAGAAAACAATAAATGGAAAATGATTTGTTGACAATAACACATATGTTGATGTGCTTGATTGAGCCAATATACAGTGTATTCTCAATGGAAAAATCTCATTTTGTATGTTATAATGATGTACAGTGAATGAATATAAATAAATAAAGAAAAAAATATTTAAAAAAATCCAAAAAATGCCAGGAGAAAAGAAATAATAACAATTCGAGCAGAAATAAATGAAACGGAAAATAAGCAAATTATACAGAAAATAAATCAAAGCAAAAGCTCGTTCTTTAAAAAGATAAACAAGACTGACATGCCATTAGCTAGACTAATTGAGAAGAAGAGAGAAAGGGACCAGATACATCAAATTCACAATGAATCAGGCAACATTACAACAGACATAACATAAATACAAAACATCATTAGAGGAAACTATGAGTGACTACACGCTAACAAACAAGAAAAGATGGATGAGATGGACAAATTCCTGGAGAGGTATAATCTACTAAGATTACTCAAGAGGACACTGAAAGCCTGAATGAGATACCACCTATTTCCAGTCGGAATGGCAAAGATTAAAAAAAAAAAAAAAAA
>NW_006160060.1:976039-983793 GCF_000334495.1 Tupaia belangeri chinensis
GGGGAAGAGCATAAGAAGGGAAATTTGGGGAAAAATATAGAGGTAAGACAGTTGTGGGACACAGATATGATTTATTATTTGTTGATGAGGATGTGTATAGTATTCTCTACTGGGCTAGACTGAGTTGTGTGTCATGCTGGGTAAAGTCTCTTTACAATCCAAATGATGTATTGTGATTAAATGTATAAATAATAGTTGAAAGAAAGACGAAGGTTACTTATCCCTAGTGCACCTGCATGGCACCTGAAGCCTGCATTTATTCCATGGTACTGAGACTGTTCCCCAGCAATCAAAGACTAGTGTAAAAATAAAACCATTCAGCATATGTATAAAATAGGGTAAACAAAGACAACGGGCAAAATACGGAGTCCTTCCAGAACAGATCTAGACACCGCTGCTCTCAACCCCTGTCCTCCCGAGGAAAGAAGAGAACCCCAACTCCCTAAACCCTGGCTTGTCTCCTGATAGCTAGAGTGCCACCTTTATACCAGGAACTCACTCTGTCAATTAAGAAAATGTTGCTGGGACCAGCAGATGGCATGTTGGCTAACAAGGTTTGAGTACTGGATCTGGTGGCTTGCTTTCTCACTTTCTCTCTCTCTCTCCATCTCCCTCTGGTCAAATTAAAAGTAGTAACAACAAAATTAAATAAGTCTTTTTAAAAAAAAAAAAAAAAGGAAAATGTTGCCACACTTAAACAGTAAGCACTTAACAATCCTAAATAATGATTACTGCTTGGAGAAAAGGAAGAAGATATAGAAAGAAGGCATTCAAAACCAAAATTTTCTGGTATTTATTTTACAAATATTTAGTTTCAAAAACAAAAACATCTGCAATTAAAGATAGCTAACTGGGCTGGGACCAGCAGTTAGCGTAATGGCTATGTTGCTGGACTCCCATGTAGTCGATCGCTGTTCGAGTCCCGAACCCAGTGGCTTAAACTCACGCCAGGTACATGTGCGTGCATGCCCAAGATCCCGAGAAGAGAATGGAGAAGGGATTGCAGCACGGCCATCCCCCCTGGAGGGTGATTTCTTGCTTTCTGTCTCTCTGGCGATCACATGCACCCTACAGTAAAAACCTCTACCCCCCCCAAAAAAAAACCAGATAGCTAACTCGGGGCTGGCGGGTAGGGTGGTAGTTGGGATGCTGGATTCCCACATGGCCAACCACGGTCTGAGTTATGGACCTGCCTGGCAGCTTGCTTTCTCACTTTGTCTCCCTCTGGTCAAATTAAAAAATAATAAATGAATAAATAAAATTTAAGAAATAGTAACAATAAAATTAAATAATTTTTTAAAAAAAAAAAATAAAGGTAGCTGAGTAGGCAGGTGGCATGGTGGTTGAGGCACTGGACTCCCACATGGCTAACTGCAGTTCAGGTCCCAGATCTCGTGGTTTACTTTCTTACTTTCTCTTTCTGGTCAAATTAAAAAATAAATAATAGGGACCAGCAGGTGGCGTGGTGGTTAAGGTGATGGATACTCCCACATGGCCAACCATGGTTTGAGTCCTGGGCCTGGTGGCTTGCTTTCTCCCTCTGGTCAAAATAAAATAAAATGAATGAATAAATAAAATTTAAGAAATAGTAACAATAAAATTAAATAATTTTTTTTTAATAAAAGTAACTAACTGAAAGACATCCTTTGCGAAGGTTAGAAAAAAGTAAAAGGTGTGGAATACTTTCACTTTAAGACATGCCTTTTGCTTTCTGGAGACTCTGTCAGTTTATATGAAGACTGAAACAGACCGCCTCCCAGGCTCCTGTGATGCAGAAGTCTCAGTGTGTATTCTCTGCTGGCATTTAGTTTTTAGCAGTGCACTGAGAGATCTCACTCAGTGGTTTGCTATCAACTTGCATTTAATGATTTCACATGCTCTGATTGCCTACTATATCCAATTTAGTAGTTTTTCTCCTTTTCACATTACAATTGAAGCATATTAAATGAAAACTACTTCATGATACCATCTTTTACCACATCATCCTGACAAGAATCCAGAGGCCGCGAGCACCCTCTATGGGTATGGCCCTCTCCGGAGGTGCTGATGAGAAACCAGAGCAGATGGAGAAACCTGTGCTTTTCACCCGGCAGCCCAGACCAAGCACGGATCCGAAGGTAGCCCTTGTCCACAGTGAGGCCACACAGGGCAATGTCAGTCACAGTGGCATTCCTCAGCAGAAGGCCTGACGGTAGTCAGGACTGATAGTCACAGCTGAGCTGAATAACAGTGGGCGGCATGGTGGTTAAGGCAACGGGACCCACACAGCTGGTGTGGTTCGAGTCCTGGACCTTGTGACAGGCTGGGTGCATATGCATGGCTGTCCAAAAGAGGAGAATGGAGAAGGGACTACAACATGACATCCCCTGGGGGCTTTCTCCCTTCTTCTCTGGCTCTCCGTCTTTTTCCTAGTGAGTACATGTGCACTACAGCAAATCAAACAACAAAAGTGTCAACAGTACTTCCTACTGCCTGTGAAAGACAGGAAGGAAAATGTGTGCGTGTCTGCTTATTCTTGCAGGATAAAGCAGAAGTAAAAGTGGTTGCCTAAGAGAGTGAAGGAGGTAGGGAGGGTATCTTTTATATAATTGATATAGTTTTTGGGGTTTTTTTTGAGTTTTTTTTTTTTTTTTTGCTATAGGGCACGTGCGCTCGCCAGAAAGACAGAGACAGAAAACGAGAACTCACCCCCCAGGGGGGATGGCTACTCCGCAATCCCTTCTCCTCCATTCTCCTCTCGGGATCTTGGGCACGCACGCACATGCGCCCGGCGTGAGTTTAAACCACCGGGTCCAGGACTCGAACTGAGGTTGACCACATGGGAATCCAGCAACATAGCCATTACGCTAACTGCTGGTCCCTAATTGATATAGTTTTTTTGTTTTTTTTGAAAGATTTTCACTGTAGGGCGCGTGCGCTCGCCAGACAGACAGAGAGAGACATAGAGACAGAAAGCGAGAAATCACCCCCCAGGGGGGATGGTCACGCCGCAATCCCTTCTCCTCCATTCTCCTCTCGGGATCTTGGGCATGCACGCACACGCGCCCGGCGTGAGTTTTAAGCCACCGGGTCCGGGACACGAACCGCGGTCGACTACGTGGGAGTCCAGCGACATAGCCATTACGCTAACTGCTGGTTCCCGCTAATTGATATAGTTTTGACTTTTGAACCATGTAATCATTTTGTACATAAAAATAAGAATTATTTAAAAATTTTCATGTCTGAAAACAAACCGAAATAAAGCTAACTGTGTATCATATGAGACACATAACCAGAGAATGAGAGAGTTATCTGTCAAGAGACTTTAAACAAAATACTCTGGGACCAGCACATGGCATAATGGATATGTTGCTGGACTTTCCCACCGCCCACCACAGCTCAAGTCCTGGACCCAGCAGCTTAAAACTCATGGCGGGCACATGTGCGTGCCTGCCCAAAACCTCAAGAGGAGAATGGAGAAAGGACTGCGGTGTGGCACCCTCCCTGGAGGGTCATTTCTCACTTTCTGTCTCTGACTCTCTGGTGAGCACATGCACCCTAAAGCAAAAGTCTCTCTCTCTAAAACAAACAAACCACCCAGAGTATTTCATTCCTCTGAAGTAGAATATATACCAAGGACAAAAAGAACTTAAACACTCAAAATATTCACAAACCCTGCTCAGTTTTCTTGACAGCAGCAATCTAATACTCTTATACGACAACCTCTTTTACATCAATTTTAGCATTAAGCAAATAAGTAATTGTGTCACCTGTGGTATTAAGACCTAAGATGTTCAGGCCTGGCTATGGTGGCAGAGGCGATGGGCCACTGCTGCTCAACAATGGCTGCACAGGAGAGCCTGGGTTTAGACCCTGGGCTGCTCTAAACACACCTGTGATCCTGACTGGCTGTAAGTCCGAGGGAGGATCCCGATGTGGCAAGACTCCACGAGGGAACTCATCTCTCTCATTCTCTCATGAAAGAAAGAAAATCAAAAGATCTTTTCAAAAATTAAGATTTTGGGAGCCAGCAGTTAGCGTAATGGCTATGTCGCTGGACTCC
Source organism: Tupaia belangeri chinensis (assembly GCF_000334495.1). Classification (NCBI taxonomy): domain Eukaryota; kingdom Metazoa; phylum Chordata; class Mammalia; order Scandentia; family Tupaiidae; genus Tupaia; species Tupaia belangeri. Next base: position 980,082 of record NW_006160060.1, read on the forward strand.
CACGTAGTTGACCGCGGTTCGTGTCCCGGACCCGGTGGCTTAAAACTCACGCCGGGCACATGTGCGTGTGTGCCCAAGATCCCGAGAGGAGAATGGAGGAGAAGGGACTGTGGCATGACCATCCCCCCTGGGGGGTGATTTCTCGCTTTCTGTCTCTCTGTCTGTCTGGCGAGCGCATGCGCCCTATAGTGAAAATCTCTCCAAAAAAAAAAAAAATTAAGATTTTGGGGGTGGCATGGTACTTGGGGCAGCTAGATCTCACGTGGCCATTTGCATGGTCTGAGTCCCAGATCTAGTAGCTTGAAAAACACTCCAAGTGCATGTGTGTGAATGTCCAAAATCCTAAGAGGAGAATGGAGGAGAAGAGACGGAGGCGTGACCATCACAGGGGAGAGGGTGATTTCTCACATTCTCTCTCTCTCGCTCACTCCCTGGCAAGTGCATGCACCCTTTAGCAAAACTAAAACTAAAATAAATAAAAAGGAAAAAAAGGAAACGTATTCCTGAACTCTGCCCACCACAGGACTATAAACAACAGCACGTGTGCTAGAGGGGCCAGCTCAGGCCTGCATCTGGGCTTCAGGGTACCTTTCTGCACTGCAAGGAACCAGGGTACACTGGAGCTTTGTGGCTGATAGAAGGTCTGAAAGAGACAGCAAAGGGGGGACAAGGACACTGGACAAGAAAGGGGTGGTTAGGGTGCTGGACTTTGACGTGGCCAACACTGGTTGAGTCCTGGACCTGGGGCTTGCTTTCTTACTTTGCCTCTCTCTTTCTGCCTCTCTCTAGTCAGTGCATGTGTCCTGCAGCAAATTAAAAAATAATAATAATGATAAATAAAATTAAATAAATAATCCTAAAAAAAAAAATGAAAGTGCTGGCGAAAGGGATGTAGAGGCCAGCCTGGCAGGGGCTCCCAATGGGTCACAATCACGTGATTTGAACATCACTCAACAAAAACAAAAGAGTATAATAGATTATGATATCGTGAACTAATAAAAATCCATTAATCCATTTTGACATTCGAGAAAGAAAAAGGAAAAATAAAGACAGCTGCCACAGTGATTATACCAACTGCTTCCCCTGAAAACTGGAAATAGAGGGAAAGAATTAAGAATTTGCCCTGCCTTCTCAAGAAGTAATGATCATGGGAGACTCCGATCAGAGGACCAATTTCATCGGACAGGCAACGTGTCATTGCCCCTTGGAGCTGGGCGGACCAATGAGCAGGGCAGGATGTCCCCCACAGGTAATCAGCTGACTGTGGGCGGGGGTGCATTTTAAACAGCCTGTGATCAATGTCACATTGATCCCTGTGGGACAGCCCCCAGGACAGCACAGCACAAAGCACACAGCATCCAAGCAGCCTCTCCCTGCCAGCTCATGGGCTGTACACTAGAGGTGGGGCACAGGGACTAAGGGACAGAGCAACCCATGTGATGTATGGCCCTGGATGAGATTCTAGTTGGGAGAAAACAGCTACTGAAGACACTTGGGGGACAACTGTGGACGGGCTGCTGGAAAGCACCAGGGGCTGCTGTGATGTCTCTCGGACATCAGTGGCAGGGCTGTGGCTGCAGGAATGTGCTTTTCCCCAGAAAGGGGAGGGAGGGCACTCGGGAGTGACCTGAGAGCTGCGGTGCCCTTTGAAAAGGTCTAGCAAGCACAGCACTGTGGCAGGTGGCAGGGCACAGAGGAGTGCCAGATCTCCAGGGTGTAAAAGAGGCACAAATACCCTTTACAAAACTGAAGCACATTTGTTTTCTTTTCTTTTCTTTTTTTGGAGAGGTTTTTGCTATAGGGTGCGTGCGCTCATCAGACAGACAGAGACAGAGAGATAGAAAGTGAGAAATCACCCCCCAGAGGGGATGGCCACGCTGCAATCCCTTCTCCTCCATTCTCCTCTCGGGATCTTGGGCATGTACGCACATGTGCCCGGTGTGAGTTTAAGCCACCGGGTCCGGGACTCAAACCGCAGTCGACTACATGGGAGTCCAGCGACATAGCCATTACACTAACTGCTGGTCCCAGCACATTTGTTTTCAACTCTGAGGCCAGGTGCCCTCAGAGCTGTCAAGTACCTAGGAAATCGAAGCACTGCAAGTCAGACTCCTGCTGGTCCAACTTGGGGATGGAGATCTTTCTCATAAAGGATTCGAATGGAGACCAGGTCCACACCTGAGAGCAGCCGTGTCCCACCCTGAGGTCGAACACATCCTACAAGTGGCACTCGCTACCAAAGCCAGAAACCCTAGCAAGAGCCTGTACCCATACGTAGGTGACTAGAACCCGGGCCTGGCTACATTCAGATGGAGAGCCTGAAGCCCACAACTGCTATGAAGGGCTAAATTTCAGAAACCTCAAACCAGAGCCCCATTTCCAGGAGATGGGGAATAAGGCTACCTAGGAAACAGAGGACATTCCAAAGCAAGCAAACAGACCTCTAAGGTCAGCTGGTCCCTGTCCTGCCCCTGAAATGTCCAGTCAGAGAGGCTCTTTGGACTGTTCTGTTTGCTTTTTTTGTGGTTCCCCTCCACTTCACACCAGTATCCTCGCACCTACTCTGTCCTCTAGGGTCCAAGTACTTCCGCCAGTGACATATCTGAAATTGTAAGCTGTTGGGAAAGGCTTATTTTTTTAGAGTTATTTAATTTTATTTATTCATTCATGTATTTTAATTTGGCCAGAGAGAGAGAGAGTCCAGGACTCGAACTGTGGTCGACCATGTGGGAGTATCCAGTGCCCTAACCACCATGCCACCTGCTGGTCCCAAGACTTTTTTTTTTTTAAATATGAAACACTTCACCAATCTGCGTGTCATCCTTGCACAGGGGCCACGCTGGTCTCTGAGCGTTCCAATTTTGGTAGGTGTGCCGTGAAGTGAGCATTGGAACAGTCGCTAAAGTGTCCTTTCACTCCGGGAGTGGGGACGCTTCCGAGATACAGTAACCAGAGCACTCCCCCTCCACACACACACACAGAGGAGCCTGGGTTAGGTACAGCCTCGGATGAATGGATGAACATGCATCCCTACATGGTCTGTCCGTGGGGTGGTGACGCAGGGGACAGAACAAGTCCGGGGCTGCTGGTCCACAGGACCAAGGGGCAGGCACTGCAGGAGCCACATGGGGGGCAACCTGGGGGCCACAGGGAGGAAACCCCCCCCTCAGTCTCCAGCCAGGTCAGTTGTTCCTTCTGTACTCAGACTGCCGAGGCAGACCCAGGCCACAGCTGCTGAAGGGCTCTCACCTCGACTGAGAGGCGCAACAGAATTCGCACCTGTCGGGCGTTGGGCCCGGCATTTTTAGTGCTCTTCACTTAAGGTGTGACCTCTGAATCCCAAAAAAACTCTGGAGGAGCTGGGGAGAGGTTTTTACCACAAGCACACAGCTGCAGAAGGGGGTGGGGGTCTGGCTGCAGGACATGGTCCTCGGAGCCACACTGGAGCTTCTCACCCCGGGACCTCTGCCCTGCTGTTCCAGACTGTCTAGAGCTAGCCTCGTAAGCCCCCCTAGACTCCTGGAGGTCTTCCGGGACACACTTCTTAGACGGGCTGAGCATCGCCACAGTCAGCACTGACACTCCAGCACTCCTCTGGTCCTTCTGTCTGGCTCACACTGATGCCCGACACCACCGCGATGCTCTCCGAGGGCAGGGCCTTCTTTGAAACCCACCGTTGCCCCAGCAGGTCGGACGGTGCCAGGAGCAGAGC
>NW_006160060.1:983824-985261 GCF_000334495.1 Tupaia belangeri chinensis
GGAATGCCCAGTGCTGTGGGCACCTCTGCTTCAGAAACAAGAAAGATTTTTGTTATTCCTAGTAATGCCTTCCAGAACTACCAAAAGGACTTATCGAATAATTACCGAGGAATTCATCTGAGGTATTCCAGAAAGAAGAAAAACCTAGGTACTAGATGGGGGGCGAGGGAGAGGCACATAGAATGGGACGCAAAAAGGGTAGACCCTCGGGAGGATGGGGAACTGAGAAAGACGCTGGAATTCAGACATGAACTGCTAGTTTCAACGTGTGTCCCCTCCCCAAATTTCTATGCTGATCTGGAGAGCCACTTGTAATGGTGTTGAAAGTGGAGCCTTAATCTAATTATGTCACGCAAGTGGGGACATTTGGGAAGTCATCACATACCAGGTGGAGCCCCAAGATCGAGTCCTGGTGGGCTTCAATGCAGAGACAGAGCTGCTCTGCCCCCACAGTCTGAACATGTCCTCGTACTGCACACGTGACACCGGATGTCTTGTGAAGCCTCAGGGCTCTGCCGACAAGACCATCCCTAGACACGTCCTCTGACCTCCGACCTCCAACCCCGAGCTGTACAAACCTCCACTCCATAAGCTCCCCAGGCTCAGGTCTGTTCTGAGCAGGAGCACACTAGGACATTGGGCAGCAGACCAAACGGAGCTGAGAATGTCAGGAACCAGAGGCACAACGGCTGTGCAGGCGAAATGCACAGACGCGGATTCCACAGCACAGCGTATGTCCTGGTCCTGAGGGGGATGACAGCGTCTCTGAAGTGTCTGCGCGGAGATGCTCAGAAGGACAAAGAACGCTGGTGAGGAAGCACCAGGCTGGCCGCTAAGCCTGTCCAGAGCATAACCCCAAGTCACTCGCCTGCTCCCGTGGTCTCGGGAGGCTGTCAGGAGGAAGAAATCAGGCCGGTAGAAACTGAACCAGCTGAAGACACGCAAGGAAGAAACGCATACACAAAGTGAAGAGGACAGCCCTGCCGCTGGCGCCTGGCCCTGCACGGCTTCCCGCCTAGCTCCCCTGACACCCCACTGGGGACCCCCCAAACACCCGCAGCCGGCTGTCCTTCCCGGACACACTCCGTGAGCTCACGCGAGGCTTTCGGAAAGCCTTTCTCACGGGGCGAGGGCCGTTCCTGGCACACCCGTTTACACATCTGCGTGTGCGCGACGGGTGGCGGCCTTAGAGAGCAGGTGTTCCGGTCCCAAACACCCACCCAGTACTCAGGAACAGCGGAACCCAGGTGTGCGTGGGAGGCCTGTCCAGTGGTCACCTGCCACGCTCTCTTTGCGACTTTCTTTCCATTCAGTCTCTTTACGGGAGCGGGAGCTGTCTGAGGAAGAGCACAGCGCACATCGTGGCAGGCAGACCCCCGCCAGGACCAAGCGAGCGTGCATCCCGGCGGCGCGGCGGGGCGGGGGCGAGGGGGGGGC
>NW_006160060.1:985568-986036 GCF_000334495.1 Tupaia belangeri chinensis
GACACCCTGCCACGCTCTCTTTGCGACTTTCTTTCCATTCAGTCTCTTTACGGGAGCGGGAGCTGTCTGAGGAAGAGCACAGCGCACATCGTGGCAGGCAGCCCCCCGCCAGGACCCAGCGAGCGTGCATCCCGGCGGCGCGGCGGGCGGGAGCCGAGGTGCAGCCCGACTCCAGCAGGTCTCTGCAGAGAACTCTGCTCAACCGCATCGAGCGCGCAGTGGAGTCCGGGCACTCACACTGGTGTTTCGGGAGCCCTAACTGCACCTCCTGGTCGTTTTATTCGCCAGAGGACCTAGAGACCTCGGAAACGAACCTTCCTACGTCCAGTCACAAGAACGCCCTCGCGTCGGCAAACGGGACTCGCAACCAGTCTCGGCCGGGCCGGGCGCTGGGACTCTGCACGTCACCCGCCAGGGCCGGCTTGGCAGCGAGGCGTCCCTTCCGCACCCGGCGCCACGGCAGCTCCT
>NW_006160060.1:986762-987387 GCF_000334495.1 Tupaia belangeri chinensis
GGCCGTCACGCAGGCGCAGTCTCCGGGTGCTGGCCCCACCTCGGGGTTCCGCCGGGAGAGTGGTTCCTAGAGCGCAGAGGAGGAACTGGAGGGTGGAGCCGCGCTGTCCCGCCGCTGGCCCAGCTTCCCGGCGCGCACCGCGTCCCGTCGCCTGCTGTGCCTAGGTCCTCCTCAGAGCTCCAGGCGCGGCAGAGGCCCTGTACAGCGACTGAACCCCGGGCTTCCGCGGCCCTCCCGCGCCCCGCTTACCTTGGAGGCCCCCCGCGGCCGCGGCCCCGTGCTGGGGCACGTAAGCCCTTACGTCTAAGGCGATCGCGGCTGCCCCGCGCGGCCTCGTGTTTTGAGAGCCAGATTAAAGCTTAAGCCGTGGGGCGCGCGCCGGGCGCGCTGCAGGTGCCGCCCTCACCGGAATCGGGCCCTCCCCGGGAAACTTCCAGAGCAAGACTTGCGCGGCACAAGTACTGTGGGGACTGCGGAGCTCTGCAGATAGATTTGGCCACCCAACCCTCGTCTGCCACGCGTTGAGACCACAGTTTGCTGTGCAAAAGTGGGACACGCGCATTGACTGCAGGGGTCAGTGCGACGACCAGGCGGCGGCCGGAGGGCGCTGACGATCCGCATCCGT
>NW_006160060.1:987666-994961 GCF_000334495.1 Tupaia belangeri chinensis
GCGGCCGCTGCGATTCCTAGGCCGCCGCCTGTTTCCCGCTGCCACGAGCTGAGGATGGCTTTCTCATCTTTAAATGGGGGGAAATCCTAAAGAACATTCTCAGTTTGTGAAACTCACGAAGTGCAAAAGACCTGTCCGAAAGGAGTCTCATCGGCGCACAGCCATGCTGGTCCGGAGGGCCCGGTGTGCACCTGCTCTGTGGGGGAGCTGCAGCAGAGTCCTGTGGCCCAGAAGCTGGGGACTTACCCCGTGGCCCTTTACAGAGAAGCATTACCTACTCTTGCTCTGGGTGAAGGATCAGTGGACAGTCAGTCTTCCACTGAACCCCACAGGGACTGCCTGTTCCACTGAGCCAAAGCCAGGGTGCTGGGAGCGGGGCATCCAGTCCTGCCTCATCTCTGCTCCGCCCCTCTGTAGCCACCCATCCGCTGGAGGCCCCTCAAGGCTTTTTCACTGGCTTTGCTGCTGCCCGGTCCCCGGACAGGGCTAGCGTTCCTGCCTCCCAGGTTGGAAACAGCACTGAACCCATTCAGGGTTCCCTCCTCTTTAAATGTTGCCAAACTATGGGGGCTCTACCTGGCCGCTGCCCTTGCCTCCAGCTACCTGTGTAAGTGCTCTCTGCTCGGCCTCCTACTAGGGTGAGCAGCTACAAGCAGAATCAGGCCCTGGGCTTCAGGACTGGATGGCTTGAGCCCCACAATCGCCTGGCACTGAGCTAGGTACAGAAATAGAAGGTTCCTGAAGGTGAGGAGCAGCAGTTCCTCCCAAAGGAACCCATAGCGAGTACCCCCTGGAAGTGCAGGCTGGCTGCTCGAACAGCCAAACTGTGCAGGAGGGTTCTCTTTTTTTTTTCCAAGTAGGGAGGTCGCATAACAGTGTCAGCAGGGGACACAGTGGAATCTGGCACCTGCTGCCAGCTGTGACGCATTCATTAGCACATCTTTGTACTTGCTCTGTGCCAGAGACTCTGGATCTTATTATTATTTTTTTTAAGACCATTTCATTGAGTTCTGAGCCTGGATTTGAACCCAGAAGGCAAGGGTGCCTCCCTTCAAGGTTTCCTGCTGTTCTTCCCACTGTGTGGCCTGGACAAGTGTCTTGCTGTGAATTAGGATTGCAAGCCCACCTGAGGGGGTTTGTTGCTGATACTGTTATAAATGGAAGCAGCTGGATCCCCGACCCTGGTCACTGCTGGTCTCTGGGCTGGCTTGGACTGCACTGTGCAGGGTCCTGGGAATGAGGCCTGAGGGCGGTGGCTGCTGTGGGGCCCCCTAGAGGTGGGCACATGCCTGCCAGTCCCCTGGGGTGTGCACAGCAGGTGGCCATCTTTCCTATGTGGGCTCTGGGGCCTGGCCACCTCTGCTGTCCCCCCCATGCTGCCCTGCCTTACAGGGCAGCGGCAAAATTGTGTGCATGCCAGGGAGGCAGAGGACAGGAGGTCCAAATGGAGCCCTGGGGGGTGCAGGAGAGGACATCAGGCCAAGCACCACCGTGACAGGCACCTCCCCGTGTCATTGTCCTTGCCCACGTGTCACCTCCCCCACCGTGCAGTGGCTAGGGAGGGTTCACCAGAGGGCTTGCAGGCCACGGGGCAGGCTGGGTTCACACAGGTCTCCAACCCACATGTGGACATGATCTGGCTCTTTGGGGCTAGAATCCTGGAGGGGCTGGAGCAGAGGCGCCACCATCCAGGACCCCCGGACCCAGCTCAGGGTACCAGGTCGGGAGGAGGCTGGGGCGGGGGCACCACAAGGCTTGCTGTAGAGGCTGGAGTCTGGGGAGGGTGGTCCTGTTTCTCCAGATAGCAAAGAGGGCGTGCACTGGGCTTCCACCTTAGAAATGTTCTCCTTGTCCCTCCCATCATCCTGCAACGCTGACCCACATGCCATAGCCACCCTGGTCCCCTGGCCTCTCCCAGCTGGGGCTTGTGATGGCTGAAGGGGACAGAGGGAGAGATACGGGAGGCAGAGGGCAGAAGACAGCTTGGGCAGTCTGGGTGGGAGGCAGAGAGGTTCCCCCAGGTCTGTGAAGCTTCCCCCCCCATTTGGTAGAGGAGGTGTCCTCTGGGTTTGGCATGAGTAGGGGGTGGCAGGGACGTGGCCTTCACAGAGTAGGGAGAGAGGCCCCATCCAGACCACAGGTCATCAGATTTCAGGGAGAAGAGGAGGGAAGACCCTCGAGGTCCCAGGCCTCGCACCTGCTGGCTGCCCTCCACCCCGGCCAGTTACCGTTCCTTCATCAGCCCCACCCCACCTCAGGAAGCAGAGGGAACAAAGCCGAGGTGGTTGAGGCATTGCAGGGGCCCTCCACCAGGGCCCCACCTCCAGGAAGGCACCTGACCCCACGGGCTATCCTGGAAGCTCCGCGCTAGAAGGCGTCACCCACGACCCTGGGGGTCTGAGGACAGGCACCCCTGGGTGGGGCGGCGCCAAGAGAGCTGTGGGGGCTGCCGCTCTGGGGCCAGTTGAGGGGTCCCTGCAGATGGGGCGCCGCCCCACTGCCGCACACAGCCTAGTGTCCAGGGGGTGGAGGGCACTAACCCAAGTGAACCAGCGCCCCCCAGCCCGGACCAACCTCCGAGGCCCTTTGGGGTGGTTGGAGCCCCCTATCCCCAAACACCTGGGAAGAGGAAGTGCAGCAAGGCTTCGGCACCTGAATGGGTTCAGTGCTGCTTCCAACCTGGGAGGCAGGAACGCTGGCCCTGTCTGGTGTGGTCCCGTGCGTCCGGTGTTGAGAGGTGCCTCTGAGGGTACGTATGGTGAGACTCATAGCCTGGAGACATAGGCCCTTTCAGTCAGCTACCCAGCTGCAGGGCCTGTGCTGACCCCTCGGGCAGGGCCCAGGCTGCCCAGGACTTCTGAGCTGCCTGATGTCAGCAGGGCAGAGACACTGACATGGCCATGTGGCCAGCCTGGGAACAGGCACGGCGGGCCGCACGGGGTGCAGGCCCTGGCGCAGGGTAGTGTGCAGTGAGCTGCAGCCTAGGTCTCCCCAGCTCCCAGGCCCAGCTGCCGAGTTTGGGTGAGCTGTGCTCATTTGTGTTTCCTGTTAGAGCCTCTGTCTCCACCTGAGAAATGGAATGGCTCCTCACCTCCTCTGGGCCAGGGAAGGTGGGGGCTGAAAGAGGCAGGGGGAGGAGCTGCATTTCCCAGAGCTGGTCCCACCTCCAAATGGGTCTCTGTCCAGCAGAGCCTCTAGCTGGGTGGGTCCATCCACTCAGAGCAAGGGTGAGGATGGAGGCTCGGAAGGGCCTGACGGTGCTGGAGCTCTCAGCCCCTTTCTGGGGGGTTTTGAAGGTGAGTTGGGGAGTGACTGTTATGAAGAGGACTGGGGGACCAGCAGGTGGCGGGGTGGAGTCTCACATGGCTGACCAAGGTTTGAGTCCCAGACCCAGTGTCTTGAAAACTCATGCCAGGTGTGTGTGTGCACACCCAAACCCTAAGAGGAGAATGGAGGGGAAGGGTTTGCAGTGTGGGCATCCCCTCTTGGGGGGTGACTTCTCACTTTCCCTCTCTCTTTGTCTCTGTCTTTTTTCAGTGCTCTAGTGAAAAAAAAAAAAAAAAAATCAGAAGCCATGGATTTGATGGAGAGTGAGGTAATGTCTATGGAGAAACCCTGCGTTTCATAGTTGCCGGAGTTTATTTCCTCTTCTCCTTCTTTTAATTTTTTTACCATAGGGCAGGTGCCACCACGCCCCCTTTTTAAAAATTTTTTAGAGGTTTTTGCTGTAGGGCACGTGTGCTCACCAGAGAGACAGCGAGAAATTGTCCCCCAGGGAAGATAGCCACACCGCAATCCCTTCTCCTCCACTCTCCTCTTGGGATTTTGGGCACGCATTCACACACACCCGGGAAGAAACCCCACATCGTGAGCAGTCATTCACCATTTTCCCTGCTCCGAGCCCCTGGCTACCCCTGGGCGTTTCACGTAAATGGGCGTCTTTCTCTCTGCATGATGCTGTCAAGTTCCTAGCAGGCTGCAGCTATATGAGCACTTCATTCACGTTGTCAGAGTATTCTGTTCCTGTACAGCCATGTCATGTTGCTCCCCTCCCTCACTGGTAGTACTCACTTCTCGACTGTCACGCATAACACTGCCGTGCACCCCACGTGCGTGTACCCACACGCATGCACCCACATGTGTGTACCCACACACATGCATCCACACACGTGCACCCACATGCATGCACCCACATACATGCACCCCACGCACATGCAGCTATGTGCATGCACCCACAAATGTGCACTCCACATACATGCACCCACATGTGTGCACCCCACACACGTGCACCCCACACACGTGCACCCCACATATAAGGTCGTGTGGACACAAACTCCTTCCTTTTGCCTTTTTAAATTTTTTCTTTTCTTAGTTGCCAGGGGGCATGTGTGCTTCCAGACACAGTGAGGGAGACGGAGGCGGAGGGAGAGAGCACCTCCCAGTAGGGAGTGGTCACTCCGGAAGCCCTTCTCTACCATCCCCCTCCTGCTAGGACTGTGGGTATGTGCACACAGAGTAAGCTCTCAAACCACTGGGTCCTGGACTTGAACTGCAAGGTCAGCTATGTGGGCTCTGACTGCTTCAACCCCCAGGCCACTGAGCCAGCTCCTTTGGAGAAATTTGTTTTCAAGTCCTTTGCCCCTTTTTGTTTATTTGTTTTTGAGAGAGTTTTTTTGTTATAGGGCTCTTGCGTTCACCATGGAGACAGAGACAGAGAGACAGAAAGCAAGAAATCACCCCCGGGGGGATGGCCACTCTGCAGTCTGTTCTCCACTTTTCTCCTTGGACTTTTGGCATCCACACACATGCACCTGGTGTGAGTTTCAAGCTATGGGGTATGCAACTCAAATGATGGTAGGCCGTGTGGGAGTCTGGCACCTCAGCTGCCATGCCCCCGCTGGTCCCACCGTTGCCCACACTTTGTTGTCTGTACCTCTATTGGAGAGTTGAGTTCTTGCCTTTTATTCCAAGAGAGGTGGGGAGTCAGTGGAAGGCTGATGCACAGGAGTGACAGCAGCCCCTGAGCCGCCTGTGGAGAAAGAGCTACAGTGGTGATGGTGCAAGAGGGAGCAGAGGGGTTGGTTTAGATCTGGGCCTGCAGGCGAGGGGGGACGGCGACTGGCTCTGGAGTAACAGAGGAGGTGGTGACAACGGGGCTGGTCTGGGTACACGCTGCAGTGGGAGCCAGCAGGACTTGCTGATGGCTCTGTAACAACCACACACACAGTGGCGGTGCGACGCTGCGGCTGTTATAATGTCAGAGTGACATGTTTCTCCAGAAACCCACCAGACGGGCGGTCACAGAAAAGTACCGCGTCCACAGTGATGCACACCCTGTAATACTTGGTATGATAATAAACAGCAATGGTGCTGATCTGTGGAGTTTTGAAACTATGCTCTTTATTGTTATTTTAGAGTGTACTCCTACTTATTTTTTAAAAAGTTTAGGGGACCAGCAGTTGGCGTAATGGCTATGTCGCTGGACTCCCATGTAGTCAACCACAGTTCAAGCCCTGGACCCAGTGGCTTAAACTCACGCAGGGCACGTGTGCGTGCATGCCCAAGATCCCAAGAGGAGAATGGCGAAGGGATTGTGGCGTGGCCACCGCCCCCCCCAGAGGGGGATTTTTGGCTTTCTGTCTCTCTGTCTCTGTCTCTCTGGTGAGTGCTCATGCCCTATAGCAAAAACCTCTTCGCGAAGAAAAAGTTCACTGTAAAGCAGTGCAGTGTGTCGCACAGCAGCAGGTGCGTCACATGTTTACTGCCTCTGTTTGTCGCATCCTTTCTCTTGTGCTTGATCCAGTCTTGAGGGTTATTCTTCACGGCCCTGGGACTGGACGGCAGTGGTCTCGAGGGTGTTGCAGGGCATGTACTCACCAGAGAGACAGAGACAGCAAGAAAGCATCCCCGGGAAATGGACACACCACAGTCCCTTCTCCACCCTCCTCTCAGGATTTTGGGCATGTGTGCACACACACCTGGCGTGAGTTTCAAGCCACTGGGTCTGGGCCTCAAACTGCAGCTGATCACGTGGGAGTCCAGTACCTTAACCACTATGCTACTTGCTGGCCTCTGTGCCCTAGTTTTTAACAAAAGAGTTTAAAAGTAAAATGAATAAATAGCAAAAACTTCATAGAATGAGGATATAAAGAAAAATAGTATTTAAAAAAAGAATAACTTTATTTATTTATTTTAATTTGACCAGAAAGGAACAGAGCAAGCAAGAGAGAGAGAGAGAGAAAGAAAGTGAGAAAGCATGCTGCCAAGTCTGGGACTCAAACCACGGTCAGCCATGTGGGAGTCCAGCACCCTTAACCACCACGCCACTTGCCGGCCCCAAGAAAAATAGTTTTCTATAGCTGTGCAATGTGTTTGTTTTAAGCTAAATGTTTTTACAGAAGAGTGAAAAAGTTAAAACAAAATTAAGTTTATTAAGTCAAAATGTTACAGTAGGGGCCAGCAGGTGGTGTGGTGTTTAAGGCACTGGGCTACCACGTGACTAACTGTGGTTCGAGTCCCAGACCGGATGGCTTAAAACTCAGGTCAGGTGCATGTGTGTGCGTGCCTAAAACCCAGAGGAAAATGTAGGAGGAGGGATTGTGGCATGGCCATTTCCTCTGGGATTTCTCATTTTCCCTGTCCCTGTCTCTCTCTTTCTCTCTGACAAGCACACATGCCCTATGGCATAAACCTTAAAAAAAGTTACAGTACACTAAGGTATTATTTTTCCGTACCGAAGAAAGAAAATGTTTTGTGTGAATTCAGTGTAGCTTACGCATACAGAGTTCGTAAGGTCGGCAGTAGCGCTCGGCGGGGCCCAGGCATTCCCACGCACTGCTTGCTCACTGCCTCACCTCGGCGCTTCCAGTCCTGCAGGTTCCATCATTGCGAGTGCCCTGTAGCGGAATACCGATTTTTAGCTTCCATACCGTATTTTTATTGTACCTTTTTTACATCTTATGTACAAATATGGAGGGTCTTCAAAAAGTTAATGGAAAATGTGTATTATGAAACACTAAATTGTTTGCACCCACATAAACTTGTACTTGAATTCCATTTTGTCTGTCGACGTTTGAAGTCTCCACATACCTACTGCCTATGGCAGTGACCACCAGTGTCCGGTACAGGGATGTGCCGTGCAGTGTGCACCGGGCAGCGACAGGTGTACCTGGAGCCCAGGTGTGCAGTGGCCGCACCGCCTGGGTTTGGGTCAGTGTACTCTCTGAGCATTGCACTGTGACCAGTGCGTCTCTCAAAAGGTGCACTGCTGTTAGGTGACACGCAGTGTCCTCGGC
>NW_006160060.1:994974-999758 GCF_000334495.1 Tupaia belangeri chinensis
CTGCACCCCTTCCATCTCTGTCTCCATCATCATGCAGCTGTCCTCCCCGTGTGCGTCTCTGTCCAAATTTCCCTTTTCTTGTAAAAACACTAATCAGGTCATCCTTAACCACATGGTGATTAAGGCCGCTTGATCCCACATGGTTGGCTGCATGGTTCAAGTCCTGGACCTGGCAGCTTGAGAAGCCCCCAGCACATGTGCATGCATACCCCAAATCCTGGAAGGAGGGACGAGTGGAAGAGGAGGCCTGTGACCGTGACATGACCATTCTCCCTTGGGTGCTTCCTACATCCTCGCTCCCTCTCTCCCTCCCTCTCTCCCTTCCTCCCTCTCTTTCTGTCTGTCTCCTATGAGCACACGTGCCCTCTGGTAAATATAAAATAAATAAGTAAATAAATAGCAAGCAGTAGTCATTGGTTTAGGGCTGCTCCACTTAAGTAGATTACACATACAAAGACCCTATTTCCAAATAAGGTCACATTCGCGGGTATTGTGACCTAGGACTGCAGCACATCTTTCTGGTTAGCCATTTTCTCAGCTATTTTTAAAATATAATTATTTATTTTATTTTATTTATTCATTAGTTTATTTTCATTTGACCAGAGAGAGAGAGAGAGAGAGAAAGTGAGAAAGTGAGCCGCCAGGTCCGGGACTTGAACCGCAGTTGACCATGTGGGAGTGTCCTGCTGGTCCCTCTCAGCTAGTTGTTTTCTTATTTCTGTTTATCTTTCTTTAGCTTTCCCGACATAATACTTCCCTCAGTACTTCTTCTTTTTCAAAAATAGTTATTTCATTTAACTTCATTTATTTACTTTAATTTGACCAGAGAGGTTCAGAGCAAGAGAGAGAGAGAAAGTTAGAAAACAAGCCAGCAGGGCCAGGACTCGGAACATGGTCAGCCATGTGGAAGTCCAGCGCCCTTAGCCACCATGCCAACTGCCGGCCTGACTTCCCTCAGCACTTCTTCAAATATGGAGCGCTTCACAAATTTGAGTGTCGTTCTTGCACAGGAGCCATGCTCATCTCCCTATCGTTCCAGTTTTAGGACGTGTGCTGTAAGCATGAGCATAACTTTTGGGAGACACGATTCAGTTGTGACCGAGGAGAAAGACAGCAGAGGAGTCTGAGGACAGGCAAGGAGCCGAGCGTCAGACGCATTAGGCTGGACACTCTGGAGATGTGAGGCGGCGGCAGACCCAGGAGCTGTCAGAGCACCCTTTCAAAAGGCTGAGTGAGAGCTGAGAGAGTAAATCGTCTGAATGAGTGGGTGTGTCAGCCGTTCTTAGATCCTGACTAAGGAAACCAGGTGGTGGGGAGGCTGGCTCAGAAAGCTGGAAGGAGGGGAAAGTTTTTTTTTTCTTTTACTTTTTTTTGGGGGGGGATAGGTTTTTGCTATAGGGTGCGTGCGCTTGTCAGAAAGAGAGAGAGAGACAGAAAGACAGAAAGACAGAAAGTGAGAAATCACCCCCCAGAGGGGATGGCCACGCCACAATCCCTTCTCCTCCATTCTCCTCTTGGGATCTTGGGCACACATGCACACATGCCTGGCGTGAGTTTAAGCCACCGGGTCCGGGACTCGAACCGTGGTCGACTACATGGGAGTTCAGGAACATAGCCATTACACCAACTGCTGGTCCCCCGCCCTCCCATGAGAGACGGGCACGCCGCGATACTTTCTCGTCTTCCTTTTGAGATGTTGGGCATGTACACCACATCCCAGCATGTGGGTTAAGGCACCAGGTTTGGGACCTGAACCACACAGTTCAAGTGGGACGCAGAATGCATGCTGGACAAAAGGAATGCATGTTGGGTAAAGCCTGGAGAGGTTACTTCTGGGGTTGCTCTGTGGGTGAATGCAAGTTTCTCACTGACAGAAGGAGAAAGGACAGAGTGAACTCCAGGTTTGACTGGAAGTGGAGGTGGCAGCACAAAGTCAAGATTATGAACGGATATCAAAAAAGAAGTGGGGGCAGGTGGACGTCCATGCTTACCCACTTCCTGTCTCTGCCGAGTGTAAACGGAACTCCGCTTTACAGTCTTCGGCCACTTGTCTCTTCCACTCCGCACCATGTGCTCAGGACTCAGCCACCATCGGACCAGCAGTTGGTGTAATGGCTATGTCGCTAGACTCCCAAGTAGTCGAACACAGTTCGAGTCCCAGACCCAGTGGCTTAAACTCACGCCGGGCGCATGTGTGTGCGTGCCCAAGATCCTGAGAGGAGAATGGAGGAGAAGGGATTGCGGCATGGCCATCCCCCCTGGGGGGTGATTTCTCACTTTCTGTCTCTGTCTCTCTGGCAAGTGCACGCACCCTGTAGCAAAAACCTCTCCAAAAAAAAAAAAAAGACTCATCCACCTGCCTTCAGCTGGTGCGACTCGCTCCTCTTCATTGCTGTGAGCTTCCCTACTGCATGGGACTCGTGGTATTGATCCGTTTCCTTGTCTGTGGACAATCGAGGGTTTTCCCCAGTATCTTCTTTGCTTTGAGAAACAATGCTGCTTTATGTTATTTTTTTTTTTAGAGATAATTTTTTTGCTATAGGGCATGTGCACTCATGGGGGGTAAGGGGGAGAGAAATTACTCCCCGGGGGGATGGGAATGGTCACACTGCCATTCCTTCTTCTCCTTTCTCCTCTCAGGATTTTGGGCATGTACACACATGTGCCTGGCATGAGTCTTAAACTGCCTGGTTTAGTGGGTATCCAGCAACACAACCATTACGTCATCCTCTGGTCCCATTCTTTTCTTAAGAGAGAGATTTTTGCTATAGGGTGTGTGTGCTCACCATAGAGACAGAGACAAAGTGAGAAACCACCCCTGGGGAGGATGGCCACACTACAATCCCTTGTCCTCCATCCTCCTCTCCGGATTTTGGGCATGCACACCCATGGAGAGACAGAAAGCGAGAAATCACCCCCCAGGGGGGATGGCCACACCACAATCCCTTCTCCTCCATTCTCTCGGGATCTTGGGCACACACGCACATGCGCCCAGCGTGAGTTTAAGCCTCCAGATCCGGGACTTGAACTGCGGTCGACTACATGGGAGTCCAGGGACATAGCCATTACGCTAACTGCTGATCCCTTGACCTGTCTTTTTCCAATGGATCAGAAGGGGTCTTTATGTCTCCTGGGGGCTGGCACTCATTTGCAAGACAGGCATGTTGCAGATATCTCCTGGCTTTTCATCTTTTTTATTCTCTTTTTTTTTGGAGAGGTTTTTGTTATAGGGTGCGTGCGCTTGCCAGACAGACAGACCGACAGACAGAGACAGAGAGATAGAAAGCGAGAAATCACCCCCCAGTGGGGATGGCCACGCCACAATCTCTTCTCCTCCATTCTCTTCTCGGGATCTTGGGCACGCACGCACACGCGCCCGGCGTGAGTTTAAGCCACCAGGTCCGGGATGCGAACCGCGGTCAACTACGTGGGAGTCCAGTGACATAGCCATTACGCTAACTGCTGGTTCCTCATCTTTTATTCTCTCTATGGACTCTTGAGGAACAAAAAAAGTCACATTTTCCATCCTTTTATTTTTAGTCTGTCATTTTTCAAGCATATTTCTTGCAATAGTATTTAACAATATTTACATTCTAATCTGAGAGGCTCTGTCTTTTCATAGATGCATTTAATTCAATCGCATTTCTCAACTACTCAGAAGTGGGCACTCACTCCCACCACCTCGTTTATGGCCCTTACTTATGCTTTTATCTCTGTTTTCTTCTTACTTGTTCTTGGTGCTGCCAAGGTTTTTTCATTTCACTTTTTTCTCTGCTGTTTTGAAAGCTGTAAATCCTATTTTATGTTTCTGATGGAAACTGTGATTTTTAACCGTTTCCTAGCTGAGACTCCTCCAACCAGGCCACAGGAGGCTGTCAGGGCACTCCTTTGATGCCCCCCCCCCCCCCGACTTCTCAGGCCGTCCTCTTTCCCAGTCTGACCAGCTCTCTTTGCTGGCATCTGTTTTACTCTTGGGTTCATTTTTTATTTTGCTAAGGCATATATTTTAGTACTTCTCTAGAAGCAGTGTCTGGTCAGTTTAGATGTTTACAGGTTGTGGGGACGCCTTTTCTGTTGTTTCGCTTGAATGCTAGTTTCATTGCCTATGAGTTCTAGCTTCATTCTCTTAGACTTAACAGTCCGGCCAGCCAGAGGCATGGTGGTTAAGGGGGCTGGACCTCACATGGCTGGCTGTGAGGTTCGAGTTCTGGACCCAGTGGCTTGAAAAAAACAAATCCATGCCTGGTGCATATGCATTCAGCCCAAAATCCCAAAAGGGGGAGCTGGGTGAGGGATTGTGGTCTGACCATCCCCCATGGGGGTGGTTTCTCACTTTCCTGTTGTCTCATGAGTCCACATGCTCTCTAGGAAATACAAAATAATTTTTAAAAAATTATTTTATTTTACTTATTCATTAATTTGTTATTAATATGACCAGAGAGACAGTGAGAGAAGGAAAGTGAGAAAGCAAGCCACCAGGTCCAGGACTTGAACCAGGGCCAGCCATGTGGGAGGGAGTGTCTAGCACTTTAACCACCATGCCATCTCACCCCTTTGCAGGTTCAATCTGATTAAGGCTAAAGGAGATCTTTCTTCTGAGGGTCTTTTAAAAAAATTATTTTATTTATTTTAATTTTACCAGAGTGGAACAGAAAGAGAAAGTGAGAAAGCAAGCTGCCAGGTCAGCCATGTGGAAGGCCAGTGCCCTTAACCTCCACGCCACCTGCTGGCCCCCTCTCCTGAAGGTTTTTTTTTTTTTTTTTTTTTGGGGGTTTTTTTTTTTG
>NW_006160060.1:999915-1001306 GCF_000334495.1 Tupaia belangeri chinensis
GGGTCTGGGACGTGAACCGCGGTCAACTACATGGGAATCCAGCGACATAGCCATTACGCTAATTGCTGGTCCCTCCTGAAGGTTTTTGAGCATACCTCTTCGGCCCTGAGATTCCAGCATGTGGCTGGCATACCTGTGTGGGGCTTCTTCTCCCATTGTACATGACCCCATCGGTCTCCTGTTCCCGTCTTTCCATCTCTTTCAGGGGATGGGGTCTTACTTCAGCTGGTCGGTTTGCACTGTTTCTTCAAGGCCGAGGAGAGGGGTGCTCAGCTGCCTGGCACCTGGACTTAGGTGAACAGACTCCTGCAGCCGCCCTACCCTGCAGCTCCTCAACTGGAGCTGCTGCTGCAGTTGGGCTCTCAGCGCCAGACTGCCAGCGGGTGCCACCCAGGTGCAAATGTGGGCAGCACCAGCATCGGATGGGCTCGCTCCAGGACTCAGTGGAATGGCTTTGGCTCTGGGCTACCCCACCCTCGCAGGCTTCTCTTGCCCACCCACAGAGGGGTGCGATGGGGCATGGGGCCCCGCCCTGCTCAGTCAGGCATTTGCTGCGACCAGGTCGACCAGGCTCGGAGGACGCACCAGCGGCGGCCCTGTTACGGTGTAGTCCCTCTCGGCCTCTGTGGTACTTGAACGCGCATTCAGGGAAACGGAGGTCCCCGTGCAGGCGTCGCCTTTCCCCCACTGTCACTGTTCATCCCACGTTCCTAGCACAGGAAGCTCCTGTGGAAGCAGCCCCCCGCGGCTGCAGACCACTGCCCCAGTGTCCTTCCGGAAGTCTTCACTGCCACCTGCTCACCCCACCCAGGCCTGGACGGTCCAGGGGCTGACAACCCTTGGACAATGACCATCACAGGCTTCCCCTCACTCCCTCACAGTTCCCGCCCCAGGGGTCTACACTCCTCTCTGTTCCACCCCAGGCTTCCAGCCTCGGTAACCTTCCCAGGTCTCTACTTCCTCCACTCATCACTGCCAGGGTCTCTACTGTCTTCACCCCGCCCCTTCTATGTCCATCTCTGTGCCCTTCCCAGGCCCCGCCCCTTGACAGGTCCCTCACCCCTCCCTTCCCCTCCCAGCAGGTCTCTCTTCCCTCCCCTCTCCTCCCCTCTGCTCACCTCCCCGCAGGTCCCTCTTCCCTCCCCTCCTGTCCCGCAGATCCCTCTCCCCTCCCCTCTCCTCCCCTCCTGTCCCCTCCCCTCCCGTCCCCTCTCGTCCACTCCGGTCCCCTCCCGTCCCATCCCGTCCCCTCCTTCCCTCCCCTCCCCTCCCGTCCAGTCCCGGGCAGGCAGGTCCTCGCACGCTCACCCTCCGGGCTCTCCGTCCCCCGCCCCCAGGTCCGGCCCGCCCTTGCGTCCTGACGTCATGACGCAACGGCGCCCCGGCGTCGC
>NW_006160060.1:1001743-1002856 GCF_000334495.1 Tupaia belangeri chinensis
GCGCCCGCGGGGCGGGCTTTGTCCGCGGGCGGGAGAGAGACGGGGAGAGACGGGGAGGGAGACGGGGAGAGAGACGAGGAGGGAGACGAGGAGATGGGGACGGAGACAGGGAGACGGGGAGGGAGACGGGGAGAGAGACGAGACGGGGAGACAGGGAGAGAGGCCGAGGACAGAGGCTGGGAGGCCGGGAGAGAGGAGTGGAGGCCAGGCCGGGAAGAGAGTTGGAGAGGTGGGGCGAGAGGCCTGGAGGCAGAGAGGAAGCTGGGGAGACAGGATCTCGAAGGGAGGCCAGGCAGGAAGGTGGAGGCCCCGTGCAGAGACAGGGAGGCCGAGGCCCCGATGGCCGGGCAGGGACTGTGGGGGAGGGTGGGGCGGCCACAGGCCTGGCCCATCCCCTTCTCCGGTAGCAGCCTCACTTATGTAACACGTGGGTTGGGTTTGTTTTGCCAAGACGGGAACCTCCCTGCAAGCAGGCACCCCGGCACACACAGGGAGCAGCAGGGCGAACAGGCCTGGCTCCAGGATGCCTGCAGGAGGGCGCCTTCCAGTTCACATGCAGCTCCGCCTCCTTGGGCCTTGTTAAGGGAAGTAACTGTTGCGCTGTAATGTACGGAAAAGCCACTGTCCTTAGCGTACCCTTGAGTTCTGGTAAGTGTGGGGACACCCAGAGGTCCACCCCCAGTAGAGAAGACCCTCCTTCCCTGGGCAGCTCCCAGGGCCTGTTAAGTGCGTCTCACCAGGCATCGCTGGAAGGAGGCGCTCCTTCCTCACCCTCTGAGCTAGGGGTCTCAGGCCCCTGGCCTGTGTGCTCCTGCGCTGACGGTGGGCAGCAGAGGCTTGGTGACCACTGCGCAGGCCGGCAGAGAGCTGATCGGAACACCAGCTGTGTGTGGCAGTCCGATTTGGCCTGCCAGCTGCAGTCAGCACCCCAGTGCCAGTCGGTCCCCCAGAGGCGCAGGGTCTGGGTGGCGCTGGAGGCCGGGGGTGGGGAGGTGGGGGGGTGGTGGGGTGGTGGTGCTGCTCAGTGCTTGCGGCTCAGCAGAGTGGCCGGAGAGCGTCTGCTTACAGGGGGAGAGACCCAGCGGCTGGCGGTAGGGGTGAGGGGGGTGAGTG
>NW_006160060.1:1003423-1009259 GCF_000334495.1 Tupaia belangeri chinensis
GTGGGGTGGGGGGGTGGGGGGGTGGTGGGGTGGTGTTGCTGCTCAGTGCTTGCGGCTCAGCAGAGTGGCCGGAGAGCGTCTGCTTACAGGGCGAGCGACCCAGCGGCTGGCTGTAGGGTAGAGGAGGACATGTGTGTTCTGAGCGTGTTCTGAGCATGGCAAGTAGCCAGCTGTAGCTTCTGCCCCACCTCAGTAGTGGCACGCGAAGCCGGCCTTGGGTACGCTGGGGTCCTCTCGCAGGTTGTGTTGCTGACACCCTGGGGGCTTCGCCCAGCTCCCCTTGGAAGGGGCAGCAGCTGCACTGAGGGCCTGTTGGGACTTCGGAAGCTTGCTCGCTCGCCGGGGGTTATGGGTGCAGGCTCCTGCAGTGCCCATTCGCCTGGATGCGGTTGCGGGCCCGCAGGGCTTCACGTGAGATGTCGAGCCACCGCATAAGGAGTGTGGGGGTAGAGTGGTCCCTGACCCAGGCAGCGAGGCCTTTGCCTCAAGAAGGTGGAGGCACTGGCTGATGGCTCACTGGTGTGCGTGTCTCCGAAGAGCACATTCCCACATCTTGGGCCGAGTTTTCGGGTGCCGTACCAGCACCGGCAACCTGTGTGGCGGCGGTCTGTGGGCACTGTGGGCTCTAGGGGTCACTTGCTGTGCAGCAGGAGCAGATTGCCCGCCCCATGCGTGCAGGAGAGCGGAGGTACCCGGGTGTGTCACTGCGTCTGGGTTTACCCCGGGAGGACAGGGATGGGGTGGTCCGGTCAGACTGGAGCCAAGAGTGCCCTGCGAGGGCAGGAGCCGCTGACTCGGCCCTGGGCGGATTCGATGGTGGCCACTGCTGAGACTCTTTAGAAGCTGGATCTGGGCCTCCCTGGGGCAGACACTGTGTCCCCCAGACCAGTGCTGGGTTTCCCTCTTGGGTCCTGGCGTGCTGGTGGCCCTGTGTTTTGGCATGTGTGGAGCACACGTTTGTGGAGGGAGTGGTCTCTCCTGCCCTAAGTGGTGGCCATGTCATAGGATCTTCAGGCGGCCAGCGGGGTGCTGCAGGAGCCTCTGTGCCTGCACGCTCAGGGATGTGCTCCTGGACAGAGGTGAGGGGGTGGTGAAAGGGATTGGGGTACCGGACAGGGAGCCTCTGAGTATGTTCCTTGTGGTCACAGCCTCAATGCCAAGTGGCCTCCAGTTCTCTGCATGGACTTCCTGGGGGACAGCAGAGGCAGAGTCCTGTGCTCCTACTTGGCTGGGCTCCTTGCCCTGGAGGGATTGTGACCTGCCGACCCAGCCTGCAAGGATTCCTGGGGTGGGACTGGGATTCAGCAGGGATGCTCAAGGGCTGCTCCACTGGTGCCCCTGCTATCCTCGCCCTTCCCTCCTGGTCCTGGGAAGACACCCTGAGGCCTGGCAGGGGTGTCTTGTTGGAACGTTGTTGAAATACGATGGCAGTTTGGGGAACGTGTCGGGGAGTGTTGAGTCCTTCAGTTACCTCTGCCGCAGTGGACGGTTATGGCTTTCTTAAGTCTTTCCACCTGCACGGGATGAACTCTTTTCTGACTTTGTTTCAGGTAATCATTACCAAATGAGGAGAAAAGGGCGATGCCATCGAGGCTCTGCAGCGAGGCACTCTTCCTCCCCGTGCAGTATTAAACGCTCCCCTGCGCGAGAAACGCTGACGTACGCCCAGGCTCAGAGGATGGTCGAGATAGAGATTGAGGGGCGCTTACATAGGATCAGTATCTTTGACCCCTTGGAGATCATATTAGAAGATGACCTCACCGCTCAAGAAATGAGCGAATGCAACAGCAATAAGGAAAATAGCGAGAGGCCACCCGTTTGCTTAAGAACTAAACGGCACAAAAACAACAGAGTCAAAAAGAAAAATGAAGCTCTCCCCAGCGCCCACGGCACACCGGCCTCCGCCAGTGCCCTTCCTGAGCCCAAGGTGCGGGTCGTGGAGTACAGCCCCCCGTCTGCCCCCAGGAGGCCCCCCGTGTACTACAAGTTCATCGAGAAGTCGGCAGAGGAGCTGGACAAGGAGGTGGAGTATGACATGGACGAGGAGGACTACGCCTGGCTGGAGATCGTCAACGAGAAGCGCAAGGGCGACTGTGTCCCCGCTGTGTCGCAGAGCACGTTTGAGTTCCTCATGGACCGCTTCGAGAAGGAGTCGCACTGCGAGAACCAGAAGCAGGGCGAGCAGCAGTCCCTGATTGACGAGGACGCCGTGTGCTGCGTCTGCATGGACGGGGAGTGCCAGAACAGCAACGCCATCCTCTTCTGCGACCTGTGCAACCTGGCCGTGCACCAGGAGTGCTACGGCGTGCCCTATATCCCCGAGGGCCAGTGGCTCTGCCGGCACTGCCTGCAGTCCCGCGCTCGGCCTGCCGACTGCGTGCTGTGCCCCAACAAGGGCGGGGCCTTCAAGAAGACGGACGACGACCGCTGGGGCCATGTGGTGTGCGCCCTGTGGATCCCAGAGGTTGGCTTCGCCAACACGGTGTTCATCGAACCCATCGACGGTGTGAGGAACATCCCGCCCGCCCGCTGGAAACTCACCTGCTACCTCTGCAAGCAGAAGGGCGTGGGCGCCTGCATCCAGTGCCACAAGGCGAACTGCTACACAGCATTCCATGTGACCTGTGCCCAGAAAGCCGGCCTCTACATGAAGATGGAGCCCGTGAAGGAGCTGACTGGTGGGGGCACCACCTTCTCTGTCAGAAAGACCGCCTACTGTGACGTCCACACGCCTCCAGGCTGCACACGGAGGCCTCTCAACATTTACGGGGATGTCGAGATGAAAAACGGTGTCTGTCGGAAAGAGAGCTCAGCCAAAACGGTCAGGTGCACATCCAAGGTCAGAAAGAAAGCTGCGAAGAAGGCCAAGAAAACGCCGGCCGAGCCCTGCGCGGCCCTGCCCACTGTGTGCGCGCCTTACATCCCCCCTCAGAGGTAAGCCGTCTCTGTGCTGGGCTGAGAGCATGCCCGGAGCCGGGCAGGGGGGTGGCTGTGCCAGACTACCGCCTCATGCCATTTGCACAGCCTCCTGGTGGCCCGTGTGGTGCTGCCTGCCGCCACGTTTCAGAGTTGGCAGACTCGGATGACTTAAGGTTTTCTTAATGCTTACGTCGGCCAGGTCGGGTCAGCCAGGTCCCATTCTGGTAACCATGGCCACATGGCTTCATCTAACCAGGGCTCTGGTCCTTATGGAGTTCCGGGTTTTAATACCTTTTTTCTTTTTCTAATTATTTAATTTTACTCCTTATTATCATTATTATTTAATTGACGAGAGAGGGAGAGAGAGAGAGAGAGAGAGAGAGAGAGAGGGAGAGAAAGCCACCAAGTCCAGGACTTGAACCTTGTTTGGCCATGTGGGAGTCCAGCACCTTAACCACCATGCCACCTGCCAGCCCCACTACCTTTTTTCCTTAGTTTGCCATAGGGTGTGTGTGATTGCCAGAGAGAGAGAGACAGAGAGAGAGAGAGAAGCACGGGGGGGAGGGGGATAGCCATGCACTGTCCCTTCCCCGTTTGCCTGTTGGGATTCTGGGCATGTCTGCAATGTGCCCTTGTGATTTTTCAGACTGCAGGGTCGCTCATTGGGAATTCAGCACTTAATCACATTACCTGTCGGCCCCGGTTTTACCGGCTTTAGCAATAAAACACTGTTCTTTTTCCATGGCCCCCCAAACTTTGGAACCTGGTGGGATTTAAAAAGAATGTTGGAGGGACCAGCAGATGGCGTAATGGTTATGTCACTGGACTCACGTAGTCGACCATGGTTCGAGTCCCAGACCTGGTGGCTTAAAACTCACATCGGGCACATGGGCGTGCATGCCCAAAATCCCGAGAGGAGAAGGGATTGTGGCGTGGCCATCTCTTGTGGGGGATGATTTCTCTCTCTGTGTCTGTCTCTCGGGCGAGTGCATGCGCCCTGTAGCAGAAATCTGGCTAGAAAAGCCCCAGTGTGTTGTTAGGGTGAGGCTGTGTGACCCAGTGAGCAGACACCACACAGAGGAGAGGTGAGCACCTCGGAACCACGTGGGCTGGGGACAGGTGTCCTCCTTTCTCTTCTTGCTCCCCTTCCTCTGAGGGTCTCTTCAGTAGGGTGCCATGGCCTGGTCTGCGGAAGAGGCCTCTGACCAGCGTAGGCATTGGGGTGCTTGCTGAAGGCCCGGCTCTTGGTGTGACCCAGGGTCTGTCCCCGTCCTCGTGTCCTCCTTGGCTTCGCCCTCTTACCACGACTCGCTCTTTCTGTTCTGTAATCTTTAGAAATACCCTTCGCTTTGTTAGGGATGTGAGGTGAGTAACTTGACGGCTCTTCACCCGCAGCTCCTCCTGTACCCACGGGAACACCTCCTCGAGCTTTGAGGAGGTGACGCTGCACCTGTAGTGTAAGAGTTTGGTCGCGTAAGTGAAGTCTGGGTAGTGAGGTGAGCATGAACACCATGCCTGCTCCGTGCCGTCCACTGGACTCGGACAAGCTGGTCCCACCCAGGCCTACCCACGAGTGGAAGGTCCAGTGCAGCTGGGTACTCTGCAAGCACACGTGAGGGCGGTCCCCGAGCCTTATCACAGGCTGTGCCACAGCCAAGGCATGTTGTGTTGCTGCGAGTACACGCTGATGCTGACACGGTGACTGTCTTGTGATTCAGGGTGTTTCCCCTGTTAATAAAATTGTCTTTACTTTGCAAATTGGGTGACAATGTGATTTGCTTCTGTCACTAAGGAGAAAAACTGACCTTTGGCGTGTGGACCACCAGTCTTTCGGCCCCTCGTCTGCAGGGCTCTGCCGAGGCGCCCAGGAGACGTTTAGAGTGTGCATAGGCTAGACCCTGTACCGGTTGTGTTTCTTTCGTCCACACTTACCTAGATCAAAGCCTGTCTGTAAATTACACAGAGCGGGGAGTAACAGGTGGTAAGATAGGTCGACTCTAACAATGTACAGTGAACACTGTGTGAGCGTGGTTTCTCATCTTTACTGTAGATCTTAGCAACCTTGGTGTACAGTTTGTTTTCATTAAGAATGTTCACCTTTTTTTTTTTTTAAAGATGTTTTTGCTATTAGGCGTGTGCGCTTGCCAGAAAGAGAGAGAGAGAGACAGTGAGAAATCACCCTCCAGTGGGGATGGCCATGCTGCAATCCCTTCTCCTCCATTCCCCGCTTGGGATCTTGGGCACGCATGCACATGTGCCCGGTGTCAGTTTAAGTCACTGGGTCACTGGGTCTGGGACTCGAACTGCGGTCGGCTACATGGGGGTCCAGCGACATAGCCATTACGCTAACTGCTGATCCCAGAATGTTCACCTTTTTTTTTTTTTCTTTTTTTTTTTTTTTTTTTTGAGTTTTTTTTTTTTTTTTGTTTTTTGAGTTTGTTCTTTTTTTGCTGTAGGGTATGTGTGCTCACCAGAGAGATAGAAAGTGAGAAATATCCCCCGGGGGAATGGTCACTCCAGAAACCATTCTCCTCTAGGGATTTTGGGCACATGTGTATACTTGCTTGGCATGAGTTTTAAACCACCAGGTCTGGGACTTGAACTGCAGTTGGCTCCGTGGGAGTCCAGCAATAAAATCATTACGCCATCGCGGGTCCCAGAACGTTCACCTTTGCTCTTGGGGTGCACTCACTCTTCAGCCTCTCTGTGGCATGCTCACGTTTCAGCATTGTCCCTCTTGTGCTTTGGGGCCATTAAGTAGAGTGATTTTGCACTTTCTATCTCTTTGGCTCTGTCTTTCTGGTGAGCGCATGCGCCCTGTAGCAAAAACCTCTCAAAAAAAAAGAGAGGAGGAGTAGGGATCGTGGCATGGCAATCCCCGGGCGGGGGGTGATTACTCCCTTCCCTCCCCTGTTCC
>NW_006160060.1:1009283-1014725 GCF_000334495.1 Tupaia belangeri chinensis
AAGACGGGGGGGGGGGTGTCACACGACTCAGGACAACGTACAGTTTAAAATGACTTCTGGAAGTTCTCGTTTGCAGCTTTGGACCATGGTTGTCCCCACACATCTAAGATTGTGGAGTGAAAGTGCGGGTAGAGCAGGGCTTTTAGTTCTCTGTGTGATGTGGAAGGTCCGTGCTGCCAGATGTGCCGCCGAGCGTTCGCCTGGGGGCTCGCGTTGGGATCTGTAGCGAGGTCACTAGCGTGGCTGTGGGAGTGCGGTGGGGGTTGTCAGCCAGAAAGCACGCTGTACCTTGAGAGTACCAAGCAGCGACTTTGTACTAGGAATTCAAAGATTCCGAGATTTTTGTAAATTTTGCTATCTTATCAAGATAAAATTATATTTTTTTTCCACAGAGCAGTACACATTCCTTATAGAATCAGTAAATGCAGCAAAGCGGGGACCAGCAGTTGGCATAACAGCTAGGTCACTGAACTCCCACATAGTCGACAGCGATTCGAGTCCCGGACCCGGTAGCTTAAATTCACACCAGGCGTGAGTGTGTGTGTGCCCAGGATCCCAAGATGAGAGTAGGGGAGAAGGGATTGCGGTGTGGCCATCCCCCTGGGGAGTGATTTCTTGCTTTCTGTCTCTCTGTCTTTTTCTGTCTCTCTGGTGAGCGCATGCGCCCTATAGCCAAAACCTCTCCAAAAAGTGCAGCAAAGCGAATAAAGGGAGCCTGCACTCAGTCACGGAGGGCCACGTGAAAACCAAGGCTCCGTCTCCTTGGAGACATGTCCACGGGGCTTGGACAAGCTGTCCCCCCTGGGCCTGCCCGTGAGTGGAAGGTCGAGTGCAGTCGGGCGCTGTGACCGCATGTGACGGTGGTCCCACAGCATCGTAACAAGCCGTGCCACACGTCAGGCTGTGTCATGGACTCACCTGCCTGCGTTTGTGTAAGTACACGCTGATGCTCACATGGCGACAGAATTGCCTGGCGACATACTCCTCAGAACGTGTCCTGTCGTGCGTATCAGGAACTTCTGCTGAGGCATGCGTTTCAGCCTCACCGAGAGTGAGATTAACAGGAAAAGCAGTGTGATTGAAAACTCAAGTCTGGTGTGCTCCCTCTGCGGGGTTCTGGAGCAATGGGGCCTGGCGCAGTCTCAGCCTGCCCCGCCCTGCCCTGCCCTGCCCGCCTGCCTCCCACTGCTGATGAGGCGTCTGTGCTGTGCTGCGGGCCGGACTCTTCACAGGAAGAACCCTGGGCGCCCAGGGTGGCCGTGGTGACTGGAGAGGCTCGGCCTGGGACCTGCATGTTTCAAAGCAGTGAAGTGGCTGAACCATGTGCCGGAGGTGCCGGCTGGCTTGTGTTTGTTCTCTTCCTGATTTGAGAATAACCTATTGCGCTTCAGGAAGGAGGAGAAGGCACCCTGGATATGGTCACAGCAAAGCCTCGAGGCCTGGGCGCAGTCTCTGTCGGAGCCTGCTTTGGACTCCCTGACTCCCTGGCTTCCTGTGGGAGAGGTCCCACTGCCCTGGGTCCTTGGCAGCATGGACTGCTGGTCCACTCACGGGGCAGGTTGTGCAAGCGGCCGAGCAGGCCTGAGCACCGTGCTGGGTGCAGGCGGAGGCTTGCCTGGAGCCACCCTTCGGCCTAGCTGTGCTCTCCTGGCAGCCACTGGTCGAAGGCCCACGGTGCCACCTCAGGGCATGCAGAGGGTCTCTGCTCATGCTGAGGCTGTGCGCTGGCCCTGACCTTGGGCATAACGGGTCCCCATGCTCCCAGGTTCACCGGTTGTGCTGTCGGAGGTCTTAGAAAAGAAAAAGCGCTTCATCTCCGAGCTGGGACAGAGCCCTTCTGCAGGGCTAGTAGCTGCTTTTACAATTTGAGTGGTTCAGAAAGCTTTCAAGTAAAAAATGTAGCTGAGCCCTCCTAGTTGTAAGACTGATATGTTTACTTATTTAGTACTTAGCATTTTTAAACAGAAGTACTTTAAAATTTTATTATTTTTAAAATCTGACTAGAGAGAGACAGGGAGAGAGTGGGAAAGTAAGAACGCAAGCTACCAGGTCTGAGCCTCGGAGCGTGGGCAGCATGTGGGAGTCCGTGCCTCTACCACCCTGCTGGCTGCTGCCTGCTACTTAGCCTTTTTTTTTGAGAAATATTGACTGTCTATAGGGCATGCACGCTCGCTGGAGGGACAGAAGCAAGAAATCACCCCCAAGGGGGATGGTCACGTCACAGTCCCTTCTCCTGGGATCTTGGGTATGCATGCACACACGCCCGGTATGAGTGAGAAGCTACTGGGTCCAGGATTTGAACTGTGGTCAGCCCTATCGGATCCAGCAGTGTAACCACTACACTGTCTGCTGGTCCCAGTGCTTAGCATTTTTGAGCCACAGACTCTCACTCACCTCCCCAGCATAGACTCGTAAAGACATGGGCAGTGCTGGCTTTGCCTGCGGCTGGGCATGCCTCAGAAGTCAGCAAGCCCAGCCGGCTCGCTCCGTGGAGGTCGGGGCAGCCCAAGCTCCTGAGCTGCTTAGCCTGCCCTTGCACGTGGCTCTGCTGGGGTCTGGGCGCTGTTGCCTTGCGTTGTGCCCGCCTGTTGTGTCGTCCTCCCCTCACCTGCTCAGGAGTTTTCCCGTGGAAGCAGCATATTTAAAGGGGCGATGAGCAGAGAGAAACCGCCCGCCTTCTAGGAGAAGTGGGTCTCATCTCCTTCCGCTTGATGGGTGCTGCCTGCTCTCCTTTCTGCGTTAGGCCTGCTCTCACTGCGCCACTTGGCGGGGGGCCACACGTGGAAGGAGGGCTGTGGGAGGAAAGGCTGGGGGGCAGGGCTGCTGAAGCCCTGCAGAGTCTGACTATGCCTGGGGAAGCACTTTATTTGGGGAGGAGAGGCCACTAGTGAGGGTGTGGCTGGTCCCTGGGGCAGTGTGTTAGTGTGTGAGTGGCAGTGCAGATGCCCAAGGGTCTCCTTGAGCCTGTGCCTTCCCCGCCCTGTGTCTGTCTGTCTGTCTGGTCGTCGACCTCACCGGGTTCTGTGAAAGCTGCACCAGGCCGTGGTGGGGGAAGCAAAGGGTGCTTGTTGGCCGCTCTTGGGGGTCCCCTGCCGTGGATGCCGGGAAAGCTTGCGGGCGGGAGGGCGGGGCTGGGGGGCTGGCGGGAGTGCTGCGCACAGGCGGTAACGCTCTCTGTGCTCGTGCTCGGCAGCGTGAGTGCCAGTGTCCCTGTGTGACAGTAGCTGTCCAGGAGGAAGCGCTGAGACAGCAGGTCCTGTGAGCAGTGAAGCCCGCACACTTGGGGAGGCCAGCTGGTGCAGCTCGGCTGGCCAGGCCAGGTAGCAGGACCCGGCAGGCTTTGGCACACCTGCCTCCTGTGGGAAGAGCCACTGCGTGGAGTGCCACTGTGCGTGACCTCACTGCACTCCTCTCAGTGCAGGTCGTGGGGAGGGAGGGCCAGCCGCTGCACAGGGACACCCTTCCTGGGGCTGCGGGACAGACTGATGAGAAGAGTCCAAGCAAGTGAAAATAATGCTGGAACCCCGTGTTCTCGGGACGCATGTCCTCCCACGTGTCCTCGGTTGGACTTACTGAGCTAAAGCGAGCATTCGGAGGATTGGACAGTGGCGCAGCAGAAAGGCGAGCTCTGAGAGGCCGACCTGTGAGAAGGTTCCGGGTTTGTGTCTGGAGACCTCCCTGAGAATGTCAGCATGCGCTTGGCCACGATCTGAGGCTGTCTGAGGGGCGGGTCGTGGCATGGAGACCCTCAGAGCCCTCTGGAGTGTCCCCATTGCTCGCCCGCTCTTGCTCTCAGTGACTGTCTTGGGTGACCTGTGGTGCAGGGGTGGAGGGAGCCGGACCTCACGTGGCCGACTGTGGTTGGCATCTTGAGGAACTGCCAGGTGCTTGTGTGTTCCTGCCCAAGATCCAAACTGGAGGAGAGGGGTCGCAGTGCGGCCATGCCTCACTGGGGTGTTTTCCCTCTGCCTTGGTCTGTCTCATGAGCACGGGTGACCTCTGGCAGGTAGCACAGTAAAATGAAGCTTCCATGTGCAGAGCTGCAGCCTGCCTCCACAGTCCCTCAGTTTGCACACCGCAGCCCACCCTGCTGTGCCCGGGCACCTCTCCTGGGGCATGGTCACCTCTACCCTCGAGTCCTCGCAGAGTCGGGATAGCTCTGAGTCATCCCATTGCACGGAGCAGGCTGTCAGAGGAGGGGACAGCCCACCAGGCTAGCATTTTATGGCCCTGTTTGCTTTCACCAAGTACACCTAACTCTTGGCAGAGGTGGGGCAAGGACACGCTGGTGCCACATGGTCTTGCCAGGCTGCGGCCCAGCCATTACTCGCAGAGACACTCTCTGAGTCTGTCCCCGATGACACCTATACTCCTGCCGTGAGGAGCCTTTGCGGCCTCGCTGAGACCACGCCAGGCTCCTGGGAGCTGCACTTCATGTTTTTGTCCTTGTTTTGCTGTAGGCTGCATATGTTCAGAGAGCGGGAAAGAGAGGTCAGCCTGCAGGAGCATGGCCACTCTGCAGCCCCCTCTCTGGTTTCTCAGGATTTTGGGCGTATATGCACAGGTGCTCTGTATTTTCCAAGAGGCAGGGGCCAAGACTCGAACCGCAGGGTTGGCTATGTGGGTTCCAGCTGCCTGCACCACCACACCACCTGCTGGCCCCCGCTGTGCTTCACGTTTATGTATCTGCGAATAACTTCATATTTATAAAACCTCGCAAAGACGAGGACAGGATGCCACGTGCTGCTCACACAGAAGCACCGGCCGCTGATTTGTTCTGCTTGTGCGTGCGGCACACCCCACTGGGAGGGCTCCCCACAGGCCTGTGTCGCGTGCGTGCCTTCGGGCATGGGCTTCTGCACTGACCCTGGAGTGGTGGGGGGAGCCGGTACCCAGGTGGCCTTTCCCTGCCAGTCTTGGGCGAGGCCCCCGTACCTGTGTGTCTCAGCCTGTGTGGACAGAGCTTGTCCCCAGGCTTTCTGGGCCTTCCCCTACGTCGGTGTCTTTAAGGAATGCTCTTTCTGTCTCCCTCACTGCCCACCAGGGGTGCCTGCGTGCCAGGTAGGTGCCATGTTCCCTCCCGGGACGCCTGGGACTGCGGTGTCCAGCTGCCCTCAGGTGGCGAGGGCCCCATCTGGTGCCCGGTGGTGGTTTTTGCATCTCGTTGGGCATCTGGGGGAGGGTGTGAGGGCATGATGGTGTGACCCCTGTCCCTAGTCGGCCAGTACTGTGCATCCTGGGGGTTGCTGCCGGTCGGTCTCCGTCATGCCCAGCTCCAGTCTTCCTTCTGGCTTCCGTGTGTAGGGCCTGCCCCGTCGTCGTGCTGTGCTGTCCTAGAGCGCACCGGCAACCATGACGCTCAGTATCCAGCACAGCTGGTCATGGAGAGGAGTCTGGCCCCCTGGGGGTTGCCAGCTCCCCCAGCTTGCAGGGGCGGCCCTG
>NW_006160060.1:1016614-1021827 GCF_000334495.1 Tupaia belangeri chinensis
AGGAATGCTCTTTCTGTCTCCCTCACTGCCCACCAGGGGTGCCTGCGTGCCAGGTAGGTGCCATGTTCCCTCCCGGGACGCCTGGGACTGCGGTGTCCAGCTGCCCTCAGGTGGCGAGGGCCCCATCTGGTGCCCGGTGGTGGTTCTTGCATCTCGTTGGGCATCTGGGGGAGGGTGTGAGGGCATGATGGTGTGACCCCTGTCCCTAGTCGGCCAGTACTGTGCATCCTGGGGGTTGCTGCCGGTCGGTCTCCGTCATGCCCAGCTCCAGTCTTCCTTCTGGCTTCCGTGTGTAGGGCCCGCCCCGTCGTCGTGCTGTGCTGTCCTAGAGCGCACCGGCAACCATGACGCTCAGTATCCAGCACAGCTGGTCATGGAGAGGAGTCTGGCCCCCTGGGGGTTGCCAGCTCCCCCAGCTTGCAGGGGCGTCCGTGCCGGCAAGCCAGTAGGGCTGAGGGGAAATGGGTCTCTGCCGTGGCGGCCGTCGCGGAGATGCCGGCTCCTGGTTAGTGGCCTTGGGTGAGAGCGGTGACACAAAGGCCCACATGAATTTTGCTGTTCGGCAGAGAAGGGCGCACACACCGAGCCACCGGCTCCTGGGGGCAAGGTCTGGGCCTGGCAGCCAGAGCCAGGGTGGCACTCCGTGCAGTTGTGTGGGGGCGGCTGGCACTGCGGCCGGAGCTGCTGCGGAGCAGTGCCCAGAGGGGCCCAGCGAGTGTGGGGGCGCCTCGTGCAGCCGTTTCTGTGTTTAACCCTTTGCTGGAAGACTGTCCTTGACGGGGCTCTGTGACCTGCCTGTGAGAACGTGGCCATTCCCTGGTGGCCCGAGCTCTCCTGAGGGGAGGCCGCAGCGCTTCGGTGGGTTCTTAGTGCTTCAGCCCCGGTGGGTGGCGGCTCTGGAGTCCCGCTCGGTTCTCAGGGGTTTGACTGTGTCCCTGTGAGCCCAGTGTCACGGAAGTTCACAGCGGTCTCCGTAAAATCCCGGTAGGTTTATCTCTAGCTAACCCCATTAGCAGGCCACCTCAGACCCCGCAGACCAGGCGTGTGTCTCTTAGTAGCATGCACGTGCTTCGAGATGGCATCGCAGGGCCGTGCTGCCGTGCAGCTGTCAGGTGTGCCCCGGCTTGGGGCTTGCCTGTGGCTGGGAGGCAGCAGGTCTGTGGGGCAGCCCCCATGGTGGATGTGGTGCCGGCGGTGCTCAGAGCACACCGCGGGGCGGCAAGTGGCGCGGCACCATGCTGTCCTGTCGCCGCGGCCAGGTGAGGAGCACACTCTGCTGCGTGTCGTCGCGGGTCCGGGGCTCGCTGGCTGGCGGTGGCCTTGTGCTTCCTGCTGGGCAGCACCTTGTCTGTGCTGCAGCCTGGCTGGTGCAGCCTGGACCGCGCCGGGCCTCAGTGTCCTGGTCTGGCACAGCAGTGACCCTCGTGGCAGTGGACGAGGCCGTAGGTGGCCTTTGGGACACTGACCTGTGTGCCGGCATGGGTGCCACCGGTGTTTCTGGCGCCCATTGGACGGTGCCGTGAAGATGGTGCTGAGGGCGTGTGGCCGCGTCCTGCTGTTGTTTCGCCGTAGCCTCCTGGAAGCCATCGTCTCCCCGAGCTCCTGAACTTCTTGTGGCTTCGTTGGGCCCCTCCTGGTCTGCTCAGCTGCCTTGCTCACCGCCCTGCCTGCTCGTGTGCACTACTGGAGGCCCGCTGCGGGGCGGCAGCCCTGCAAGGAGGTGCGGCCTGGGTGTTGGAGGAGCTCCCTGAGCAGGCGAGCGTGCAGCTGTTAGTGCATCCGGGCTGCTGTTTCCCAGTGAGCGAGACACTGCTGCTTCCTCTGCAGAGGTGGCCCGTGTGGGCAGGTCGGTCAGTGGGGTGGCTCTCTGAGCTGTGTCCCTGCCTCCCGGCATGTTTCAGTGTTGCCGATGCCTGGGCCCTGCCAACCTGGGTGCTGGAGTCACCCTGCCAGCTTCCTGGAGGAGGTGGAAACTATGTGGTCTTGACCTGCCAGCCTGGAGATAGCATGCACACTGCTGAGATCCAGCCCGTCTTTCGGTGCTTGGCCACCGCTGCGTCTGCTGAGCCCTCTGTCTTTGCCATGGTGTCTTGCGGTTTCCTCCCTCTCTCTACCACTGGCCTCGCGAGGCCACCCAGTGCCTCTGGGCTCCCAGCGCCTTGCCGTGGGCCTGCTGTGTGTGCGCGAGGCCTTTGCTGCTGCCCCTGGGGAAGACAGCTGGTCTGGCGCCAGCTAAGCCCGCTGGGACAGGTGTGCCCTGGGCGTGGCCTGCCGTGCTGTGTGCTGCCAGGGCCTGGCAGCGACCACGGCCTCCAGCTGTGCCTCCCACTGGGCCAGCGGTGGGCAGGAGCCGGCTGGCTGGGCGCCCACGGGGCTGCGTCTGCAGAGCCCGCGCACGTGTCGCTGTCTGTCGTGCCGTCTTTTTTCATTTTCTTTTCTTGTGGGAGTGGTAGTCAGTTTTTAAACTTTTGGTTCAGATCTTAAAATTGCCATATGGTGTGCTTAAAGTTTTTTTCTCCACAAGCTACTTTTTTTAAAAAGAATTATTGGGTCGTTAGAAAAGTCGTAACACATTTTTGCATAGAAAAACATAGAAAAACATGTCATGACTTTTCTGCTTGCCCAGTATTTAACTTTATTCTTTTTAAAACTTGCTATATGGTTTGTGCACTCCCCAGAGATAGATGGGGAGAGAGCAAGAAAGCAAGCCTCCAGGTCTGGGACTTGATCTGTGGCTGGCCATGTGGGAGTCCAGCATCCCAACCACCCCCCCCCAGACTACTTTTTAAAAAAGTGATTATTTAGACCAGATGATTACGTTCCTGGACTACCACGTAGTTGACCGCAGTTCGAGTCCCGTATCTGGCTGCTTAAAACTCAGGCCAGGCGCGTGTGTGTGGGTGCCCAAAATCCTGAGAGGAGAATGGAGGAAAAGGGATTGCCGCATGGCCATCCCCCGGGAGGTGAGTTCTCGGTTTCTGTTTGTCTGGTGAGCTCACGTGTCCTATAGCAAAAATCTCTCTTAAAAGAAAAAAAGATTATTTTAGGGACCCGCCTGTGGCATGATAGTTTCATCACTGGGCTCCCACGTAGCCGACTGTGGTTTGAGTCCTGTACCTGGAGGCCTCAAACTCAAGCTGGTGTATGTGCGTAGGTACCCAAAATCCTGAGAGGAGAATGGAGAAGGGATTGCGGGGTGGCCATACCACTGGGGGGTGATTTCTTTCCTTCTGTCTCTCTGATGACTGCATGTGCTCCATAGCAAAAATCCCTCTCTCTCAAAAAAAAAAAAAAAAATCTGCAGAGAGACAGACAGAAGATAGCACTCTAGCAGGGTCCTGACCGTGACCCGCCCCAGCCTGGCCGGCTGTGGGCACAATATGGGTTCCTGGGGTGCTCAGTGAGGCCTGGACGGGCACTGGTAGTATGTCACCCACCTTCCTCCTTCCAGCCAGCTCTGGGGCAGTTGGGTCCATTACGTTTTTCTACAGATGTGTTCGATATGGGAGTTTTCAAATTTATTGGAACAAAGGTGATCATAATACTCATTTTTTGGAGAGACTTTTGCTGTAGGGCACTTGCTGGAGAGACAGAGACAGAACATGAGGAATCACCCCCCAGGGAGATGGCCATTCTGCAGTCCCTTCTCCCTAATTCCTCTCCCCCCAGGGAGATGGCCATTCTGCAGTCCCTTTTCCCTAATTCCTCTTGGGATCTTAGACACGCACGCATACGCACCCGGTGTGAGTTCAAGCCACCGGGTCTAACTAAGTCTCATACCACAGACGACTACACGGGAGTCCAGCGATGTAGCCACTGGGCCATCTGCTGGTCCCAGCTACGAGAAGATCTTCAGGAGCTTGGAGAAACAACACTGGGATGCCACGTTTGCCCTCAACAAATAGTGCGTGTGCTTGCTGGACAGACAGACACAGACAGACAGAAAGTGAGAAATCACTTTCCAGGTGGGATGGCCACACTGCAGTCCCTTCTCTTCCATTCTCCTCTCTGGATCTTGGGCATGCACGCACACGCACCTGGTGTGAGTTTTAGATTCCCGAGTCCGGGACTCAAACCGTGGTTGACTACGTGGGAGTCCAGTGGCGTAACCATTATGCCATCTGCTGGTCCCCATAACATTCACCTCTCGTTGGCTCTTTTTTTTTTTTTTTTTTTTTTTGCTATAGGGCACGTGCACTCGCCAGACAGACTGAGACATAGAGACAGAAAGCAGGAAATCACCCCCCAGGGGGGATGGCCATTCCGCAATCCCTTCTCCTCCATTCTCCTCTCAGGATCTTGGGCATGCACGCACACGCGCCCGGCGTGAGTTTAAGCCACCTGGTCTGGGACGAGAGCCGTGGTCGACTACATGGGAGTCCAGCGACATAGCCTTTACGCTAACTGCTGGTCCCACCTCTCGTTGGCTTTTTAAATATCTGTTTCTCAGAAGGCACGTGTACTTCCTGGAGAGACAGGGCAAGCCCGCGCTGGGTGTGGCCCTCCGAGTCCTGTCCTGTCGCGTTTTGTCGGGGTCGGGCGCTCCCATACAAGCCCTGTGTGTTTCTCAAGCCATTGGGGCTGGGATTCAAACCGGTCAGCCACGTGGGATCCAGCTCCCTTGAGCACTCAGCTGTAGGGCAGCCCTCAACCTCTTACCTCATCGTTTAGCCCGACTTAACGTTAGATTTCCGGTGGATTTGGGTTTGTCTCTGGCCATTTTTCTCCCAGTGTGGTGTTTGAGGTGTTTTATCTGGGGGCATAATTCCTCGTCTGTCACACGGAAGGCATATACTGTACCTTTTTCAATACTTCATTGGGGTCAAATACTCTAACATCAAACTCATCCTTGCGGGGCCAGCAGGTGGGGTGGTGGTGAAGGCGCTGTGCTCTCACATGGCCAAATGTGGTTCAAGTCCCAACCTGACGATTTGAAAATCCCGCCAGGTGTAGGTGCATGCGTGCTCAGAACCCCAAGAGGAGAATGGAGAGGTGAATGTAGCGACCTTCCCCAGGGGTGGTCTCTTCCTTTCCCTCTCTCTGGCTCTTGTAAGCACATGGCCCAGAGCCCCCTCAGGACCCCCTGTGAGCACATGGCCCAGGGGCCCCTCGGGACCCTGTGTGAATGCAGTTTAGTAGCACTGGTCAGCACCACTGCCCCTGCAGGACCTTCAGCCTTCCTGGGCAGACACCATCCCCAGCAGACCCCCACA
>NW_006160060.1:1021845-1030054 GCF_000334495.1 Tupaia belangeri chinensis
CTGCCTGGGGAGTCGTGTGAGTGTGGGCGTGTCGTGCGGGTCGTCGCTGAGCGTGGTCTTCAGGTTTGTGTAGGAGCACAGAGCAGCGCTCCCCTCAGGAGGACTGGCCAACCCCTCCCTGGCTGCGCCGTGTGCTGGTCCCTCTGCCCCGGGCTCCGGGGCTGCTCTGCATCTGGCTGTGTTGGATGGCGCTGACGTGGACACAGGTATCTGTTGGAGCACTTTTAGTCCTTGTGGGTGTTCCCCGTTCTTCTGGGTCTATGCCCAGAACTGCTGGGTCATGTAGTTCTCTTTTCAATGAGACGGTTTTGGTGCTATAGCTTGTGTGTGCACGAGAGTGTGAGTGCATGTGCCAGAGTGTGACAGCCCCCCTGCCCTGTGGTCCTAGACACGCGTATGCACGGCCAGCCTGTATTTCAGCTGAAGGGGCCAGGACCCAGACTGTGGTTGGCCACGCGGGACCTGGCGTCATCTGCACAGCACCTAGCCAGGTGCTGCTGGGCTGACCTCACTGCAAGTTTGCTAGGAGCCATGACGTTTCCAGGAGTGACGCTGCTGCTCCGGGTGCCACTAACTGCACCTGTTTCCAGTCCTCTGAGCCCTGGCTAGCGCTCGGGGCCTCCCAGGAGGCTCGAAGACCTTGTCGCTTCGGTGACACAGCAGCTCTTTTGTTGGCCGTGCTGCCCCTTGAGCTGCTTCAGCCTTGCATGCGCCTGGCCCCTCTTCCTCGGGAGACTGGGGAGCAGCCCTTCCCTGACTCCGGCCCCTGTGGGCCTGAGCGGTTAGGGTCAGGGTTAGAAGCCTAGGACTTCGCACTGGCTTCCTAGAGACAGTCAGTCAGTGAGCGCAGGTAGGACAGACGGAGCAGCCCTCAGAGCTTCCCGGCACGGTCTGTGCGTGGTGGTCAGCCCCGCGGGCATGCTGGGGCCCACAGCAGACGGTGTCTTCAGGGGTGAGTGAGTGCTCTGCTGGGCTGCCCCAGGGGAGGTCGCCCTGTGCTGGCGGACGGGGAAGGGCAAGGTCCCATCTCCGTGATGATGTGTTCCATGTACTGCCGAAGCTGAGCTCTGAGTGTTCCGTGTTCCAGATTAAACCGGATCGCCAATCAGGTGGCCGTGCAGCGGAAGAAGCAGTTCGTGGAGCGAGCGCACAGCTACTGGCTCCTGAAGCGGCTGTCACGGAATGGCGCGCCCCTGCTGCGGCGGCTCCAGTCCAGCCTGCAGTCCCAGAGAAGCTCGCAGCAGGTATGTGGCGCGGCCTCCCGCACGCCCAGGCCGCACCTCCGCCAGAGGCGCCGGCTCAGGCCCCAACTCCTCCCGACCCCAGGCTGTCTGCCCCGCTATCTGTGCAGGCATTGCGTGCTCCGTGCCCCTCATGCTGCTCAGGTGTGAGCTCCTCCTTTCCTGTCCTTGCACGTGCCCCAGCGTGACTGCCAGGGCTGCAGGGCTGCTGGGTGGGGCAGCAGGAGAGAGACCCAGTGAGAGCCTGCACCTGTGGGCGGGGTCTGTGTGCTGCCTGGAGTCCGGGCACTGGGGACATGGTGCGAGGCACGTTACTTTTTTACTATAACTCCTTCTTTTAAATCAAAGGGGGTGTGTCTCACTGGAGGGTTAGATGGTGAGATGGCACCCGTGGGGAGTGGCCACACTTCATTCTCTTCTCCATCTCTCCCTGTCAGGGTTTGGGCACACGTGCACTTCAGTTGCTGTGTTTTCCAGATGCTGGGTCTGGGGCTGAAAGTCATGTGGTTGGTGTTGTGGGATCTCGCTGCCCCAACCACCATGCCACAGTCTGACCCAAGGCTTTGTTTTTTTTTAAGACTTTTGCCATAGGGCACACGTACTTGCTGAAAAGAGACCAGAGTCAGAGAGAGAGTGAGTGTGTGAGAGAGAATCCCCCTGCACCCATGCTGGGAAAACGGCCATGCTATAGTCCCTTATTCTCCATTCTCTCAGGACTTTGGGCATGCATATACATGTGCTCAACGTGATTTTTTTCTTTCTTTCTTAAATAATTTAATATAATTTTATTTATCATCATTATTTTAAAAATTTGCTAGGACATATCCACTCACTGGGGAGAGAGGGAGGGAGAAAAAGTGAGAAAGCAAGCTGTCAGGTCTGGGACTCTAATTATGGTCAGCCATGTTGTGAGTCCAGCACCTTAACCAACACGCCAATGTGATGTTCAAGCTGCTAGTTTTGGAAATTTAAGTTATCCTACATACAGTCAGCCATGTGGGATCCAGTACCTTTACCACTGCCACCTGCAGTCCACAAGGCATGACTGACTTTTTTCCTTCCACTTTCTTAGATATTTGCCATATGGTGTGTGTGCCTGCTGGAGACAGAGACAGTGAGAGGGAAGTGAGAAGGCACCTCTTTGGGGATGGCCAACTGCAGACTGTTAGTACCTTCATCATCTCAAACCCCAAGGGCCATGCTGTCAGGTGCCGGGCTCTGATAAGCTGTCCCTGTGGTCACTGTGGGACCGCCCGGAGCCTCTGAGTGCCTGGCAGGCTGTGGGTGTGGGTGTGGGTGAGAGCTCCAAGGTCCAGTCTGGCTTACCCGCAGGCCTGGCGGTAGCCATCGCCACCACGGGCACATGGTGCAGTGCTCCGGCCCCACGTGCCCACCGCTGGGTCACTCCCCTCTGCGTCCTGCCTCCTGGATGCGCCCAGCTTCATCAGTCCCCTTACTGAGTGGGCACATGTCACCAGGCTTCGTCCTACAAGAGCCTGGCTCCGGGCAGAAGCTGGAACAGAACAGCCCACCTCGCTTGAACGAGCAGCTTGGCTCTCGGTCGCACAGCGCCCTGGGGAGGCCTGGCCCACGGGAACGCCCACTCAGCTGCAAGGCCTCCGTGCCAGGGGAGAAGCCTGGGCAAGGGGCTGGTGACCTGGGGTAGGGAGTGGCAGAGCTTGTGGGAAGGAGGACACGGGTGGCCCAAGGCTTTGTCCTTGCTGCGGTGACCACGGAGAGATGGCCTGACCACAGGAGGTTGGAAGGGGCACCCCACGTGGGTCACAGCTGGAGCACAGAAACAAGACACCAAGCCCTTGGCAGTGGGGGAGGGCCCTGAAAGATGTCTGGGAAGGAGCGGGGACCACAGAGGCTCCCCCTGGCCCTTGGACGCAGCCTTGTTGGTGGCAGGGTGGCAGCAGGGCCTGGGGAAGGGGTGGAGGAGGTTGCCCCGAGCTTACCCTGCTCAGGCCTCGGGCTGCTGCTTGAGCCTGCCGCACCTGCTGCTTCTGTGCTGCACTGAAAGGTCTGGGCAGGAGGCGAGGGGCTCCCTGGACCATGGTCTCGCGAGGGCTGGTGTTCTAGGGGTTTCTAGAACCGTATACCTGTGTCATACACGGGATGTGCAGTCTTTTCTTTATTGAAACTTGTTTTGTGAGTTTATTTTTTCTGTGAAAGAGGGACAGGGAGGGCGTCACCAGGAAGGCCATTTCACCCCTAGCCAGCCAGGCTCAGGCAGGCATGTGTGGACACCTGGAGACCTCGGGACCTCCCCTGCAGACCGTCTCTGCTGTGCTGCCGTGGCTGGCTGCGCACAGGACTTCACAGGACTTTTCTGGAGACCTTGGGAATACCTGATGTCACCAGTCTGGCTCACCCGTGGTCCTGGGCACCCCTCAGCTGGGTCCTGCTGAGGACCGGGAGGCCGAGGTGTGCCCTTCCCACTGGTGGGCTGTGGCAGCTGCACAGGAGGTCCTGCAAGCCTCGGCAGGTGGAAGGGCAGTGCCTCCTGGGGCTGTGCACTGGTGTAGGGGTGCGGGGGGAGGCCTCAGAGGGCTCTGGGTGGTGCGGCGTGTGGGGGGGCACGGTTTTGCTCGAGGGGCACATGCAAGTGGCCTTACAGGCTGGGGACGACCGCTCCTCAGCCTGCCCTGCCCCTGCGCGCTCACTGTCCTCTGAGCTCGTCCTGCGCTGTCAGGTGTGTCCGGTGTCAGCAGCAGCAGGGGCCTGCGACGGGAGCCTCCTCCTGCAGAGCTGGCTGTTCCGGCTGCAGGGCTTTCACTGACTGCCTGGCTCTGCCCGTGCCGGGGCTCTGGCTGTGCCCTCGCGGCCTGTGGGTTTCTCCTCAGGCATTGGCGCCAACACGCGGAGCCAGGCCTTCCTCCCGACGGTTTCCCCTTCTTGGAAGTTACTTCCCCTCTGTTCTGCCTGGAGGCCTCCGGAATGGGCCCCTGTAGCAGAGAGGCCGTTCAGGGAGGGAGGGTGCTCGGATGCGCTGTGCGCCTTCCTCAGTGAGCCGCGGCGTGTGTGGGGCCGCCGCGCTGCCGCCCTCGCTGCTGCTGGGTGGGTGGTCGTACAGGACGTGCTCAGTGAACTACCGGTGGGGTCTTCGGTCACCTCACTGGCCGTCAGGAGAGCTTTTCTGCTTCGCATGGTGACCAAGTCACACATCCCACTGGCTGGCATTTTCACAGGTGTCTGCTTCAGGCCAAGGACAGGATGCTTTTCAGATGCCCTTGGGAATTTGGTTTGCTAGGTTGGCTCCTCCCAGGGTTTGCTGCTCGTCCCACATGGATGGTGTGCAGTGCCCATGCACTGCCAGGGCTGCGGCTGCCTCAGGTCCCTATTGCCCTACCCCTGCCTCTTAGAAGTGAGCTGGAGTCTCACAGCCAGCCCCTTGGAAGGGGGGGTTAGAGAGGGAGAGGGTGTCGAGAGTCCGAGGAGTGTGGGACATGCCTTGGAAATGAAGAGGTAGTCGCC
The DNA here is from genome assembly GCF_000334495.1 of Tupaia belangeri chinensis. Lineage (NCBI taxonomy): Eukaryota > Metazoa > Chordata > Mammalia > Scandentia > Tupaiidae > Tupaia > Tupaia belangeri. Next base: position 1,026,567 of record NW_006160060.1, read on the forward strand.
AACTGAGGCTGGCAGGTCGTGTGTGAGGATGACTGTCTAGGTGGGGGTCACCATCTGAATCCCAGATGTCCTGCTGCTGTGTCTCAGTAACCTGTTCCAACCCATGCTCCCTGCAGGCAGGGTGAGGTGGATCACAGGCTGTGTTTGGGCCTTGGATCTCAGGGCTTCAGAGGCCCTGGCATAGCTGGCTTTTGGGGCGTTGGGGAGCCCGAGGCCTGAGCAGGGTTGTGTGAGTGCTCGCCAGCACCTGGTCCGTGGGTGTGGGCTCCGGCACAGGCTCTGCAGGCTGGCAGGGTGCTGGCACCATGGGCTGCCCAGCAGGGCTGTAGAAATGCGTGTCTCCATGTGACCAGCTCTCTGTGCTCCTTGGTCTGAGGGTGTCATCTGCAGGATTTCCGGGGTACCTCATTTTGTTCAAGGAGCCAGAGCTACCTGAGGAGCCTGCACCTCCTGCTTCTGACCTCATAGTCCAGTGCTTTTACCTCTATGGCCCTGAGAGAGCAGTGGGTGCAGCCTGGCAGGGTAAATGACGCCCTGTGCACCTTCTGTCCCTCTGGAGGTGCCGCCCTGGGAGCAGGTGTCCTGAGCCGCACAACACCTCTGAGGGCAGGATATTTGGTGTCTTTGGGAGCCGAGAACCTTAGCGTCTTATGAGCCTGAGTGGGCCCAGCCCTGATGTCTTGAGCCTGAGTGGACCCAGCCCTAAGGTCTGTTTGTGGCTGCTCCCTGGGGGCCTCTTCTCTCTCTCTCTCTCTCTTTTTTTTTTTTTAGAGATTTTTTGCTATAGGGTGCATGCACTCGCCAGGAAGACAGAGACAGAGAGACAGAAAGCAAGAAATCACCGCCAGGGGGGATGGCCATGCTGCAATCCCTTCTCCTCCGTTCTCCTCTCGGGATCTTGGGCATGCACGTAACATGCGCCCGGCGTCAGTTTAAGCTGCCGGGTCCGGGACTTGAACCGCAGTTGACTACGTGGGAGTCCAGCGACATAGTCATTACACCAACTGCTGGTCCCCGGGGCCCTCTTTCTCAGTTCTCTAGGAGGGCCATGCACCAGGGCCCCCAGCTCTTGTGGTTACTGCCGGCTCCTGCAGGCCCTGGCCCTGGCCCCCCTGCCCGCGCATCCATTCTGGATTCTGCGATGGCCTAGTCTCTGCTCAGGTGGAGACCTCGTGCTCTGCAGAGCAGAATCCTGACCTGGTTGGGGTCATGGCTCCATCCAGCTCTGGCTTTGCGACAGCCTAAGCAGGCGCAGCCTTGGACCCTCCTGCACAGGGGTCTGAGGCCCTTTGCGGGGAGAGCCCTGCGAGTGACTGAGGGATGCTCTCTGATCCCCAGAGAGAGAACGACGAAGAGGTGAAGGCTGCCAAGGAGAAGCTGCAGTACTGGCAGCGGCTGCGGCATGACCTGGAGCGTGCCCGCCTGCTCATCGAGCTGCTGCGCAAGCGCGAGAAGCTCAAGCGTGAGCAGGTGAGGCCCCGCCCCACCCTGCCCCTCACTGCCCCCTTGCCTCCCTGCTCAGTGGTGGCTTGTCTGGGCCACGCCAGTTGGCTGTCCACCCTGGTAGTGGGGGACCTCTTTGGGAGGTGGCATTGACTTCTGCTGTGAAGGGAGCAGAAGCACAGATCCTGTGGGCTGCCGCAGCAGAGTCGTGGGCGGAGCAGGGGCCTTCCCTAGGGCGGTGCATGTGCAGTGCGTTGACAGTGGCCCCCCCATGTGGCTTTGGGCAGACGTGTCACGCAGAGGCTCCCAGGGGTGGGTGCGAGCGACATTTCTGAGCTGAGCCCCGGCTGTGGCGTGTCAGGTGAAGGTGGAGCAGATGGCCATGGAGCTGCGGCTGACCCCACTGGCTGTGCTGCTGCGCTCCGTCCTCGACCAGCTGCAGGAGAAGGACCCAGCCAGGATATTTGCGCAGCCTGTGAGTCTGAAAGAGGTGGGTGTCCTCGGCCACCTGCTGTCTGCCCGCTTGTGACTGTGGAGATCGCTTTGCTGGTCGGTGATGTGGACCTTGGGGAGTGCACTGTGTGTGCTTGCTTTTGTTCTTAAACTTGGGGTTTTACTTGAACTCATTTTTGCCTTTTTTAGTTTGCTGTAGGAAACATGCACGCGCTTGCAGGAGACAAAGTGAGAAAGCACTCCCCAGGGATGGCCATGCCGCAGTCCCCTCTATACTCCTCGTGGGAGTCTGGGGCTGCCCTCCCACTCATGCCCCTGTGTGCTTTTCAAGCTGCCCTGGGATCCAGCCACTTAACCACCATGCTTCTTGGCTGGCCCAATGAACTCATCTTTACTTTTTGTAAAGAATTATTTTACTTAATTTGTTACTATTTATTCTTTAAACATGCAGTCAGAAAGTGACAGAGCAATGGCGGGGGTGGGAAGTGAGAAAGTAAGCCACAAGATCCGGGGCTCGAACTGTGGTTGGCCACGTGGAAGTCCAGTGCCTTTAACCACCACACCACCTGCTGGCCCCATGAGCTCATTTTTAATCATGATGGTGGTATATTTCATGGTATGTTTCACAGTGTGATGGAATACAGTGTGAGGGTGGGAGGCTCCCTCAGCACTCTCAGACCTTGGCACCTGTCTGGGCAGCACACGTCATAATGTGCTTTTGGTTAAAAGAGCTTGGAGGACAGCCCGTGGCATGGGGGTCGAGGTGACCAGAGGCGTGGTTTGAGTCCCGGACCCAGCAGCTTGAAAAACAGGCTCGGCCTGTGTGTGCATGCCCAAAATCCTAAGAAGAGGATGGAGGAGGGACTGTGAAGAGGCCATTCCCTGGGGGGTGCTCTCTCACTTTCCCTTCCTCTCTCTGGTGGGTGTGCCTGCCCTCTGGCAAACTAAAAAAAAAAAAAAAAACTTGTGTGAAGAGGGTCCCTGGGAGGATGCAGGTTTACTGTCGTGTTTGGGGGTATGTGTGTGTGCACGTGTGTGTATGTGTATGCCTTGACTCTCAAAAGAAGGTGATTTTATTGCTTATGTAGAGTAATAAATTCATAAGCAGTCAAGAATCGCTTTCGCAGTTTGTAAATAATGGTTTCCCTTCCCCAAATTAGGTGCCGGATTACTTGGATCACATTAAACACCCCATGGACTTTGCCACAATGAGGAAGCGGTTGGAAGCTCAAGGGTATAAAAACCTCCATGAGTTTGAGGAGGACTTCGACCTCATCGTGGATAACTGCATGAGGTACAACGCCAAGGACACCGTGTTCTACAGGGCCGCCGTGCGGCTGCGTGATCAGGGCGGCGTCGTTCTCAGGCAGGCCCGACGCCAGGTGGACAGCATCGGCCTGGAGGAGGCCTCGGGGATGCACCTACCCGAGCGGCCCGCTGCCGCCCCACGGCGGCCTTTCTCTTGGGAAGACGGTAAGAACCGCACCGTGTTTGTGTGGAGCAGACCACGTCTAGGGGTCTTCTGCTGTGACATCAATGTGGCTGGGCTCTGTTCTGGAGCGTCCTGGGACTCTGGGCTGTTGTGCCCTCAA
>NW_006160060.1:1030136-1052519 GCF_000334495.1 Tupaia belangeri chinensis
TTGGCTGGTCTGGGCCACGCCAGTTGGCTGTCCACCCTGGTAGTGGGGGACCTCTTTGGGAGGTGGCATTGACTTCTGCTGTGAAGGGAGCAGAAGCACAGATCCTGTGGGCTGCCGCAGCAGAGTCGTGGGCGGAGCAGGGGCCTTCCCTAGGGCGGTGCATGTGCAGTGCGTTGACAGTGGCCCCCCCATGTGGCTTTGGGCAGACGTGTCACGCAGAGGCTCCCAGGGGTGGGTGCGAGCGACATTTCTGAGCTGAGCCCCGGCTGTGGCGTGTCAGGTGAAGGTGGAGCAGATGGCCATGGAGCTGCGGCTGACCCCACTGGCTGTGCTGCTGCGCTCCGTCCTCGACCAGCTGCAGGAGAAGGACCCAGCCAGGATATTTGCGCAGCCTGTGAGTCTGAAAGAGGTGGGTGTCCTCGGCCACCTGCTGTCTGCCCGCTTGTGACTGTGGAGATCGCTTTGCTGGTCGGTGATGTGGACCTTGGGGAGTGCACTGTGTGTGCTTGCTTTTGTTCTTAAACTTGGGGTTTTACTTGAACTCATTTTTGCCTTTTTTAGTTTGCTGTAGGAAACATGCACGCGCTTGCAGGAGACAAAGTGAGAAAGCACTCCCCAGGGATGGCCATGCCGCAGTCCCCTCTATACTCCTCGTGGGAGTCTGGGGCTGCCCTCCCACTCATGCCCCTGTGTGCTTTTCAAGCTGCCCTGGGATCCAGCCACTTAACCACCATGCTTCTTGGCTGGCCCAATGAACTCATCTTTACTTTTTGTAAAGAATTATTTTACTTAATTTGTTACTATTTATTCTTTAAACATGCAGTCAGAAAGTGACAGAGCAATGGCGGGGGTGGGAAGTGAGAAAGTAAGCCACAAGATCCGGGGCTCGAACTGTGGTTGGCCACGTGGAAGTCCAGTGCCTTTAACCACCACACCACCTGCTGGCCCCATGAGCTCATTTTTAATCATGATGGTGGTATATTTCATGGTATGTTTCACAGTGTGATGGAATACAGTGTGAGGGTGGGAGGCTCCCTCAGCACTCTCAGACCTTGGCACCTGTCTGGGCAGCACACGTCATAATGTGCTTTTGGTTAAAAGAGCTTGGAGGACAGCCCGTGGCATGGGGGTCGAGGTGACCAGAGGCGTGGTTTGAGTCCCGGACCCAGCAGCTTGAAAAACAGGCTCGGCCTGTGTGTGCATGCCCAAAATCCTAAGAAGAGGATGGAGGAGGGACTGTGAAGAGGCCATTCCCTGGGGGGTGCTCTCTCACTTTCCCTTCCTCTCTCTGGTGGGTGTGCCTGCCCTCTGGCAAACTAAAAAAAAAAAAAAAAACTTGTGTGAAGAGGGTCCCTGGGAGGATGCAGGTTTACTGTCGTGTTTGGGGGTATGTGTGTGTGCACGTGTGTGTATGTGTATGCCTTGACTCTCAAAAGAAGGTGATTTTATTGCTTATGTAGAGTAATAAATTCATAAGCAGTCAAGAATCGCTTTCGCAGTTTGTAAATAATGGTTTCCCTTCCCCAAATTAGGTGCCGGATTACTTGGATCACATTAAACACCCCATGGACTTTGCCACAATGAGGAAGCGGTTGGAAGCTCAAGGGTATAAAAACCTCCATGAGTTTGAGGAGGACTTCGACCTCATCGTGGATAACTGCATGAGGTACAACGCCAAGGACACCGTGTTCTACAGGGCCGCCGTGCGGCTGCGTGATCAGGGCGGCGTCGTTCTCAGGCAGGCCCGACGCCAGGTGGACAGCATCGGCCTGGAGGAGGCCTCGGGGATGCACCTACCCGAGCGGCCCGCTGCCGCCCCACGGCGGCCTTTCTCTTGGGAAGACGGTAAGAACCGCACCGTGTTGGCGGGGAGAGAGGCTGCCCTCCCCCAGACTATCTCTCAGGGTCTGTCAGCCACGCATCGTGGCATGGTCCTGTGGCCAGAGGGAGGGGGCGAGGGCGAGCCCAGCAGGAGCTGGGAGTGCTGTGTCGTAGGTGGCTCAGTGCAGCCCAGGTGGAGGGGCTCCGCCCTGCAGTGCTTTCATTGGTCCTGAGTTCTCAGCCGCCTGCCATGTGACACCCAGCGTGTGTGGCACCTCGTGCCAGTGCCCACTCGGCGGCAGCATTGACCCTGTGTGGAGCAGACCACGTCTAGGGGTCTTCTGCTGTGACATCAATGTGGCTGGGCTCTGTTCTGGAGCGGCCTGGGACTCTGGGCTGTTGTGCCCTCAAGGAAGGCCGTGGTGGTGAGTTTTAGACAGCACAGGCAGGGACTCGGATTGGCCTCGTGTCTGACCCCGAGACCGTGGCTTGTGTGGGCCGTGGAAGGGGCCTTGGGGAGCCTTGTGTGTGCTCCGTGGCTGCCCTGGCACACAGGCTGGCTGCTCATACCTCGGTGCCTCCGCCAGTTGGGCCTGGAGAGCAGCGCTGCCCTGGTTGCCTCTGGCTGGCCCGGCCCATGCTGGTGCTCTGGGAGTGGTGCGGCCGCCCTGGTGGCTGGGGAGCATCTCCCAGCGTGGCTCTCCTGAGCTCAGCGGTTCCCAGGAGCCATGGTCTGTCTGGTTTGTGCATTCCAAGGCCCCACGTTCCTGATTCTGACCTACATGTCCCCCATGGTGAGCGACTGTGCCCTGGCCCGCTCCCTGCCCGCCCTCTGCCTATGTCTGGCGACTCTGCTCTGCCCTTCCTTAGGGCAGGAGCACGGGAAGTGACTGTTGGCTTTCTGTGCTTGGCAGGGGCAGGGCCACCCTCTAGTCCTCTAGCGCCTGGCATCTGGACAGCCCGCGCTCTGCTTTCCTGTCGTGTGGGTGGTACTGATGGGATAAGGGCTGAGGGAGACACAGCTCACATGGTAGTGTGGACACCCAGCTGTACTTTGGAAACACAAGGTCGTCTTTTTTTTAAAAAATTTTTTTAATAATGAGTTTTTGCTATAGGTTGCATGAGAGCTAGGAGGGGTGAGAAAGCACCCCCTAGGGAGATAGCCATGCCACGATCCCTTCCCCTCCGCCCTTCTCTTGGGATTGTGGACATGTACGCACACACGCCTATCGTGATTGCCGAGGCCCCAGGTCCAGGGTTGCAACTGTGGACTCAGCCATGTGGGATCCAGCTGTCCTAACCACTGTGCTGCTGACTGGCTTGCTCTTTTTTTACAGATTCTTTAAAGGTTTTTGCCACAAGGTGTGTGTATTTGCCAGAGAGACAGAAGGAAAGAAAGAGAGAAATCACCCCCAGGGATGGCCATGCTATAGTCCCTTCTCCATTCTCCTCCTGGGATCTTGGGCACTTGTATACATGCAGGTGTGATTTTCAAGGCGTCAGGTTGGGGATTTGAACTGTGGTCAGCCACGTGGGAGGTTAGCACCTCAATTTGCATGCCACCTGCTGACTCCATTCTTTGCCTCTGATTTCCAGAGTAATGCAGTTCTTGTAGGTAATTGGCAAGTGAACACATACTTAACCGCCCAGAGTTTGCTGACAATTCTTGGTGAACCTAGGTAGAGCCTTGACCCTAAGCTTGTGCTCCCAGGCAGGCTGGGTCAGAGCTACCCTACTCTAGAGCCCTTCCCAGGGGCGCTGTGGGAGCTGGGCTGAGATGCCCATTCTGGAGAGAGCCTTGGCTGTGGTGTGCACCCCCTTTCCTGCGATGGCCTCCCTGGGCTTCCCTGTGAGGCCCAGACTCCTCGCTGGCTGCCAGGCCCCAGGATTGCAGGGTGGCGTTGGCCTGCCCTGGCATGAGAAGACCTGCGTGATACCCGACGCTTTCTCTCCTGGGCGCCTGGAGGTTGCTGTAGCCCCGGGCCCTGTCTCCATGGTCTGTGTGGTCCTCCAGCCACCTCGTGATGTTTGGTGGGGCCTTTCAGAAAAGGTCCACAGGGGTAGTAAGCATGTTTCTATGCCAGGTGTTTTGCTGAGCACAGAACAGTCTTATTCTCTTCCCTGGTGTTCGGGGGTCACATGCTGGGAGCGCCCCCGCAGCTGTACCATTGTCTTGAGCGCCTTCATGATGTCTGCCTGGGGGGCCGTGGCATGGAGGCTGCTTGCCCTGTTGAAACGTCTATTACGCAGCGTTTTCCTTGGCTCGTCCCTGATGGGTTTGTTCGTGAGAACACGTCTGAGCTGTGTACTGTTGCCAGGGCGGTTTGAGATGGAGACATGGGCGCGGGCCTCACCGCGGTGCTAAGGCGTCTCCCTCCTCCTGCGCTGTGTGTGTTTGGTCGTTTCGAGAGCGCGACCGGCTGTGGAGGGGGAGTCGGCCTGTTTCCGTCTTATCTCACCCTCTTCTCTCTGCTCTTGGCCATAGCTCCACGTAGCTCTGGAGTAGTATTTTTCCTGGGCATTTGTCACCCGTTTAAGGTAGTTTGTGCTTTATGCATCTTGTATTTTGTTACAGTCGAAATTGCTAGGGATGCTGGTAGTAAACGTGCTTGAATTTCAGAATAATGACTCTTGCATCCTGTTTTAGTAAAGCCATGCAGGGACCTATGTCTGAGGACCTCAGCTAAGGCCCTTTGTGATGGGCAGCCAGGCCCATGAGTGCTGGCTGTGGCCCTCACAGCTCAGTGGGCCCTGTGCCTGGCTGGCTGCAGCAGCTCTCCTCTGGCACCCTGCGTCGTCTCATAGCAGTAGCCTCCTGTGAATTGGGTGCTGGTGGGGGCCGGAGGACCGTTTGGGCCTCGGTGAGTGGGCCTTTCCTTGGCATTGTCAGGTAGTCATCCTGGGCTCGGCCACGGGTAGTTTAAAAGGTGCTTGGGGCCACAGTAGCGTTTTCTGGGTGCTCCTGCTCAGCAGTGAGGCCATGGGGGAGGCCTGGTGGTGGCTCCTGGCCCAGTGTTGGTAAGGTGGGTCTGTGGTCCCTGCTGTTTGGGACACTTAGGCAGGGGGATCAGAATAGTGAGTCGGTGTCTCCCATAAGCAGGTCTCTGCATGCTCACCTGCTCAGGGTGGCTGAGCTGGGACAGCTCTCCGGAGGCGCGTGGGTGTCGGGTCACTGATGGCACGTGCGCTCTGTTCAGTGGACAGGTTGCTGGACCCGGCCAACAGAGCCCACCTGGGCCTGGAGGAGCAGCTGCGTGAGCTGCTGGAGAAGCTTGACCTCACCTATGCCATGAAGTCCAGCGGCTCCCGGAGTAAACGGGCCAAACTGCTGAGGAAGGAGATCGCCCTCCTCCGGAACAAGCTGAGCCAGCAGCACAGCCAGCCCCCGGCCGCGGGGTCAGGTACTGGAGGCTTGGAAGAGGACAGTGCTCCGCTGGGGCTCGAGGCACCTGAGGAAGGTGAGCGTGACGTGGCGGGCAGCTGCGCGGGAACGGATGTGCGGTAGCTGTTGCTGCTCCCGGCTTGGCACTCTGGGGCCTGGTCGCCTGACCCCCCCTTGGGTTTGCCTCCTTGGAGAAAGGGGTGCCCTTTGGCTGCTGGGCTCTCGCACTTAGCGGTGACGGGGTTTAAGACACAGAGTGAGAAGAAGACCTAGGTCCACTTGGGCCCAAGGGCAACACAGGAAGCGTGGCTCCACTCCTGTCGCGGTGGAGGAGGAGCAGCCTGCCTGGGAGAGCGAGGGCTGTCTGCTGTCTCGTGCGTCATAGGGACATAAGTGGTGATCCAGCGCAGCTTCAGAGAGGCAGCTCTAAGCCGTCGGCACTTACATGCCTGCCCGCCCAGTGATGTGCAGGGTGCGCTGTAGGGACATATGTGGTGATCCAGTGCAGCTTCGGAGAGGCAGCTGTAAGCCGTCAGCACTTACATGCCTGCCCACCCGGTGGTGTGCAGGGCAGGGCAGTAGCTCAGGTGCTTCCTTCCGGGAAGAGGCACACTCCCACGTTGTGGGTCCCCAGACGGGCTCCTCATCAGGGCTGAGCCCTCCACATAGCAGTCAACGCTGTGGACGGCGACAATACCCAGGCAGTTATGGAAATCTGGGAGAAGAGTGAGATAGCCAAGATGTTTTTACATGTAGGAAATAAACGTAGGAGAAGAAACCCGTCCTTCCGGTGAGACCCAGTTCCAGGTGGGAAATGAGCAGTAGCAACACCATGGACCTCATGTGTGTCCGGGTCAGGAGAGACTGGGTTAGATGTCACAGGTCCTACGTTTGGTGGAAGAGAACTTGGAGTGAACACTTACAGCTAAACTGGGGCCAGGTGGTTAAGGCCACTGGCCCCCACTTGGCTGACTGCAGTTCAAGCCTTGGACCCACAGTTTGAGACACATGCCAGGCATGTGTATGTATCCAAAATCCCCAAGAGAGAGAGAGACAGAGGAGAGGGATTGTGGCGTGCCCATTGCCCACGGGGGGAGGGTGCTCTCTCCGTCTCCCTCTTGCATGCACGTGCCTCTGGCAGGTAATATATGGCCTGGAGTGACCTGACGCTCAGCCGGTTGGAAACGCCTGCCTTGGTGAGAAGGGCCTTTCCTTTAGCTGACAGGAGAGGTGCGGGAGAGTCCTTCCTCAGAGCGGCGGTCCCCAAACTTGCAGGCATCAGCGACAGGTTTCGTGGAAGATAGTTTTATTGTAGACTGGGGTGGAGGTGGTTTATGAGGCTCAGTCACAATTCACAGTGGGGATCAGGGTGTCTTGAGCGCCCAGGAGTCTTGATGTGGCTGCTGGTCTGACCTGTCAGAGCTCAGGCCACGCAGGGAGGAGGCAGTGGCGGGAGGCATTGGCAGCCCTGCTCCACCTGCTGCTCACCTGTGAAGCAGGGTTATTTAGGGGTTGGGAGGGCAGGGCCCAGACTTAGAGAGGAACTGGAGCCCTCTGGGAATCCAGGTCAGGCAGGGCCAGCGGCAGGAGTGCTGAAGACAGCCTGAGTGCTGTGAGGACAGCCTGAGTACCAAGACCAGCCCAAGTACCATGAGGAAAGCCCGAGTACCAAGGACAACCTGAGTACTAAGGACAACCCGAGTAATGTTGTTGCAGAAAACCAGACACCGAGGAACGGAAAATAGCACCTGGAGAGATAGAACTCTTTATTATGCCAGCAGGCACGGAGGAGTTAACACTCTGATATCCTGCCCTGGCCGAGAGTTGCGCAGTCCTTTATGGGTGAATTGAGGTGGGGTGGTTTCAGCACGCTTGGAGTGTCCTATCAGGGTAGGGGCTCAGCGTCTGCCCTGGTATGGAGCTGGCCTCTGGGGAGGGGCAGGTAGTTTGCGTGGGAACAGAAGGTACAGGTGGTTATCAGCCCTGGGTTGCTTCAAGGTTGCTTAAGGTTCTGGGTTAGTCCACATCATACATAATGAGGGCAGCCAGAGTATTGAGGATAGCTCTAGTGATGTGAGGACAGCCTGAATACCGAGGATAGCCCAAGTACTGAGGATAGCCAGAGTGATGTGAGGGCAGCCCGAGTACTGAGGATTACCTGAGTACTGTGAGGGCAACCAAGTACTAAGGATAACACTAGTACCGTGAGGACAGCCCGAGTACTGAGGATAGCCCAAGTACTGTGAGGGCAACTGAGTACTAAGGGTAGCTCTAGTACTATGAGGACAGCCTGAGTACTGAGAGGGCAACTGAGTACTAAGGATAGCTCTAGTACTGTGAGGACAGCCCGAGTACTGAGGATAGCCTGAGTGATGTGAGGACAAGCCCGAGTCCTGTGAAGGTAGCCCGAGTACTGAGGATAACCTGAGTGATGTGAGGACAGCCCAAGTACTGAGGACAAGCCTGAGTACTGTGAAGGCAGCCCAAGTACTGAGGATAGCCCAAGTTATGTGAGGACAGCTGGAGTACCAAGGACAACCTGAGTACTGGGACAGCCTGAGCACTATGAGGATAGCCCGAGTACCGAGGACAACCTTAGTACTATGAGGGCAGTCTGAGTACTGAGGATAGCCCAAGTGATTGAGGACAGCTGAGTACTGAGGATTACCCAAGTACTGTGAGGGCAGCTCGAGTACTGTGGACAGCCTGAGTACTGAGAATAGCCCAGGTGATATGAGGACAGCCCAAGTACCGTGAGGTTAGCCTGAGTACGGAGGACAACCTGAGTCTGTGAGGGTAGCCCGGGTACTGAGGGCAGCCTGGGTGCCGAGAGGGTGGCCCGGGTACTGTGAGGACAGCCTGAGTATTGGGAGGATGGCCTGAATACTGAGGGAAGCCTACGTGCTCTGAGAGAAGCCTGGGTGCTGAGGGCAACTCGAGTACTGTGAGGGCAGCCTGAGTATTGATGACAGTCCCAATACTGTGAGGGCAGCCTGGGTGCTGTGAGGATGGCCCGAGTACTGTGAAGATGACCCAAGTACTGTGGATAGTCTGGGTGCTGGGAGGGCAGCCCAGGTACTTAGGATGGGATGGGTGCTGTTAGGACAAAGAGAGTACTGTGAGGGCGGCCTGAGTACTGAGGACGGCCTGGGTGCTGTGAGGATAGCCTGAGTACTGTGAGGGTAGCCGAAGTACCAAGGACAGCCCGAGTACCGTGAGAACAGCCTGAGTACTGAGGACAGGCTAAGAGCTGTGAGACCGGCCCAATTACCAAGGAGAGTCTGAGTACCAAAGAAAGCCCAACTATTGTGAGGCAGCCCGAGTACCAAGGACAGCCTGCGTGCTCTCAGGGCAGCCCAAGTACTGTGGGGGGCGGCCTGAGTACTGAGGACAGCCTGAGTACTAGGGTTGGCCCGGGTGCTGTGAGGACAGCCCAAACTGTGAGGACGGCCTGGGTGCTGTGAGGGCAGCTCAAATACTGGGGATGTGAGGACAGCCTACATACTGGGGACAGCCTGAGTGCTGTGAGGACAGTCCAGGTACTGTGAAGGCAGCCAGAGTACTGAGGACAGCCTGAGTACTGACAGCCTGAGTATGGAGGACGGTCCAGGTGCTGTGAGGACAGCCTGAGAACCGAGGACAGTCTGAGTGCTGTGAGGGCAGACCGAGTACTGAGGACAGTCTGAGTGGTGTGAGGTTGACCCTAGTGCCGAGGACATCCCTAGTACCACGGACAGTCCAAGTACTATGAGGACAGCCTGGGTCTGAGGGCAGCCTGGGTGCTGTGAGGGCAGCCTGAGTACTGAGGACGGCCCAGAGACTGTGAGGGCAGCCCGGGTACTGTGAGGATGGCCTGGATTCTGAGGATGGCTTGTGTACTGAGGATGACCTGCGTTTTGGGAGGGCGGCCTGAGTACTGAGAGGATGGCCTGAGTACCGAGGGAAGCCCAGGGGCTGAGGGCAGCCCGAGTACTGTGAGGATGTTTCAGGTACTGTGAGGACGACCAAGGTATTGTGAGGTCTGCCAGGGTACTGAGGGCAGCCCGGATACTGAGGCCAGCCCGAGTACTGTGAGGATGGCCCGAGTACTGTGGACAGCCTGGGTGCTGTGAGGACGACCTGAGTACTGATAGGGCGGCTCAAGTACTAAGGATAGACAGTGCTCTGAGGATAGCTCGAGTATTGTGAGGGCAGCCTGAGTACTGAGGACAAGCCCGAGTACTGTGAGGGAGCCCGATTACTAAGGACAGACCGAGTGCTGTGAGGACAGCCTGAACACTAGGGATGGCCTGTGTGCTGTGAGGACAGCCCGAGTACCGAGGACGGCCTGGGTGCTGTGAGGATGGCCCAAGTACTGAGGATAGACGGAGTACTGTGAGGGCAGCCTGAGTACTGAGGACGGCGCAGATACTGTGAGGATGGCCCAGGTACTAAAGATAGCCCGAGTTGTGAGGACGGCCTGAGTACTGAGGACAGCTGCGTATTGAGGACAGTGTCTCTGTGTACTGAGTTCTGAGGTCAAACTGGGGCTGTGAGGGCAACCCAGGGACTGAGGACAGCCCGAGTACTGAGACAACCCTAGTGCTTGGAAGACGGCCCGAGTACTATGAGAGCAGCTGGAGTACCAAGGACAGCCCGAGTACTGTGAGGGCAGCCCGAGGACTGAGGACAGCCTGGATACTAAGGGCAGCCTTGGTGCTGTGAGGACAGCCCGAGTACTGTGAGGGCAGCTCGAGGACAGAGGACAGCCTGAGTACTGAGGGCAGCCCTGGTGCTGTGAGGACGGCCCGAGTACTGAGGACAGCCCGAGTGCTGTGAGGACGGCTCGAGTACTGACACACAGCCCGCGAGGTCGGCCAGGCACACTGGTTGTGGTGTGGACGTGTGCCTGGTATCCGTGCTCGGACAAAGCCCGATCCGTCCCGCGAGGGCCGGGCGCCGCTGTTCCCGGTTCCCGCTGTCCCCGCCACTTGGCGAGGTGACAGGGCCCGCTGGCAGAGCAGTGGCTTGCTGGGGGGTGGGACCTGTGTGGAAAGCAGCAGCGGGGTGCGATGGTTCTGAGCGCTCCGCTAGGTTCTGGCCTTCATCCCTGCACTGTTGGTGTCACTGGCTGAGGGCGTAGGTGGAGCCCATACCGTGTGCGGGGACAGGGCTGGAGTGAAGGGTGTGGGGTCACGTCCTCTGGGCTGGGCCTGTTCCCCACAGAGACTGCGGGGGTGTCTCTGCCCCCAGTGTCCCTGCTGCTGTTACATGCCCAGCCTGGAACAGGCACGTACATGGGGCTGGTCACCGTGGTCTGTCCAGGATGGCCGGGGAGGTGGTGGAGCTGCAGAGTGGGTGAGGTCTGCTGGGAGGCTGTGCCCTGCAGGGCCCCTCATGGCCTGGACGTGGACGCAGCTGGCGGGCGTGCCGGAGTCAACCGGGCTCTCGGTGCAGACAGCGAGGGTAGCTCTCCCGTGTGCCGAGCTCTTCTTGGCCAGTCTGGCCGTGTGGCAGGGGCCATCAGTGGGTGGGGGTCTGCAGACTCCGTGTGTATGAGGCTGGGCCTGTCCTGCATCAGGGCATGTCCTCAGGTGAGCTGAGCAGCAGGTGGTTTAGCCATGGGGCGTCCATCCCTGCCTGCATGTTCACTCCACAAAGAGCCCACCTGGCATGGGGTGCGGTGCAGGAGGCTTGCCTGTGGGTGGGCACCTTGAGAGTGGCCACCGTTCTCCCACCTTAGGGCAAGGAGGGGAGGTGCAGTGGCGAGTTTGCACCTTGCGGCCTGCGAGCAGCCCCCGCTCTCGAGTCTCTAAGCCCTTCCTGAGCGCCGCATGGCAGCAGCAGGAAGCCGGGCCTATGACCAGAGTAACCACAGAAGGTGGGTGTGTGCCGCGGACCAGTGTCCAAGCAGGGTCCCTTTCTATAGGCTGTAGGGTTTGGTGCTCCCTCTGAGGGACTGCCGGGGCCGCCCGCCCGTGGTGGAGGAGTTGCGGCCCAGGCAGCCGCAGCTCGGGGCTGAGCCTGCAGCGGAGGTGGGGCCTGAGGTAGCCGTGGAGAGGGCGGGCTGCAGGCGGGAGACCTTGGCTGCTGCTTCGGGCTCCATCTCCGCCGGCCTGGTGTTGCCGCAGCCACCGAGGCTAAGACCGAGGTTGAGTGGAGGAGGGTGGTGGGCAGTGTCCGCGTCGTGTCAGGAGGCCAGGCGTCAGTGGGGGCGTGGACAGGCGCTGCCGTGCCAGCTGGGTGCGAGCCGGCCTCTGGTGCGTGTTTGCGCGGCAGAGGCACTCCCGGAAGGGCCTGACGGAAGCTCCGAGCAGGGGCTCTGCAGGCTCCAAGCCCCTGGCCAGTTGTCCGAGGTTTGTAGATAGCACTTCCTGAAACCCGGTAGTGGCCTTGAACAGTGTGGTGAGGAGCCTGTCTCCCTCACACACGTGACGGATTTGGATTCGGATTCTGTGCCCACTCGCGGTGTTGTACCTGCGGCATCGGTGTGTGTGTTCGCTAAGCG
Source organism: Tupaia belangeri chinensis (assembly GCF_000334495.1). Classification (NCBI taxonomy): domain Eukaryota; kingdom Metazoa; phylum Chordata; class Mammalia; order Scandentia; family Tupaiidae; genus Tupaia; species Tupaia belangeri. The sequence goes on from NW_006160060.1 coordinate 1,041,827, forward strand.
CAAGTCTCTGCCCAAGGCTCCGTGATAAAAGGCCTTTTTAAACGAGAGGCTTTTTGTTGAGGCACGCCTTGCCCTTGGGACTGAAAGTGACTGAAACGGGGCTGATGTGGGCTGATGTGCTTTGAGTGGCGTTTGGAAACGGCCCTCATAGAGCTGCCCCGTGGTGATGCTGGGGGTGAGCGTCCTCGTTTGCACGTGAGTGGCCGCCCCGCCTGGCTTCGCTGTTCTTGGTGCCAGTCTTGGATGTCGGGTAGTTTGGAGCGTGAGGGAGGGTTATGTTCTGTAGGCTTTCATTTTCAAAGCGATTTGGATTTAAAATAACCCTTCTGCCTTTCAGATGGCTTTGAGTTTGCGGGTTTATTAAAATAAAAGTAATAGTTAGTGAGGCCTTGTACTATTTAGGGTCATTTAGAAGGTCATTGTTAGTTTTGCATCGAGTTTCGGAAGCCGAAATCTCAGTGGCTTGGCCCCTTGGTGTGACCTTGACCTTGATCTTGCTCTGATTGCTGCTGGGCCAGAGTCCCCATCAGTGCTGAAGCCAGGCAGACCACCGTGAGCTGCTGAGATGCTGCTCCACTCCTCTAACGTCAGCCTTTCCCTGGGCATCCCTCAAAGCCTCTCTAAAGAGGTAAAGTAGCCTGATTCCAAAGATGTTTTATTTCGAAAGTCAGATCAGAGGGACCAGCAGTTAGCGTAATGGCTATGTCGCTGGACTCCCATGTAGTCCACCGTGATTCGAGTCCTGGACCCTTCGAGTCCCGGACCCAGCGGCGTAAACTCACACCGGGCGCATTGCGTGCGTGCCCAAGATCCCAAGAGGAGAATGGAGAAGGGATTGCAGCGTGGCCATCCCCCCTGGAGGGTGATTTCTCGCTTTCTGTCTCTGTCCTTCTGGCGAGCGCATGCGCCCTATAGGAAAAATCCTCTACAAAAAAAAAGGAAAGATCAGCCAAAATAAAGCTCCCATGTCAGAACTGGGAGAGCGCGCGGACATGTGTTCCCAGGCACTCAGGTGGGGATCTTTCCTGCTTCTCCCGAGAACCATTCGCAGCCCCTCAGCACTCCCCGTGTCTTGGCTCGAGTTAGAGACCCCGGCAGGAGTCGGCTGTGGTGCTCGCTCCCCTCGCTGCCCTGGTGGGCCGGCCTTTGGCCCAGCGTAGACCTCGAGGTGCCCATTAGTTATGTGTGGCGCTCTCCTTCCTGAAGGTAAGTGAGTTGCTGACTGCACAGACGTCGCCGCGAACGAGGGATCTGGGCACCGGCCTGCAGCCTCTGGCTAGCGTTAGGGACGCGCACCCCGTGCGCCCGGTGGCCTGGGCTGCTCGCTGCGTAGACACTGACGTGTTTGCTTGTTTCCTTAATTGCAGTAGTGTTTTGGTGGACTTCACATTTGTAGTAAGTTTTATGATAGATCTTATAATCTTCAGTTTTCAAAAATCACTTTATTTATAATTTTTTCAGGAGATAAATCTCCCCCTAAACTTGAACCATCAGATGCATTACCTCTTCCTTCAGACTCGGAGACTAATTCAGAGCCACCAACCCTCAGACCAGTAGAGCTCGGCCCCGAGCAGAGTAAACTGCCCAAAAGAGTCACATTTGGTAATGAGTCACATAGCACTTGCACTCAGAGCGCCCTGGTGAGCGGACACCCTGCAGAGCCCACCCTCGCCAGTGGTGGCGCTGCGCCGGCGGCGGCCTCCGCGGGGGCGGAGCCATCAAGCGATGTAAACAGACGCACTTCTGTTCTCTTCTGCAAATCGAAAAGTGTAAGCCCCCCAAAGTCTGCCAAGAACACTGAAACCCAGCCAACTTCTCCTCAGCTAGGGACCAAAACCTTTCTGTCTGTAGTCCTTCCGAGGTTGGAGACTCTTCTGCAGCCACGGAAAAGGTCGCGGAGCACGTGTGGAGACTCCGAGGCGGAGGAGGAGTCCCCGGGAAAGCGCCTGGACACAGGTAAGTGTCTCAGCTGATCACCTCAGAGCCCTCCGGACTTAGTGTGGTGGGGTGCTGGGCGTGGGTTTCCGCAGCTCCGTCTTCCTGTCCAGACAGGGGACAGGTGGGTGCTTTCCCCTCCAGAGCCTGAGGCCCCCACTCTGTGGTGGGCGCCGTCTGGGGCGGCTCCATGCGTGGTGGTCAAGCTCGCTCGGCCCCAGCCTCCTCCCTGGTTCGCCTCTTGCCACGAGGACTTCAGTGGTGGCTGTAGTTGATTGTCTTGAGCATGGTGGGCACAGCAGGGCAACCTCAAACCCACTCCACAAGCCTGGAGAGGGTCTCCCCAACCCTCTCAGGCCAGGACCTGGATTCGAACTGGGCCCCTCCCTGAAGACGGCTAGTTCTTTGAGTGCTCTAAGAGGATTCTGCTCTTCCACTGATCATAGGTCCTCAGCGGGCGATGGAGAGCACGTCTGGGGTTCTCCCTGCCCCCTGTGGGTGCGCGTGGGCGTACGCGGGATCCTACCTGGCGGTCACTCTTGCCACTGTCTCGTTTCCTGCCGAGACCTGTTAGGGAGCGCTTTCGGGCAGCTGGCCACACTGCCATCAGCCTTGTGGTCGTGGTTCCCCGTGTCGAGTAGGAGGCATCGTCTCTGCCCCCGTGCATCCCGTCCCCAACCCTGGGGCAGCAGGGGCTCGTGTCCTTGCAGAGAAGCGACTGCGGTCTGTCTGTCCCCCCCTTGAGTGATGGCTCTGCCTCTGGGGGCGCCGGGACTCGGTCGGCAGCAAAGGTGCCTCTCCTGGGTCAGAGCCTGGTTCCTCCCTGGCATCTGCCTGACCGCACCTTCCCTCCTTGCGCAAGGTCGGTGGTTTCTCAGGGCTTTAGCGCTTGAGAACCAGGCCTGGGTTCAGTGTCACCTTAACTTCATGGAGCGGCCGGGAGTGGCTCCTGTGTCGCGGAGCCAGGCCAGGCAAGGGTGACGGTGCTGGTGAGACATGTGCCTGCAGGCCATGCTGCATGTCGCCCTCTTCTGCCACCGCCTCTTCTGCCCTGAGCATCTTGGTGAAGGGGAGGGATCCGGGGTCTGGTGCCGGCGGGCCTTGGCACAGAACTGCAGTTCCTCTCTCACCAACCGGTGTAGCATGCTTTTGTTGCTAGGACAGTTGTGAGCAAGTTTCACCTTAGTCTGTCAGAAAGCCCTATGCATGTGATCTCGCAGGAACCCCCGTCGGTGCCCTCTCTCTTTGGCGGCTGACAGTCCGCTGGCACTCAGTGACCTGGTGACCCAGTGACCCCTCTCCTGAGCAACACAGAGTGTCTGCACGTCTCCTGGGCTCCAGGCGAAGACACGATGGGCCTCGCTGTGGTCCTCGGGCATCTCTTGCAGCCACACTTTGGCCTTTCTCAGCCCAGTTTAGTGAAAGACTTCAGCATGTTTTCAGAGCTCCTAGGAGCTCCTCATGGTCATGGAAGTAAGCCGGGACCTGCGTCCTGGGCACCAGGGGACCGCACAGTGCGGCCGAGGCCCTGGAGCATGGCCAGTGAGCCAGACCCTGAGGTCCCTGGGCCACGGCCCCTCCTCGCCGCCCTCCCTTGCACACCCGAGTCGCGTGTGCCCTCTGTCCCACTTGTTCACATCTCATGCGAGGGGAGTGCCCGTAGCTGTTCAGTGGCCACAGCGGGTCTCACGGCAGCTTTCCTGCAGAGCGCGGGCAGGTGCGGCCCTTGGTGTGCGCCCTGGGAGGGAGCCCCTGGGCCCTGACTGAAATGGGGGTTTCTGCTTTCTTATTCCAGAATGGCAGTAGATGTCAGTGGATGCATGGCCAGCTCCTCAGCGCTTTCCCGCGCAGCCTGGGAGCCTTAGTAGCCCTAAGATCAGCCCGCTGCTGCTGCTGTCGCTGCCCCTGCCAGGGCGGGGCTGGCGTGGTCAGGCCACCCCTGTCCTTACCTCCCAGTCTGGCTCCGCCCTCGCCTGAACTCTGGTGCTCTCTGCACGCCTGGGACTCCCGCTCCACGTAGCAGCTCTTCGCAGTCCGAGGACTGGAGTGCTCCACCTTCCACCCGATTTTCCCAGAGATCCGTCTGTGCTCTGAACCCATAGGGGCTGTCTGGTGTCCTCCTGCGACTGCAAGATTCCAGAGTAGATTCAGACGGTTTGCTCGCTTCGAGACGGCTCTCCTGTAGGGCCTCCTGCTGCAGCACGTGTCGCGTGCCTGTTGCCTGGAATACAGCTCAGGCTCTGCCTCGTGGACATCACATTCCCATCGCCAGCCTGGCTTGCAGCCTCCTTCCGCTGTGGCTTTTCTCTTCTGACGACAGAACGCCAGGCGGACTCCTGGCTGCTCGCCTCTCCCTCAGTCCTGCCGCGGGGCTCTCGCACGTGGGGTGGCGTGAGAGCTGGGGTGACGGGCCGTGACTCTCTCAGGCAGGCCAGACGGCCTCTCACGCTCCCGCAGGCTCTTGCTCTCCCTGCCGTGGGCAACTCGCTCTTTGGATCCTACTTCTCTCTGACCTCAGCTCGGGTTTGAGTCTGCCGAGCGGCTGCGTCACACAGACCCCATGTCCTTGCGTTTCGCTTTGTTCTGACTCACGCTGGAACAGTCAGAAGCACAGACCCCCGCTGTGGACAGCCTGCCCCCAGCTGGCCCGCCTCTCAGACTCAGAGCCCTCGGTGGGGCTGGGGGTGGTGCGTGGGCAGCCCGGCGTTCTGGAGCTGGTGGGGCATCACAGCGGCCTGTGGCCTCCCTCTGCGGATGGTCAGAGGTTGTGGGGGCCACCGTCGGGATGCACCCTGGTGCAGATGACACAGCTGGACAGACACCCCAAGTCCCAGCGCGACCGCGGATTGATCAGGGCAGCCGGGACTCTGCACGATGTGCCCGTGCTGTGCTGGGGCCTCTGGAGGAGCTCGGCACCTGGCCCGGCCCAGTCCTGGCATGGACAGCACCCCTCGCTCCTTGCTCGCGACTGTACTCCGGCCTCCCCGTCCTCGTCCCTTCCCGACGTCCTTTCCTTCCTGCCCCCTGGGGACCCTGGGGGTGACCGCATGGTCCCGTCACTCTCCCTGCTCACCTTGCCGTGCACCTGCGAGGCAGCCTGCCCACTGCGTGGGTGTCCCTCCAGGGGCCATGAGGGCTTGCCTTGGGCCAATGTCTTCCCAGAGCCTGTCTCTGTGCCAGCAGGTGCCTGGGCCTTTTTTAGACAGGCAGAGAGAAAGAAAGTGAGAAATCACCCCCCAGGGGGGATGGCCATGCCACAATCCCTTCTCCATCCTCCTCTTGGGATCTTGGGCGCACACCCACGCGCGTCCGGTGTGATTTTAAGCCACTGGTCCGGTTCTCGAACTGTGGTCGACTACGTGGGAGTCCAGCGACATAGCCATTACGCTAACTGCTGGTCCCATGCCTGGGTCTTTTTATTTGCCGAGTCCATGCTCCAGAAACGCTGTTCTTCCGGCAGCGGTGAATTAAAAGTGAGTGAGCAGGAGGTGCTCGTACCAGTCGTGCCCGCAGCTGCCGGCGGGCCTGACGCTGTGCACGTGCTTCCCCCATGGGAACAGTCCCCGGAGCCACGGCTGGTGCTGGTTGGGGCCCAGCTCCGCGCTCCTGTGTCAGATGAGCTGGTGCGTGGCGGGGCAGGGTGTCTTGTGGCTCACTGTGGACCCACTCCCAGAGGGCCCCCACCCTCGTGGAACCCAGCCCACTCCTCTTGCCGGGGTCTGGCATTCTGGCCCTGGTGTCTTGGTGTCCTGGGTAGTGAGGCGTGGCTGCCACTCCCCGAGGCCCCCCCGCCATCAAATGAGCCATTCGGAGAGCTGGTCCCACTGCTGGCCAGCAGTCCGAGGCCCAGTGTGCTGTGGCAGGACCTGGCCGGGGCAGCCCCTTTGCGCCATACATCTCTTGGGGGTAGAAGAGGGGCTGTGTGAGTCTGTGTAGCCTGGAAAGTCGGCCCCTGGGTGGTCTGTGGGGCCGTCACCTTCCCAGAGGCCGCCGGTCTTCGCACACCTGCTGCACTTCTGGCGCGGAAAGCCCTCCTACCAGAGCAACTGCTGGCCATTCGCAAACACCTGGCAGGCCGGTGCCTTCTGGGGGTCACCAGGGTGGGGCTCCGGCCTCAGCTCACCCTGAGCCCGCATCCGGGAAGAAGGTTGGCCCTCGCGGCTCCACGTCCATCCAGGGCAGTGGCTGTAGGACTCCGAGCTGCACCAGTGCCTTCTCCATGGGGCCTTGTGGACTGGGCCCTGGTCTGACCCCTGCTTGGACCATGCCTGCCACAGCGGCTTCCCTGGGTCGGCCTCAGGCCCTGCTCCTTGCCGTCTGTCTGTCCTCCCCAGTCCTCACATCTTTGAGGCCCGTGGCCACCCTCCCCTACTCTGTCCCTGCAGGTGTCAGTGGGCGTAGTGTGTCCTGCCCCTCAGCGCTCACCTGGACACTCTGTCCCCTTGATGTCGCCAGTCAGTGTCCAGGGGCCTGAGTGTGGGTGCCCAGCTGTCCCTCCGTCCTCGAGCGGCTGACTGAAGGTGGGATGTGCATTGGGGCTGGCCACCTTCTTGCCTGTGTGGGGTCAGGCTGGTCCAGCCAGCCCAACTCATCCCTTGTTCGAGGCCGTTGTTCCAGGTGCCCTTGCTGGGCCTGGTCTGAGTTGGAGGGGTCCAGGCACCAGTGTGAAGAAACCACCCTGTCCAACTGTCTGTCTGTCTGTCTCGCCCTGTACTCTGCCTGGAGGTGTCGCTTTGCTCTGGGAAGACTTGGGTGTGCGCCGGCCCAGAGAGGGCGTTATCCCCACATGAGCAGGTGTGCGCCCTGGTGCCCAGCCCTGCCCCGAGTGTCCTTGGCCTGTGCCCCAAGCGAGTAGCTTTGGCTGGCTTCTAAGTCTCGTGGGCTGAGTGCTCTGTGTGACCTGCCCACGCCGGTCCTTCAGGCTTGTCAGCTTGGCTGTGGCAGGTGGTTCTGGGCTGGGGGTGCCCCTATCAGACCCTGGGACTCGGGATCTGGGACATGCTGGGCTGGGGTGTGCGTCAGACCTCTGTCCGTGCGAGTGGAGTGGGCGCTCTCACCTCCCTGACCTAGGTCCACATGGAGGTGGGGCAGGTGGCGACAGTATTTCCCATTGCTTAGGGTGGAGGACCCTCCACCCCTAACCAGGGGCCGTGCGCTCTCCTGGGGAGCTGGGGTCACGGCTCAGAGGGTGTGTGAAGGGTCTCCTTTTCCAGGGTGCCCAGACATCCGATGGCCAAGGAGGAACGTGATGCCGGGACTAGTTGTGGTCCCGTCGTGAGTGAGCTGGGTCAGGTTAGGCGAGAGCTCTCCCACGTGTGGAAGCCTGTGCCGAGCACGGTCTCTGTGGGGGTGGCCGTCCCAGCTGCCCTCGGGACTGTTCCTCGGCTCTCTGCCACCACTTGGGAGACCTCTTCGAGAGGCGCTGTGCTGCAGGTTGCATGTCTCCCTCGGGAGACAGGATTCTTAGTTTTTTAAGGCTGAGGCAGACAGGAAAAAGGGATTTTTGGGGGGGAGGGGAGAAGAAAAAGTACATACCCTCCCAGGTCCCACAGCCTGGAGGAGCCTGGAGGAGCCAGGCCCATGTGCAGCCTGGGCACAGTGCCCCAGCTCAGGGCTCGGCAGGTGTGTCCTCACCTCGACATGAGGGTGGGCTCCCTTAGGAGAGCGACAGGTGGCTTGGCTGAGCTGCTCTGCCTGCCAGACCCTGAGGGACAAGACTGGGTTTGTGCAGCTGTTCTTGGAGAGCCGGGGAGCTTCAGGCTCACGGGGCCCCGTGTCCCAGTGGGTTCGGATGCTGCTGCAACTTGGGTGGCCCACGCTAGGGGGGCTCATCTCGCTTTGAGGTCTCGTGTTGATGAGGCTTGGTCTGCGCCTGTCTCTTGAGGCAAGGTGGTGTAACTCCGCGCCCCAATTCTGTGCATGGGCCCTGCTCTGGGTGGTGGCTCTGCCTCGGCCTGGCGCTCTCGGGGGGCCTCGTGCAGATCCAGGGAGGAAGGACTGACGCTCCTCACTGCCTTTGTGGGGCTTGAGAAAGTACTCCCTTCTTTAGACCAGTGCTCCTGTCTGCCGCGGCTGGCCTTTTCTGTGGCCACTTGTGGCGTTTCCTTTCCCAGCACGGGCGTCCCTGTCCCTGCCCTGAGGACGCCCTGCATGTGGAGCAAGGCTGCTCTCACCCAGTTAGGAAACGCCCCTGTGGACAGTGTTGCGGTCGCATGGGTGCTGGGGAGGAGAGGTGTTGCTATGAGGGGCTGGCCAAGCTGCGCTCAGGCACCTCCTGCTGTGTTCCAGGTCTCGCCAATGGCTTTGGGGGTGCGAGGAGCGAGCAGGACCTGGGCAGCGGCCCGGGCAGGAGAGCCCCGCCTCGCCGGCGCTGCGCCTCTGAGTCCAGCATCTCCTCCAGCAGCAGCCCGCTCTGCGACCCCAGGTGGGTGCCGCCTCCAACCTTGGTCCCTGAGGGAAACACCCACCTTCCATGCTGACCTGCCTGCTCTAACTCGCCCACAGGGGGGTGCATGTGGTTAAGCTCATGCCTTCTCCGGCCTGTGTGCCCAGGGCCCGCCCCTTGTCAGCCTCAGCCTGTGCTGCCCGGGCTGGTCCAGCCAGGGCTGGGAAGAGGCCAGGCGGGTTTCCGGCCACAGGCCCGGTATGAGGGCCGTCGGGTCTGCAGAGGAGCTCCTCACCCGGCCTGTCTCCCTCCTGAAGCTTTAGCACACCCAGGTGTGGGCGGGGCAAGCCCGCGCTCGTGCGGAGACACACGCTGGAAGACCGCAGCGAGCTGATCTCCTGCATTGAGAACGGCAACTACGCCAAGGCGGCCCGCATCGCGGCTGGTGAGTCCTGCAGCCCTCCTGGCTTTGCCTGTACCCTCTGCCTGTGTCCGGGCACGAGAGGGCCATGGGCTTGGGCTCCAGAGATCGGCTATGTCAGGCCGCCGGTGCCCTCTGGGAGCCTGGGCCCTGCCGACGGCTGCATCTGAGTCCATTCTGTGTAGTCCACGTGTGCTGAGGGCCTGGGGGGTTAGGGTGCCTGTCATGTGGCTGTGCCCTACTTCGGGCACCAGGGGCATGGTGATGAGGCCGCCTGCCAGGCCTGGCGGCCACCTGGAAACTACAGCCCCCTCCTCCCTGCGTAGCAGGCAGCCGCCCTGGGGACCTGGAGGCGATGGCGGGAGAGATGGCAGATCGGGTTCTGTGGTGCTGTCGGGGGCGTGGTGGGCTGGGCGGGGCACCTCCGGGAATGCTTGGCCAGGCCAGTGAGAACTGGCAGTGATTGTGGGAGGGAGCGGGCCCTGACTTTGAACCTGGGATGTTGGTTGTGTTGATGTCTGCAGGACACGCTGGGGCAGGCTGCCTCCTCTCGAGGAAGGCCAGGCTGACCCGACTGGGCTGGGCGGTAGCTCTGGGCCTGTGGGGGAGCTCACGCTACTGCTCCTTTCCCAGAGGTCGGCCAGAACAGCATGTGGATCTCTCCGGGCGCTGCGGCCTCCGTTCTGGAGCCCCTGAAGGTGGTGTGGGCCAAGTGCACAGGGACGTGCACTGCCGGGGCGCTGGGGGCGGGGGCTGGCACGCCTGGCTGACTTGCAGTGCCCCCGGCAGATTATTGACCCCAAGATGCCACGTGTGGCTGGCCACCACAACGGGGTCACCATCCCAGCCCCGCCCCTGGACGTGCTGAAGATCGGCGAGCACATGCAGACCAAGTCGGACGAGAAGCTGTTCCTCGTGCTGTTCTTCGACAACAAGAGGAGCTGGTGAGTGAGGACCCGGGCCTGCACTTGCTCTGGTGGCCTGGTACCATTTCTTTTTACCACGTCCACGTCGGACCTTGGGGCTTGCCTTGGGCCTGGCCGCATGGCCCTCTGCCCAGGGCACCCTGCTGGCCACCTGGGGCACTATCCCCCGCCTCTGCTCAGATGTCGCTTCCTGTCACTGAGGCTGCCGTGCCTCCCCTGGTGTGTCCCAGTGCAGACCCCGAGACTCCTTCGAGTGCTGACCGTGTCGCCAGGAGGAGCTGTGTGGCCATGGCACGGGCCTCTGCTGTGCGGTCTGGGGCCCTCTGCCACTGCAGGCGGGCCTGGCCACCACCCGCCCACGCCTCAGCTCTGCTGCCTCCTTCCCTGGCCTCATTGGTCTTGGCGGCCGCTCCAGTCTGACCGTTCTGGTCACACGGCGACCACTCCAGTCCTGCCTGGAGGGTGCAGGCTGCCGTGCCCACCCAGGGTTCTGCGGGGGCCAGGAGCACCAGGCCCAGGCCCTGCCCCATGGGTGCCTGCATGTGTTTGTTGGCGTGTGTTTATGCTTGTTTTGTGTGGCCATTTGGGACATGGCAGTTACTGGCCTGTGCTCTGGAGGAGGGGACAGGGCCGTGATTTCACTCCTTCCTGTGGTGTCCTCCTGGCCCGGGGCTCAGGTGTCCTTGCCTGGCTGCTTCCTGTGCAGAGGGGCTCAGGCTGTCAGGTGGTTCCGTGGAACATGTGGCAGCGTGACACTCAAGTGGTCCTCACCCTTCCATCTTCTCTTCTGAAAAGGCAGTGGCTCCCGAAGTCCAAAATGGTCCCTCTTGGTGTGGATGAGGCCATCGACAAGCTGAAGATGATGGAGGGGCGGAGTTCCGGCATCAGGAAGGCCGTGCGGGTGGCCTTTGACCGTGCCATGAACCACCTGAGCCGCGTGCACGGGGAGCCGGCCAGCGACCTCAGCGACATCGACTGACGCAGCTCCTGCAGAGAAGGGCCTGGCTGCCTGAGCTGGCCGCCTGC
>NW_006160060.1:1052661-1061985 GCF_000334495.1 Tupaia belangeri chinensis
ACCTCTGTCCCGGCCCTTTGCGAGTGGGCGGGCGCACCGGGGGCGGCGCCATGCGCCGGTCACACGCCACACCCACCGCGCCCGCCTCGCTGTTTGGTCTGTAGCTTTTTTTTAAAGACTTTTGAATGTTTAATAATTTTGTAAATCATACGCTTTACACAGAGTACCACGTATTTAATACGACAGGGTGTAAATTTACAATGACAGATGTGTATTTTAGGAAAGAGTACGTTATTTTGAATGGTACTTTGTGGAGAGAAGTGGAGAGCAAACGAGTGCTGTGTCCGGACGCGCGGCCACGGACCTCTGGCTGGCGGGCGGGCGCCTCCGCTCCTCCGTGCCCTCCCCGCCCGGCCTCCGCGGGCGCCTCCCAGCGGTTATTTATTGTAGAAAGTGTATTCATTTGCTTTATAATGAAGAGTAACTTTGCAAAGGTCTATTGAGATGCATTTTTATACAGGCACATGCAAACCCGGCTTGGTTTGGGAGCGGAATGTGTTGCGCTGTTGTAGACGACTCTGCCTGTGTGTCCTTTGGTTTTGTAACTCGTAATCTTTGTTTACAACGAGGGCTTCTGTAACTTGTTTTCATTTAGAACACTTTGGTAGCAATAGCGACTTTGGATACATTTTTGTATGGTACATGTGATGTACATAGGGTTAGTACTTTATTTTTATTTTTAAGAGGTAAAGCATTATGTTAGGGGGAAAAAGTAGGGTGGGTTTCCAAATTTGCATTTTTTATATTAAAAATAAAGTCAAAATTTGGATGGTGTGGCTATTTCATTCCTATATCACCCGGCTGGGCGAGCAGCCTGGAGGACGTGGAGGGCCCTGGGGCTGTGAGCAGGTGGGCGGCCAGGTGGACACACCCTCCAAAATTGTCATCGGTGGCATTATTTATTATTCTACCTAACCCTATTTTCATTTTAAAGCTATAGTTTCTTTTAAGATTTTTAAATGTTTTTTCTTTTTAAGTCTGCATTGTTTGTAATATTTCCATAGAAATTTGAAATAAAGTCTTCCTTTCATAGTTTCGTCCTGTGTTTGGCAGACACACTGTGCTCCCTTCCTGAGACCTGTGCAGGTCCATGTCCCTCGCGCTGCCTGGGGAGGGGGCGATGGTTTGGAGGGAAGCCTGTGGGCCTGCCCGGTGAGCTGGGCCCGGCCCCGAGCAGCCACGGGGAGCCTTATCCTTTGGTCTGTCGGCTGACTGCAGGTCCTCTGAGGTGCCGTCCCGCCTGTCACTGTCCCCACCTGATCCAGCGGTCACGTGGATGGGAGCATGTGCAGCAGGGCATTCAAGCTTTGAGCTTTCGTTCCTGCCGGGAGCCATAGCCAGTTTGTCCTCTGGGCACCCTGTCCTGGCGTGGGCTGCTGAGGTCACTGGGGCAGCCGCCTGGGCTCAGAGCCGGTCGCCCTGGCATGGCGGGGTTGGCGCCCCAGACCCCCACCTGGGCACTGTTCTGGAAGCTTCCAGAGCCTGCCAGGCTGTCTCGGCCCTTTGCCCTTGGCTCCTGGACGGGCCCTGACGCTTGGAGTGGCTCTAGCAGTGGGCACCCCTCGCTGGCCTGACCACATGAGGCTGGTGCGGGCCTCAGGACCTGTCCTAGCACCTGGCAGGATTTCACTGTCCAGACCCGAGGGTCCTGTGTGGGTGCTGGGGGCCGGGGCCGGGTGCTGGGGTTTCTTTCGTCGTCTTGGAGGTGCTTTCCAGGATGGGAGGAGAGAGGTCCGTGCAGTCGCAGACCTCTCAGATGCCGCCCTGGCCCCACCAGTCCCCCAGGCCTTTGCCCTCCCTCCTCGGCCTTGGCCTGGGCGATTGTGAGACGAGATCGCGGTCCCCCACAGCGCTGTTGCTGTGCAGACAAGACGGTTAACAGGATGGGCAGCCTTGGGGGCCCCCAGGGGAGGGCTCCCCGTGTGACCGGTACCCCCGGGCACGTCTGTGCCAGGGCTGGACCAAGGCGTGTGCCCTGCTGGCGGGTGCCGACGTGACGTGTTGAGCAGGGATGTGTGCTGGGTGTGAGCGGGTGTGACGCCAGTGGGCCCCTGGCCGTAGGTGTTGACTGCAAGTCTGCAGCCAGGCCTTGCTCTGGGGCCCAGGCCACCTTGCCGCCTCTGACCCGCTCTCCGGATGAGCGGCGTCTCACAGGTCTGCTGCTGCCATCTGTGGGACGGCTGCATGGGACACGGGTCATGTGGGTTCGGCTGGACAGCGGGCAGGTGGTGGGGGTCTGGGTAGGTCCCGGAGTCTTCTCCGTGGTTGAGTTGAAGGCCTGGTGGGGAGAGGTTCCCAGAGAGGTGATAGGGTGGCCAGGAGGATTCTGGGAGGTCCCCAGACAGGTGCAGTGTTCTTGCTGTGGCTAGGTGGATTTGCTGGATTTAGAGGCATTGCTCAGAGGACAGGCTGGTGCTATCCTGAGGCTCCGCTGGGGACAGGAGGCTTTTGGGCTGCACATGGGGGCTGTGTGGAGCTGCCTGGGGGCCGCAGACCCGCCGCACTGCAGCCCATGCGCCCACTGGGTGTGGACAAGGCAGAACTAAGGCTGGTCCCGTGCCGAGGAGTCACAAGGGTGCACTCGTGTGCGTCCGGCTTTGTAGACGATGCTCACATGGCACTCCTAGTTCTTGGGTTTTCCAGTATGGACCAGGTGGAAGGCCTCACCTGCTACCTGGAGTCTTGAGCTCCAGGCTCTCCCAAGCCCATGGCTGGGCACCCTGGCATGAAGGCGAGGACGGCGGGGCCAAGCGGGCTGGGCTCCAGGATGTGGTGCCCCCAAGGCCCCGGGCATTCCCGCCGTGTCCTGGCACCTTGGCTTCTTCCCTTTCCTTCCTGTTTTGCCAGAGGGTGTGTGCATTTCGGCAGAGAGAGACAGAGGAAGAGGGAGAAAGCCCCTCGTGGGGTGGTCACCCACGTTGGGATTTGGGGCATTCATGCAACGGTGCTGGAGTGCCCCCAGCTGCTGGGGCCTTGGTCCAGCTCCCTCGGCACCAGGCCGCAGGCCAACCCTTCGAAGCTTTATTCTCTTCCAATTTTTTGTACCTTTTATCTTTCATTTTGGGGAAAAAAAAAAAGATTAGTTTTAAACAAGGTGGAATAATTGAAAGTTCCAGAAAAACAGAGATGTCGCTCTTTACCCCATGGAGCAGGGGCAGTTAGGAACTGTGACTTGAGCCCTGACGAGGACAGCACATTTGGCAACGCAGAGGGGAGAGCGTGCTGCCTGGTCAGGTCGGGCTTCTCCACAGGGTCAAGCCCAGCTAGGAAGACCGCCTTGGACTCAGACCACAGATAGGCTGTGTCAGCCTGCGAGGGCTGGGCAGGCCGTCTCGTAGAAGGTCACCGAAAGGGTAGGGAGACCGGGTGAGACAAGGACTCATTTCACAGAACGCCAAATATAAATCGCTCTGAGTATACCGGGGACTTCAAAGTTGTGAGAAATGGAATTCAAGTACAAGTTTATTTTGGTGTTAAAACATTAGAAATCTGGGCCTCGAGTTTCATTTTTTATTAGTTATTTTTTATTCATTTATTTTTTTTTTTTGTTTTGAGAGGTTTTTCCATTCTCCTTTTGGGATCTTGGGCATGCACGCACGCACACCCGGCGTGAGTTTAAGCCGCTGGGTCCGGGACTCGAACCGCGGTTGGCTACGTGGGAGTCCAGTGACATAGCCATTACGCCAACTGCTGGTCCTGCCTTACATTTCATACTTCGTGTGTCCATGAACTTTCTGGAGGCCTCTTCTGTAAGGAAAGACTCGGCCTCATTTATTGCAACTGCACTGAGAAGCTATTTTTGAAAAATACGGTTTTCTTCTTTCGTTAGATGTAAACTTTGAAAAAGGATTTTTTTTTTTTTTGGAGAAGTTTTCGCTATAGGGCGCGTGCGCTCGCCAGACAGAGAGAGACATAGAGATGGAAAGCGAGAAATCACCCCCCAGGGGGGATGGTCACGCCGCAGTCCCTTCTCCATTCTCCTCTCGGGATCTTGGGCATGCACGCACACGCGCCCGGCGTGAGTTCTAAGCCACTGGGTCCGGGACGCGAACCGCAGTCGACTACGTGGGAGTCCAGCGACATAGCCATTACGCTAACTGCTGGTTCCAGAAAAAGGATTTTTTTTTAAAAGGTTTTTGCTATAGGGCCCACGTGCTTGCCAGAGAGAAGGTGAGACGTCTCCCCAGAGCGGTGGCCATGCTGCACTCCCTCCCCGCCATCCTTGGAAGCTCAGGCACGCACTCACACGTGCTCTCTGTGATTTCAGGCTGTGGTCCGGCACTCGAACTGCAGCTGGCCAGGTAGGACCCAGCGCTTTAACCACCACACCGCTGCTGGCCCCAGGAGAAAAAGTGTATTAGATTCATGACCGTGCGTGTGCAGGAGAGAGAGACCTCTGCAGGGTCTTGTTACCCCAGGGTCCCCTTCCCCCAGGCCACCTGCTTGTAGGCTCTTGGGTGTGCATGCCCCTGGCACGCAGATACTCAAAGATTTCCTGATAAAACTTTAAGGGGAATTTTTTCTTATACTGTTCAACATGAAGAAAAAATTATATAACCCCATGGATTACTTTCTGGTTTGGGTCTTCACCACCATGATTATTCTTGATTTTCTGGAGCAGCATTTAGATAAGGATGGTCTGAAGTGGTTCAACCATCAATTTCCTCCAGATATCCAATGCTAGCTCTCCTGTTTCCATAAGTGGTTCATTCATGTCTACCCCACCATAGCCATAGGGAAGGTCAGCTTCTGTCCATGTTTTCTCTTTAATAAACTGAGTGTTCAGATACCTATACAAGCAGCCCATGGAGCCTGACCCTTGCTGTACTCTTCCCAATGCCTATGGTGCATCACAAGTACTTATTCTTCAGACTCCAGGGCTCTCTTATGCAAATGCTGAATGTGATTTTTTTTTTTTTTTGAGAGGCTTTTGCTATAGGGTGCGTGTGCTCGCCAGACAGAGAGAGACATAGAGATGGAAAGCGAGAAATCACCCCCCAGGGGGGATGGTCACGCCGCAGTCCCTTCTCCATTCTCCTCTCGGGATCTTGGGCATGCACGCACACGCGCCCGGCGTGAGTTCTAAGCCACTGGGTCCGGGACGCGAACCGCAGTCGACTACGTGGGAGTCCAGCGACATAGCCATTACGCTAACTGCTGGTTCCAGAAAAAGGATTTTTTTTTAAAAGGTTTTTGCTATAGGGCCCACGTGCTTGCCAGAGAGAAGGTGAGACGTCTCCCCAGAGCGGTGGCCATGCTGCACTCCCTCCCCGCCATCCTTGGAAGCTCAGGCACGCACTCACACGTGCTCTCTGTGATTTCAGGCTGTGGTCCGGCACTCGAACTGCAGCTGGCCAGGTAGGACCCAGCGCTTTAACCACCACACCGCTGCTGGCCCCAGGAGAAAAAGTGTATTAGATTCATGACCGTGCGTGTGCAGGAGAGAGAGACCTCTGCAGGGTCTTGTTACCCCAGGGTCCCCTTCCCCCAGGCCACCTGCTTGTAGGCTCTTGGGTGTGCATGCCCCTGGCACGCCTGGCATGTTTCGGGCTGACCAGGCCAGAGATTCCTACCTGGTGGCCTTGTGGCTCCCAGCGCTGCAGTTCGGTGCGCTGCAGACTGGGGCACCAGGCTGGACCAAGAAGCCTTTTTTATTTATTTACTTATTTTAAAGAGATTTTCAGGAAGCCATTTTTAAACTTATGGTTGGCAAGGAAAACCACAGGAGGTCAGGGGCTATGTCGGGCGATCAGCCCACCAGAGGGGACCTGGCACTGTCTGCCCCATCACTCGAAGCGTCCCCCAGTCCTGCCCCGGGAGAGCGATGACTCTGGGTAAAGTTGCAGCACTTGACCACACACTTTCACATGGGGCTGAGTTTGGGGTGCTGGTATTTGCGAAGACATTTATATCTGTGCTCGGGAGGGGTATTGGTCAGGCCAGCAGGTGGTGTGATGGTTAAGATGCCAGACTCCCATGCGGCAGACGGTTCGAGTTCTGTACCCAGCCGTTCGAAAATCAGGCCAAGTACGTGTGTGTGCATGTCCTAAATCCTGACAGGAGACCCGAGGAGAAGAGACTGTGGCATGGCCTCCCCCTGGGGTGTGATTCCTCACTTTCCGTCTCTCTGGTGAGTGCATGTATCCTGTGGTAAGAACCTTATAAGAACAGGCTAGCTCGGAACTGTTTTCTTGTGCCTGGTTTGGGTGCCACGGTAGCCCTGGGCTCACGGGATGCACTGAGCGGTGTCAGCCCGCTGCTTTTAGGTCTTTGCTGTAGGGTGCGTGTGCTTGCCAGGGAGGGAAAGCGGGCAATGGCCCCAGAGGGTGCCGCGCCCAATCCCTTCTCTTCCATTCTCCTCGGGGTTCTCGGCACACACGCACATGAACCTGTTGTGCTTTAAGTCACAAGAACTGCAGCTTGAACTGCAGTTAGGCGTGCTTTAACCCTCTCTTACTATTGTGGGAAAGTTTTTGAAGGATTGGTATTCTTACTTAATTTTTTTAGATTTTTATTATTATTATTTTTCCATTTTATACAGGGAGGTCTCTGAACATGAATCCACAGCCTTCCTGTGTGGGTGGCCTCTCAGTGTTGAGTTTTACTGCCGTGCCACTATTAATTATTATTTTAAAAATCTGGGTGGGGGGGAGAGAAAGAGAGAGAGAGAGAGAGAGAGAGAGAGAAAGAGAGAGAGAGGAAAGCAAGATGAGCTACCAGGTCCAGGACTCGAACCACAGTCAGTCGTGAGGGAGTCCACACCTCAACTGCCTTGCCACCTGCCAGCCCAGTATTAGCTCTTACTTTAGTGTTGGATAGAAGTGTGAATTTTCCAAAATCAGAATGGAATTGACGGTGTCTGTTCTCACTACACTCAGCCGGAATGGCCACGGAGCAGGGCTCTCTATGTGCGTGCTGGCAGCAAGAGCAGCAGACAGCTCTGTGGGCCCAGCCTGCACAGGGGCCACCTCTGCAAGGCCAGCTGCCTGCGGGTCGCCTGTCCAGCTCTGGGCTGACCTGCCCTTTTGCTGACCCTGGTAGCCAAGGACCGCTGTCCCCAAACTACTGCATACCCGCCACCCTCCTGCCGTGGCTCTCGCCTGTCACACCTGCCTGAGGGTGGGGCCCAGGTGTGTGGGCTGCTACGCGTGCTCATCTGGGCTGCGGCTGCCCCGACTGTGGCTCTCATCTCCGGTCGGCGTTTCCGTCTGCTCAGCTGTGAAGTCATCTGGACCTGGGCTTTTCTGGTGGGAGCCTCCTTACCTGTTAGAGGGCCACTCCCATTTCTTCCGCAGTGAGCCCTCAGCACCCCCTGTCCGGTGCCCTCACCGCCCTCAGGGCCCTCCGGTCTCCTCTGGGTGACTGTAGCCAGGTTTGGCAATTCCGGTGACCTTTGAAGAGCCCGCTTCTGCTTATGTTCTCTGTCATTTTTCAACTCCATCTCCAATTCTGACTCTAATATTAACTAGTCTGGCCAGGAGGGCAGCTGAGCATTGCCGTCCGTCCTCGTGCCACTCAGCACCAGCCTGCGCCCACAAAGCCGCTGCACATCCAGGTGGGTGCGGTTGGGAGGCCCCGCCGGGATGGCCTGGCCCTGATGGAGCGTGCTCAGCCCTCCCTGCTGTGTTGAGGGGTGAGTGGGCGGGCCGGTATCTTGAGGGCCACAGTTCTCTGTGTCAGGAGCCTAGGGCTGCTGTGAGGGGCGTGAGGAGGACCTGCAGACCCAGTCCTGGAAGGGGCAGGACCATAAGCAGCAGTGAAAGAATGAGTGTCCCCAGTGCAGAAATGGTAGGCCTGGTGCAGGCTGCATCAGGGAGGGATGCGTGGAGGAGGAGGTCCATTCAGTGAGAGCTCCTGGGTGGAGGTGGGGGCATTGGTGAGGTGCTCCAGAGAGGGTCAGGACCCACCTGGGCAGCTGTGCGTCTGAAGGGCTTTGTGGAACACAGGTGGCCCATGTACTCTGTAGGACATGGCTGGTTCGAGGTCCCAGGGTCCACGAAGGCCCCCTCCCTGCACTGAGGACGCAGGCCTGCAGCAGACAGGGGCCTAGACCTGACTCAGACCTCTGAGGAGGAGGGCAGGCCTCTCTGCGAGAGGTGCCGCGTGGACCCCTGCCCCAAGTTACCAGCTGAAAATGAACCCCGGGAGGCCTCAGGCATACAGAGCAGTGCTGGGCCCTGGCTCGCTGCCGCCCAGCCACCTAAGCAGCATCCACACAGGCCTTTGCGGGTCCCAGGGGCAGGTGCAGAGAGGAGGAGGCACTGCCAGGGTCAGAGGGCTGTGGCGGATGGGAGACATGGGGTGGGACAACTGGCAGGGTACCCTGGCTGTTGGCCAGGCCAGCCGGCAGGGCACATGGGCAGATTTCAACACCTGTAGGGGCGTGGCCAGCGGGGGGGCGGTGCCAGGACCCAGAGGGGCGTGGTCTTGCGGCTGTGTCAGCACCTGTAGGGGCGTGGCCTGTGGGGCGGTGTCAGCACCTGCAGGGGCGTGGCCTGCGCGGCGGGAGTCTGGACCTCTCTGCCTGTGGCCACGCAGGCTCGGGGATCCTGACGGTTGGAGGTGGACGTGGGCTGGGGCGGGAGGCGGGGTGGGGAGCGGAACCCAGGGCCGCCCAGCGCTGAGAAGCTGGCTGCAAAGGCTGAGGCCGGGCTGGAGCGGGTCCAACGCCCGCGAGTTCTCCGGACTGGGCCAGCGCGGTCTTTCCCGGGGACGACGAAAGGCGCGGTGAGCTGGGATGGCGGGGGACGAGACCGCGGAGGACGAATGGAAGTTCGGAGGCGGTCGGAGAATGCGCCGCCGGCCCCGCTGCCTGGGGGCGGGGGCCGGTAACCCACACCCGCACCGCGGGGCGCCGCGCGGCCGCGTTCGTCCTGACCCTCTGTCTCTTCAGCAAGTGCACACGCCCTATAGCAAAAACCTCTCTCTCTCTCTCAAAAAAAGTGCTTTCTGTGCAGCTAGCAGGCCCGCAAACGTGGTGAACGTCCCTAAAACCCGCTGAACTTTCTGTGAGAATTGTGGCAAGTGCCAACCTCACAAAGTGACAGGGTACAGAAAGGGTAAGGGTCCTCTGCGTGCTCAGGGAAGGTGGCGTTAGGACAGGAGCAGAGTGGCTGTGAGGGACAGACGAAACCTGTTCAGAAAAAGGCAAAAACTACAAAGAAGACTGTGCTGAGGCTCGATTGTGTGGAGCCCGACTGCGGGGCTGAGAGGACCCTGGCTAGTAAGAGGTGTGAGCGTGCTGGACTGGGAGGGGGCAAGAGGAGAAAGGGTCACGTGACCCAGTTCTGAGCCTCATCTTGTTCATCGGGAAGACTACAAACT
>NW_006160060.1:1062065-1066267 GCF_000334495.1 Tupaia belangeri chinensis
GTCGGGGGCAATGGCCACACCACAATCCCTTCTCCTCCATTCTCCTCTTGGGATCCTGAGCACGTGTGCACATGTGCCTGATGTGAGTTTAAGCTACTGGGTCCAGGCCTCGAACCGTGGTTGACTATATGGGAGTCCAGCGACATAGCCATTATGCTAACTGCTGGTCCCAAGACGACAAACTCTTGAGGTGGATGTTAGTCTCATTTGATTACAGTTGGTTTATTTGTAAGGGAATAAAGAAATCAATAAAATTCTCCTTTTGGGGAAATTTGAAAAAAAAAAAGAAAAGAAAAAAGGTATATAATTTACAATAGCTCAAAAATATGAAATATTTTGGGATTAATGGATCTAAAGATCTAAATTATACATACTGCTGAGAGAAATTAGAAAAGAAAGAAGGCAGTGGAGAAGTGTGTGCGTCCACCATCAGTAACTCAGTGCTGCTCAGAGGCCGTTCAGGGAGGACCGGCCTCTGAGCAGCTGGCTCACACGGCCCTGTCTCAGTCCCGTCAGGCTGTGTGTGTGTGTGTGTGTGTGCACGCGTGCAGATAAATTTAAACTTTATAGTACAGGCAAAGAAACTAGAATAGCCAAAATAACTTTTTAAAAAGAATTATTTTATTTAACTTTATTTATTTATTTATTTTAATTTGACCAGAGACAGACAGAGTGTGTGAGAGAGAGAGGGAAAGAAAGCAAGCAAGCTGCCAGATCTGGGACTCGAACCGCTCACCAGAGAAAGAGACAAGAGACACAGAGAGCAAGCACTCCCTGACTGGGGAGTACAACCCCTTCTCTTCTTTTTTTTTTTTTTTTTTTTTTTTCCCTTTTTTTTGGGAGGTATTTGCCACTGAGTGGCGCGCCTGGTGGATTTTCACTGTAGGGCGCGTGCGCTCGCCAGACAGACAGAGAGAGACATAGAGACAGAAAGTGAGAAATCACCCCCCCCCCAGGGGGGATGGTCACGCCGCAATCCCTTCTCCTCCATTCTCCTCTCGGGATCTTGGGCACGCACGCACACGTGCCCGGCGTGAGTTTTAAGCCACCAGGTCCGGGACACGAACCGTGGTCGACTACGTGGGAGTCCAGCGACATAGCCATTACGCTAACTGCTGGTCCCCAACCCCTTCTCTTCTGTTTCTTCTTTCTTTCGGGATTTGGGGCACGCACACATGCCTGGTGTGATTTGTGCGCTTCCTGGGCCAGGATTCGAACTGCAGTTGATCATGTGGGATTTGGCTCCCTTGACCACCGAGCTATGGAACCTGCATCCTCCCAAAACTGATTTTATTGCAAAGGTACAAAAATGATTCAATGGGAAAGGGCAATCTTTTCGAGAAACGGGGCTAAAACAATTGAACACCCATACCTGAAGAGAGGGACCCTCGACTCGGGCCTTTTACCATTTATAAAACTAACCCAGAATGGCGTTGGAGCCTAAGTGTAAGATTTAAAGCTGTAACAAACACAGAAGAGAATTCAGGAGAGACTCCTGATGACCTTAGGGTAGGCACAGGTTTCCTAGACGTATGATCCACAGAAGAGAAGACAAAAAGGTAGACTGGTCTTTTTAAGGTTGAGAATTCCGCTCTACAAAGACACCACTAAGAATGCAGAGAACCCATGCGCTTGGAAAGCACTTGCGGTCCCTTGTGCCAGCAGCTTCTCTGGACGCATAAAGCACCTGAGGACAGTGAGGGGACAGCCAGTGCTAGAGGACCCTGGTGGCGTGGCCCAGCTCGCAGCTGTGCTGGTCCAAGGGCTCACACCTCGGAGCCCAGTGCCTGAGCTGGGCTAGGACGTGGGGTCAGGCCTTGTGACAAAGTGGCCACCAGTCCCTGGCCCAGCTGCTTCTGCTCCGAGAGCCTCTGGGCCATCAGGGTGCCCCTCCCTCCAGGCAGAACCCAGACAGCACGCGGTCGGAACCTCGGTCCAAAGTCCGGGTGACTGCCTCTCGGGCTCTGAGGTGTGAGCTGGACAGTACCAGTGGACTGCGGTGAGGGGGTCCCCTCCCTGAGCTGCCCTGAGCCATCACCCCTCCACTCAGGGCAGGCCTCTCTGGGTCTCTGCGGGTCCCTGGTCAGAGGCCATGTGCTACTCCTGGGTGAGCTGCTTCCTGGGGGCTCCGGGTGGCTCTGGTCACTGCCTGGGCCCCAGCCTGGCCCCACTGTGGCTGAGGTGGCCAGGGAGGAGTCGGCCCTGCGGGGCTGAGGCACCCTGACAGTGACCAGGGAGGTCCCCGGGCCCGCTGTAGCCACAGGGAGAGGGAGAGGGCCTCCCTGCTGCCCCGCCCCTCCCAGCTCTCCCAGAAGCGGTGCCTGGTGTCCTGAGCTGTCTAGCTGGACCCACCAACCAGGGAGTTGGAACAGCCGTGCCTGTTTCCTCTCTGAGCTGATTTCTGGTGGGAGAAGGATGTGCCCAGCTCCCAGAGCCAGTGCATCAGCCGGGACTCCCCGTCAGGCAGAATACCCTTGCTGGAGGCCTTGTGCCCCAGGGCTGCCCGTGGGACTGTGGCCCCTGAGCCCAACCTCCCAGGGAGCACCTGAGGGAAGAGCTGGCGCTGAGGCTGGGAGGCCCAGCCCGTGTGTGGCCCACACCCTGCGGAGGTGGCTCCCGGTGGGCAGTGTGGTGAGGCTGATGTCGCCAGGTGGGAGAGGTGGTCCTTCAAACCCTTGCGTGGCTCACCTCCCTGAGACCCCCGCAGGTCTGCCTGGGTCGGGGTCACAGTGGTGCCTGTGTGGGGGTGGGGGGGGTGGGACCAGCACAGTTAACCTCCCAGGACTGAGGGTCCTTCAGGATGCAGGGGCCTGGGGTCTGGAATGTGTCCACTTCCTGGCAAATTAATAGAGATCCACGTGTGAAAGGAGGGCCAGACAAAGCCGCCTGCGGCCAGGAAGCTGGGAGATGGTGCTGCTGGCTGTTTGCCGCCAGCCTCGGGTGCACACTGGGGGCCAGAGACAGGGCACCGACAGGGCACCGTCTGGAGGACGCCTCCCAGCAGGCCTTGGCCGTGGACGGTGGCAGCAGCCTCAGGCCCAGGCCCTGAGCTTTGGGCCCTGCCCTCTGAGAAGGCAGTGAGGGCTCCGAGGGCTGCTCCCAGCCGACTTGGCCACCACGGCCACGCAGGCTGCCCTGTGTGCCACCGGGACAGACACGGGGGCGGGGGGGCGGCGGACAGGCTGGCGCACGGGCTCCTCCTTGTCCCAGGTGCCTCAGGTCCTCATTTGAAGAAGGCCCCCACCCAGTGAGTTCTCGCGACACGGAGGGAAGGCTCTGGCTGGGGAGTCTGCTGTGTGGCCCTGCCACTCTGCTCCACAGCTGCATGTCGCGCTGGCCGCCCTGCAGTGTCTGGCCGTGTTTCCAGCTGCTCTCTGCACCATTCGGCTGGTGCTCCATTGCGAATTTGTTCTGGGGGTGATGGTGTGGAGTCAGCCGCACTCGCAGGATTCTAGTCTGCAGTGAGCGGAGGCGGGCAGCTGTCCGGGGCCACGCGAGACCCGCCCGCTGTGCCCGTGGACGGGGCCACTGTGGAAGCCAGGAGAGGTCTGGGTGGGCAGGAGGCATCACCTACCAGGCCTGGCCTCTCGGAGGAGCCCGGGCAGGAGCTCGGCAGTATAGACGCGGGGTCGGCAGGTGGCGTGGACGTAGCAGGCGCTGGGTCCCACAGAGCCCACTGTGCAGTTAAAATCTCAGACCTGGCAGCGTGAGAATCACGCCAGGCACGTGTGCGCGCCCAGGATCCCGGGAGGAGAATGGAGGAGAGGAGATTCTGGCGTGGCCGTCCCCCTGGGGGTGCTTTCCCACTTTCTCCCTGTTTCTGTGACAAGGGCATATGCCCTCCAGCAAATTAAAAAGAGCAATGTGGACAGTTCATGGGCTGTCCGAGAGGGGAGATGACCTGGCAGGAGGCAGTGGATTCAGAGCAGGGCCCAGGGCTGTGAGGGCTTGGAGCATGGGCTTTCGTGGACAAGGGGCTTCTGCAGAGTATGCGGAGGTGGGGGCAGTGAGTCCATTCGTGGACCTGTGGCTTTAGAGGACCAAACGTGGGGGCCCAGGAGACAGCAGAAGCTGCAGGTGGGAGGTCGAGGCGCGGTTAGGAATTCTCAATAGGAACGGCCTCTGAGACGCTGGCTTGTAGAGCGCTGACCGCTTCCCACAGACAAGCAGTGCTTGCAGAGGCTAAAAAAGGAGTGGGTCAG
>NW_006160060.1:1066298-1077087 GCF_000334495.1 Tupaia belangeri chinensis
GGAAATTGTCCTGAGGGCATACAGCAAGCAAAGAAATATTTATTCAAGAAAGGCTCCTGCAACTCAGAACAGTGAGGGCCTGGCACTGGCCCTGCCGCCTTCGTCCTGGCCACCCCTCCAGGCAGATGGGCCTTCAGCTCCCGGCCAGAGGCTCCTGAACCCCACCAATGCCGCTTTCTCACCCATCCCGAGCTGAAGAGGCGGAGTTCTGGCCAGTGTGGCCCAGGTAAGAAGCCCTTTCCTTCACCCTGCCTCCCCCGTACATGGAGGCTCTACCTCAGGTCTGGCAAGCGGAGAACACCAGGGGCCGGACCACCTGCGCCCCAGCTCACCTGCCAACCAGATTCCCCACCAGGGGGAGCACACCCAAAGGTGTGCCGGGCGCTGTGTGCCGGGCGCTGCCCGCCCAGTACCTAGGGAGGTGCAGGGACTTTGACCACAGGAGCCAAGAGCACTGGAATGCACCTGGGGAGCTGGCTTTAGGAAACAGACTGTGAGCCGCTCTTGGAAGTTTCTGAGTTAACTCCTCATCAATGGTGACACACACTTACACGCCCACCGCTCACTGGGAAGGGCTGGGGAAATGGTGGTAAGATTAGCCGTCCTGGGTCAGAACAAGCCTTGGAGACTGGCCTCAAAGACCCCCCTGCCCACTGAGCAATTTAGGCCCCAGGCGTGCTCCAGACAGCAGTGTGAACGGCCTGCCACTGTGGGGCTCCGTGGCCTGTGCCATGGCCGGTGAGGCAGACAGCTTACAGAGGGCCAGGATAGGAGGCCCACGTAGCCCCTGCAGAAGCCTCTGCGGCTCAGGGGTCTGTGTGAGCCCAAGGCCGAGCTCCCTGGGGAACACTGAGGACTTCACCGTGTGGGGAATGGGCCTCACCCAAGAACCCAGGCAAGACAGAAGACAAGCAGTGAGCAGCAAAGACCCAGGGCCCAGACACCGGAGGGAGGACTGTGTCCAGAGCTGCTATGATCTGTTACCTAAAACGCCCAGTTTTCAGCTGAAACTAAGAAAAGTGCAGATCAGGACAGTGCGACCCAGACGTGGGAGAGCTGGAAACAAGCTCTCCCCGAAGGGAGCAGGTGGCGGGCTGACTTTGAGGGTCCATTCTAACCCCACGACGGGCTTTGTGGCTTGTGAAGGTGAGCCGTGGTCAGGAGAAGCCATACTCCAGATCGAGAGTCCGGCCTTCCCCAAGCCACTCTGTGGTGAGGAGGCCAGCAGGCCTTGTGGTGCCCACATGGTCGTGCCCGCAAGCGCCCGCTTTCAGGTTACACTTTCACCGCAGGGCGGTCCTAGCACCAGGCAAGGGCCATCTGCGAGGGCAAAAGCCCAGGGCATCCATGCAGTGAGGAGGAAAGGAAGGTCCAAAGACGGTGTCTCATCAAAGACCAAAGTCAAGAAACATCAGAAGGCCAGCAGGTGGCACGGTGATTAAGGTGCTGGACTCCTACATGGCCGACTGCGGTTTGGGTCCCAGGCCCGGCAGCTTGAGAATCACCTCAGGTGTGTGTGCGTGCGTGCCCAAAATCCTGAGAGGGGTTGGAGATGGGATTGTGGTGTGGCCACCCCCCGGCAAGGTGTACGTGTGTAATTTCTCACTTTCCCTCTCTCTGACTGCCACGAGCACACGTGCCCTATGACAAAAACATAAAGAAAGAACCAAATGAAACTTCTGGAATTGAAAAGCAAAATAATTGAAATGAAAAAAATTCATTAGAGGGAGTCAAAAGTGGATTCAAACCGGCAGAAGAAAGAATTTGCACATTTCAAAGGGGCTGACCGGAAGTAACGCAGTCTAAAACTCAGAAAATAGGATAAAATAGCAGAGCCTCACAAAAACGTGGGTGACCGTAAGCACCCCAACATTTTCATAATGGATTACCCGAGGAGAGGAAAAAGATGAACGTTTTGAAGAAAATAATGGCCACGAACTTCCTAACTGCTGAAAACGCTAACCTACACATCCAGGAGCCTCCTGGGCTCCAGGTGAGGCAGGCGTGGGACTGCTCACGCAGACCCATCAGGGACAGCTGGGGACAGAGACAGCTGGGACCTGAGCGTGTCTGAGAACAGCCGTGCGACGGAGCAGGGAGACCGACAGTCAGCTCTCGGTGAAGTGCTGGAGGGCACCGTTTTCAAAGTGTTAGAAGAAGAAAAATCCAAACCTGTAAATCAGTATTCTCAGAGCCAGAGACTATCAATATCTTCCAAAAACGAAGGCCAAAGAAGACATTGTCAGATAAACCAAATCCAAGAGAGTGTATTGTTAGCCGTCCAACTTAGAAACACGGGGAAAGTTGTTCAGGCTGAGAGGAAGAGAACCCAGATGAAAACCCTAATCCATGCAGAAAACAGAGCCAGGAAAGGTGAGGAGTGGACACACGCGTAAAGGCACTACGTGAGCAGCTGCCAGGCGCTCTCCCTCTGCAGACAAACCACCAGTCCTGACTCAAGGAAACAGGAACTGAGAATAGACTTGTAAGTCTGAAGCTACAGGACAATAACCACTCCCGTCCTCTCACAGATGCAGAAATTGCATTTGACAAAACTGAAGCCTCTGCATGATAACATTTAACCAACTAAGAACAGACGGGAGATCGCTCAGCCTGATAAAGGGCATCTTTGAAAAAACCCACTTACATAGTACTTAATGATGAAAAAGTGCATTTCCTTAAAGACTAGGAAGAAGATTACGTCCACTTTATCCTTTCTTTCAACATCATACTGGAGGCTCTAATCAAGACAGTTTGGCAATAAAGAGAAATAAAAGGCATCCATATTGGGAAGGAAGAAGTAAAACTACTTGTTTGCAGATGGCATGATGTCATATAGAGAAAATTCTAAGGAAGCCTCTAAAAAATTAGAATCAATATACAACTTCAGCAAAGCTTCAGGCTAACGAAATTTATATACAAACATAAATTATATTTCTACATAGTAGCAATGAGCAAACAAAATAAAATTAGGGGAAAAATTCAATTTATAGCAGCATCGAAATTTTAAAAATACTTAGGAACACATTTAACACACAGGTGAAAAACTTACACTCTGACAACTACAAGACAGGATCAACAAGTGGCACGGTGGTTATGCTGAATTCCCACATGACTGACCGAAGATCGTAACAAATAGATAAGTAAATAAATGTTAAAAGAAAAAACCCCCTGCAAAACGTTTAAAAAATTTAAATTTGACCTAAGCAAATGGGAAGACATCCCACATTCACTGATCAGACTATTTAATCTCGTTAAGATGACAATATGCTACCAAAAGATCTACAGATCCAATACAAGCCCTGTCAAATTTCAAGCTGAAATCTTTGTGGAAAATGATAAACTGATTCTAAAATTCTTAGGAATCTCAAGAGACTCTAAATACAATCTTTTTTCTCCCTAAATACAATCTTGAAACCTAAAACAATCTTGAAAAATAACAAAGGGGAAGAAATCACATTTTTGATTTCAAAACTTACTACAAAGCTTTCCTAGTGAAGACAGTGTGGTGTTGTCATAAAGACAGAAATGTGGATCATGTAGACATGTAGAAAAGAGAGCCTAGAAATAAACCCTTGTATTTGTAGTAAATTTATTTTTGATAAGGATGCTAAAGCCATTCATTGGGAAAATAATAGTTTTTCAGTGAGTGGTATTGGAAAAACTTGATATCCTCTTGTGAAAGAATAAATTTAGATCCTTACCTCACACCATATAAAAAAATTAAGTAAAAAAATATCAAAGAGGGGTTGGCAGGTGGCATGGTGGTTAGGAGTGCTAGATTCCCACATGGCTGATTGCAGTTCGAGTCCCAGACCTGGTGGCTTGCTCTTTCACTTTCTCTATCTTTCTCTGGTTAAATTAAAAAAAAAAAAAGAATAAAGTTGAATAAAATAATTATTTAAAAAAAGGATCAAAGAACTAACTGTAAAGACTGAAACTATAAGCCCTTAGAAGGAAACATAAGTGCACATTTTTATGACCTTGGATTACATAATAGTTTCTTAAATATGACACCAAAATCACAAGTAACAGAAGAAAAACATAGTAAATTGAACTTCATCAAAATTAAAAACTTTTGGGGGACTAGCAGTTAGTGTAATGGCTATGTCACTGGACTCCCACGTAGTCGACCGCGGTTCGAGCCCCGCACCTGGGGGCTTAAAACTCATGCCGGGCGCGTGTGCGTGTGTGCCCAAGATCCCAAGAAGAGAATGGAGGAGAAGGGATTGTGGCGTGACCCTCCCTAGGGGTGATTTCTCGCTTTCTGTCTCTATGTCTCTGTCTGTCTGGCGAGCGCACGTGCCCTGTAGTGAAAACCTCTCCAAAAAAAAAAAAACAAAAACTTTTGTGCATCAAAGAACACTATCAAGAAAATGAAGGGCTGGCAGGTGGCACGGTGGTTAAGGGTGGTGGAATCCCACAATACTGACTGTGGTTTGAGTACTGAACCTGGCAACTTGCTTTCTCACTTGCCCTCTCTCTCTCTCTGGTCAAATGGAAATAAATAAATAAATAAATAAATAAAACATTGAATAAAGTAATTCTTAAAAGAAAAGAAAAGAAAATGACAACTCACAGAATGGGAGAAGATACTTGCTAATTAAATATGATAATGATTCGTATCTAGACTGTATATGAATTATGGAAGGCACTGTAATAGCTCAGCAATAAAAGACAAATTAATTGAAAATGGGCAAAGGATTAGAATGTTCAGAGACATCTATCATAGCAGGCCAATAAGGACATGCGCAGATCAGCAGCGTTAGCTTCAGGGGTAATCAGGTCGAAACTGCAGAGCTGCCACTTCACACCCACCAGAATGGCTGTAACGTGTCTGCCGATACTTACCATTGTTGGCAGGGATG
Source organism: Tupaia belangeri chinensis (assembly GCF_000334495.1). Taxonomy (NCBI): domain Eukaryota; kingdom Metazoa; phylum Chordata; class Mammalia; order Scandentia; family Tupaiidae; genus Tupaia; species Tupaia belangeri. Next base: position 1,071,167 of record NW_006160060.1, read on the forward strand.
TGCAGAAATTGGAACTCTTGCGCCTGCTGTCAGGGTATCAGATGCACAGCCATTTTGGAGAACAGGATAACAGTTCCTCGGATGATTAGCTGCAGAGTTCCATGGGCACCCAGGAACTCCTCTCCTAGATAGGTACCCGATAGAAATGAAGACACGTCCCCACAAAAAGTTGTTCATCGATGTTCATAGCATTATTCATAATAGCCCCAAAGTGGAAATACTCCAAAAGTCTGTTAAGGGACAAATAGATAAACAAAATGTGACGTATGTAGACAAAGGAATAATATTTTATTGTAAAAATAATGTGGTTGTGACACATGCTACACCATGTGAACCTTGAAAACATGATGCAGAGTGAAAGAACCTGGTCTCAGAGCCATGCGCTGTGTGCTTCACGTTACACGAAGTGCCTAGACTAGACCCAGCTGTAGAGGAAGGAAGCTGGTTGGTGACTGCCAGGGGCTGGGAAGCGGGGAGAGTCAAGGCGGTGGCTAGGGCAGCAGGATTTCTTTCTTTTTGGGGTGATAACTTTCAAATTGTGGTGATAGATGCACAACCCTCTATATAGTGAAGATCGTTGAATTGTCCACTAAAAATAATGTAGTTGTGACACATGCTACACCATGTCGTATGCAAAGATTTCCTGGACAAAGCCATGAAATCTCATGACAGCTTAGAAGTGAGAGCAAAAGAAAGCATCTTTACCCCGAGAAGCAGGGCAAGGAGGGGCGAGAATCTGAAGGGGCCTTGGCTCTGAGCCCTGGAGATAAAGGTGGGCTGATACCCACCAGGCCCTACAGTGCATGTTCCTTTGAAGCGTGAGCCAAGCTCTCATTACTATTGAATTGCTTTTCCAATTATGGTCATATTTGCAATTAGTTGGAAGCCACTACGTGTCTTATTACTCTTGTTGTTTTAAGTGAAAATTGTGTGCCAGTTACTAACCATAAATTTAAAGACAGAGAGGCGTGTTGGGAGAAGCTGTGTGTGCGGCCCTGCGTGTGCATGTGGCTCGCTCTCCACCTGTCTGCTGGTGGGGTCATGTGCACGTGTAAACTGTGCACTCTCGCCTCTCCTGGCAGCATGGCTGGCCTCCCGCTCTGGGGTTCAGGGTGGAAGCAGGCCCAGCTCAGGCCCATGGGGCTGCTGTGGAGAAGAGCCGGTGTCAGTTCCCTGCACTGAAGCCTCGGCGGGCTCCCAGGGGAGGCTCTGACCCCTCGCATCTGCCTGGCGGTGTCAGGAGGACGGAGTCTCTGCATCGCCTAGCCCGGCCTGCGCACATGGGAAACGGAGGCGGCTGGCACCCAGTTACACCGTGAGGACCTGGGGAGCTGGGCGGGGAATCCGAGTTTCTGACCCCACCAGCGCCTCTTCCTCTATCTGCTGCCCAGGTCACGGCATGGGGCCCCCTGTCCATTCTGGCCATGAGGTAGGGCCAGACTTCTGGGACTTTGTCCCAAGCACTGGGGCGGCCAGTTCTTCTGCAGCCTTACCGTGTCGTAAATGGACAGTTTATAATTGTATATATTTGTGGGCACAAAATGATGTTATGATTTATACATACATGTGAAATAATTAAACCGAACTAATCAACACATATAACACCCCAAATACCTTTTTTTTTTTTTTTTGTGGTGGAAACATTTGAAAATTACTTTTAGCCATTTTGAAATGTAGGATTATACACTACCTTTTTTTACTGCCAGTGTATGAGAGAGAGAGGAGGGAGGGAGAGAGAGAGATTGAGAGAGAGAAGAGAAAGGGGTGTGAGAGAGAGAGAGAGAGAGAGCGAGCACCCAGTGGGACATGGTCATGCCAAAATCCTTTTTCCTCCGTTTTTGCATCCCGTCAGGATTTTAGGCGTGGAAATACACACGTCCAGTGTGTTTTTCAAGCTGCTGTGCCAGAATTCGAACCATTGTCAGCATGTGGAGTCCTGCTCCCTGTTACGGGCCTTAATTGCTACACTAGGGTTAGTGGGATAATATGTCATTATGATCTATAGTCACCAAGCTGTGCAATGGCTCTAAAAACTCTAAAAAACCCCCCAAAACCAAAAACCAAAAAACCCAGGCCAGTCTAAAAACTATTTTTAGTTTTTTTTTTTAATTAATTTTTTTATAAGGAACTTCTATACTGTTTCTTAAATGGCTGTACTAATTTACATTCCTGCCAGAAGTATGTAAGTGTTCTATTTTCTCCAGGCCTCAAAAACCTTTGGTGTGAAATTGTATTTCGTTGGTATGTTCATTCATCCATCTATTCATCCATCCACCATTCACACATCCTCCATCTATCCATCCATCCATCCATCCACCGTCTATCTAGCTATCACCCATCCATCCATCCATCCACCATCTACAATCCATCCATCTACCATCTGTCTATCATCCATCCATCCATCCACCATCCATCCATCCATCCATCCACCATCCATCCATCCATCCATCCACCCACCATCCATCCATCCATCCATCCACCATCTATCCATGCATCCACCATCTATCCCCTAACCACCATCCATCCATCCATCCATCCACCCACCATCTATCCATCCATCCATCCACCATCTATCCATCCATCCATCCACCATCTATCTAGCTATCACCCATCCATCCATCCTCCATTCATCCACCATCTATCCATCCATCTACCATCTACAATCCATCCATCTACCATCTATCATCCATCCATCCATCTACCATCTATCCATCCATCCACCACCTCATCCACCATCTATCCATGCATCCACCATCTATCCACCATCTATCATCCATCCATCCATCCATCCACCCACCATCTATCTATCCATCCATTCTTCCATCCATCCATCCATCATCTATCCATCCATCCATCCATACATCCACCATCTATCCATCCACCATCTATCCACCATCTATCTACTATTTATCCATCCATCCATCCACCATCCATCCACCATCTACCCATGGAGGAGTCTGACCCGGTAGGGCCCCAGGATTTGCTTTGAGATTTTGACCTTTAAGTACTGCTTAGGCCAGGTCAGCACGTTGGCAAGGCTGTTGCTGTGTGCCCCCCCACCCCCCAACCTAGGAATAAAACTTAGGTCAAATTAGCATGTTGGCAGGGCTGCTTGCTATTTGCTCCGGAAACTGTGGTAGCCTTGCTGGGAAGCGACTCCCCTCTGACTCCCTAATATACTACTATAAAAAAATTACATAGCTCTCTTATACATTCTGAGTATATGATAAGATTTTTTAGGAAGTCCCCCGACTGCTCTCCTTTGCTCTGACTACCTTCTATTAATTACAATGCTTTACTCCAACATGGTCACAATAGAGGGTGTGCTGAAGTCACATCTAGGCAAAATTTTTTTGACCTTTGGGAGACCCTTTAAGATACATTTAACATAAGCTTAAAAATAATTTTTTAGGTCGAAACGGGCCCAGGGCACTCTTGCCCCACTTTGGCTAATGTTTTAACAAAATACATAACAGTGGTGCCAGAGGCACAATAGAACGTTTTAAGTATGCCACAAACTCACCTTAAAGGTTTTTATTAACTTGTTAGTCACTTTACCGCCAGTTAAAAAAGCTGTCCCTGCCCTTACTTAGTAAATAGTAGTTTTAGCCTTTTAAGATATATTAGGATTCTTTAAGTTTTAGATCTCTATAAAATTATATAAGTTTTATTATTTATTGTGATCTGTAAGAACTAATATTTATACTTGAGATTTTCTTTTCTCAGTATTGTGCTCGGTAATCACAAGATGGCTGCTGTGCCGCATCAGCTAATAATTATTTCTGCTTGCTGGAGCTGCTTTTCTGAAACTGCATTTTATGAAGACGCCTACATTAAACGAACAATTGTGGAACTGCACTAGATCCACCCTTAATCCAACCCTGAATGGAACCCATGCTCCCTATTATTAAAACTTTATGAGCTGATAATTAGAACACATAGCCCCTTACCCATTTACTTGCATGTAACACATTTTTAATAAAAAGGCACGATAATTCTTAGCAGTTGCCACTCTTTAGAGAGTGATCTCTGAGGGTTGTCCTACTCAAGACGTGTGTGAAAAGGCACCGAGGCCTTTGTCTTCTTTCCAGCATCGCCTTTGACGAGTCAACCCACCCCTGCCAAGGCTGGACCCCGGCAGAGTGGCGCCCACCCCTGCCAAGGCTGGACCCCGGCATACCCATCCATCCACCATCTATCTACTATTGATCTATCCATCCATCCACCATCTACCCATATCTATTCATCCATCTGTCCACCATCTATCCATCTATCCATCCTCAATCCATCCATCCTCCGTCCATCATCTGCTCATCATTCTTCCGTCGTCCATTCCTCCATCTTCCATCCACCTATCCTTAATTCATCACCCACCATCCATTACCCGTCATCTATCCATTCACTAATCACCCCTCCCTCCATCATCCATTCACTTATCATTCATTTGTCATCCTTCTATCTATCCACCCACTATCCACCCACCATCCATCCCCAGTATTTGGGATCCCTGTGTTCCTGGTGCTGACAAACCCATTTCCACTGAGCCCTGTCTGCTCACACGATGATGCCAGCACCACTCATTACCATTGTACTGGGTGGAGGTTAAGAGCTTGCCCAGGGCCATGGTGCAAGCACCTGAGACAGAAGAGGATTTGTGCCCTGCCTGGGCTGCTTTTTCATGTATGTGAGACTTTCTTTTTTTTGAAGAATTATTTAATTTAATTTTATTTATTGTCATTATTTATTTTATTTTATTTGACCAGAGACAGACAGAGAGAGAAAGAGAGAAGGAAAGTAAGAAAGCAAGCTGCCAGGTCCAGGACTTGAACCATGGTTAGCCATGTGGGAGTCCAGACGCCTTAACCACCATACCACTTGGTGGTCCTGAGACTTTCTTGTATTGGTGCCTCTGAGTGAGGAGAGGAGGACGGGTGTTGAGACTGAGTGCGTCTTCCAGAGAGAGGTGGGAGGGGTGTGCCGAGAAGTGGAGACGCAGTGGGCCAGGGACTCGGCCCCGCTCTGAAGGAAGAAGAGTTCGGGTGGTGACAGGATGAGGGTTGTCCTGGCTTGGAGGACAAGAGGCAAGGACCATAGAGGATGGCTGTGGAGAGGATGGGACAGATGTAGGGGGACTGGAGGTGTGATTGGAGCGGGGTTTTGGAGGCAGAGGGAAGGGGCTGTGGAGAAGGAGCCAGGCCCGAGGCCGCCTAGTCACCTCCAAACCCCTTCCTTTAGATGTTCAGTTACTGAGGAAATACTAAGAACCAGCCTCGACACCAGCTCTGGGCTCAGCCAGAGCAGGTTCCTGGCTCCTGCGGGGAGAAATGGCAACTTCTCTGCAGCTGGTGAGGCCATCAGTCCCCCTTCTATCTTCCACCTACCCTCCCATCCATCTGTCCATCCACTTACCTGTCCTTTTATTTTTTGAGAGATTTTTTGCTATAGAGCATGCGTGCTCATTGGAGACACAGAGAGACAGAGAGACAGAAAGCAAGAAATCACTCCCCCGCAGTAATGGTCACACTGCAGTCCCTTCTCCTCCATTCTTCTCTTGGGATTTTGGGCACAATGCACACATGACTGATGTGTTTCAAGCAACTGGGTCCAGGACTTGAACCACAGTCGACTCCGTGGGAGTCCAGTGACGTAATCATTATGCCACCTGCTGGCCCCCAGTGCAGTTACCATCGGCAGGGACTGCTGCACCCACAGATGCACAGAGGCACTCGTGCTGACATGCGCACGCCAGCGTGCAGAGGCACTTGCTCACATGCACATGGCTCCTATCGCCAGGGGCCCTCTCTCCTGGGCCTGGCTCGTGGTGCCGGTGCTCAGGGCTCCCACGGCACACTGGGCCAGGTGCTGGGTCTCCTGCAGCCTAGGCCTGCTAGCATAGTCCTTCTGTGCACAGGGGCCTGTGG
>NW_006160060.1:1077361-1086755 GCF_000334495.1 Tupaia belangeri chinensis
CCACTGCCATAGGGGCGCCTTCAGGCTCGTGCCCGCCCAAAGTAGGGGACGGCAGCCCTGCCGTGCCCTGCAGGTGGCTGGCTCAGGTCTGCAAGATGGGCAGCGTCAGGATGAGCCTATGTGGAGGAGCTCCTGTCTCAGCTGCAGGGACAGGGCTGGGTATGCCTGCATCCTGGGGATGACACTCATAGATGACCCCGTTTGGGGTCAGCGCCTTCCGAAGAGCCTGACCCTGATGCAGAGACCAGGTCTGCCCTGTCTGCTGCAGTGTGGGAGTGCCTGCTAATGGCCCTTCCCAGCGCCTCTGTCCTCTGGGGGTGTCCAACTCCCTGGACCCAGAGGCAGCCTCTCCCCTCCAGCCTCAGGCCCCCATGGGGGGTTGGGCTGCAGGGTCCCCATCTAGGGCCCCTGAGTCTTGATCCCAAGGATGTCCAAGGGAAGAGAGCCCTTCCTCTCTGCTCGCTGCACCCTCAGGCAGACCCTGTCCCCGGAAAGGCCTCCCTGGGACAGCTGTAGGGGCAGGTGGGGCGAGAGAAAGGTCAGCTAAGGGCTCACAGGGAGGCTGCTGAGCTCAGAGGAGGCGGGGCTCTCACAGGGGTCCCCACCTCCAAATGGAGTGGCATGGCAGAGGGTGGCCCTGGGGGGTGAGGGCCAGAGGGGCAGCAAGTGAGGCCGACAGGTCTGGCATCCACCTGGTCTGAGGACTGAGAAGTGGGTGGCAGTGATGGGCAGGGTGCCTGGCGAGGGGCAGGGTGGCCTTGGCGCTGACTGCCCCCTGGCTGGGCAGGACTCTTCCCTGCACTGTCCTGAGCCTCAACGTCACCTGTTGGAAAAGGTGGCTGCCTACAGGTCTCTGACCCCAGGCCTTTGGTTCCAGCTGGCCTCTAGTCCATAGTCTGAGTGACCTCTTCACATTCCATGCCTGCTCCTGGACACACCACGTCCAGGAAGCCTTCCTAGGTTTGGAACCCTCTGCAGACCCTTGCCATGGGTGCAGAGCCTACAGGTGAGAGACCAACAGCAGACGTGCTGACTGACATGTGTGGTAGTGATTCCTCGGGTGGCTGCAGGGTGACTGGGATGGCCAAGGAAGGCCTTGAGGAGTGACACTTGAGGAGAGGCTACCAGGAGCTGCAGACCCTTGCCATGGGTGCAGAGCCTACAGGTGAGAGACCAACAGCAGACGTGCTGACTGACATGTGTGGTAGTGATTCCTCGGGTGGCTGCAGGGTGACTGGGATGGCCAAGGAAGGCCTTGAGTGACACTTGAGGAGAGGCTACCAGGAGGCGAGTACAGAAAGGAGGGGGGGCACGTGCTCCCTGCAGGGTCCTGTGAGGCCTGGGAGGAAGGGGGCCCTGGCAAGGGAGGCAGCAGCGGTCACCTGGCCGTGGGCAGTGGTCACCTGGGTGCGGGCAGCAGCTACCTGGCCATGGGAGTGGTCAGCTGGGTGCAGGTGTGACTGTGACCTCTAGGTAGTGCCAACCGAGACTTTGACAGAGAGCGGGGCCAAGCCTGGGTGGGGTTGCTGTGCTTCCCCAGACCCGCAGTGGCTGCTGGTTTTCCTGGAGCCCAGGGGAGGGCATCGCCATCCAGCCGTGCTCGGGTCCTCGCGTCTGTTGCCTCTGCACCTGGCACAGCCATGGCGCTGGTCAGGGTGTGGCATGTCCCTGCTCCTGCGGCCAGGCCCAAAGGCGTAGGCTACCGTGGCCCCGTGTCGACGCGCAGTCTGAGTGATATTTGAGGCCAGGCGTGAACTTGAGTTTTCAGCTCTGTAGTCCACAGCGTCTCACAGACCAGCTCCCATCCGGCCCCATCCTGTGCTCTATGAAACAGAGTACAAACTGCAGCACATCTGCCCATGCCACTGTGGGTGCGGACATAAGTAACCAGGCGGGGCAGTGGGCACCGACACGAAGCTGCAGACGGCTCCTGTCCACAGCAGCAGAAAACCTGCTCCCTGTGCAGGCCCACTTAGAGCTGGTAGTGCACCCCTGGGGGTGGGGATGCACAGCCTGGAGGGGGCCTGGCGTTGGCACAGGATCTGGGCCCTCTGCCTCTGCACACAGATGGCACTTCTGTGAGGTTAAACTTGGGCATGGCTGCCGACTCGGAGGTTACAGGCTGACAGGGACTCACTCCTTCACATGTGCCTGTCTCCTAGGGGCAGTCCCAGGTTCCAGAAAAGGCTGCTTTGCCCCACCTGGAGCCCAGCAGGGCTGCCCTGCACAATGCCGCCTTCTTTCCCTCACCCGAGCCAGGGTCAAACCTTGCCCCCGCTTGCCATTTCTGCCCAAGGCTTTCATCTCCCATCCTGCCACTGCCTCTCTCTAAACAGACTGGAAGTCCCTCGCTGTCCACCACAGCTGGCCTCTCTGCTCTGTTTCTGGCCAGAGCTGCAGGGTTGGGCTGGCTCAAGCTCTGGGAACCTCGTTCAAGTAGAAGAGACACTAGCAGCCTGGGGATTGTGGGTAACTTGACAGTGGTGGCTAGAGACAGCTCAGAGGCCGTTCCATCCCTGGATGGGTCAGGTCTCTAAACCCATCTCACCCGGTTGCCCCTGAGCAATGGGCCCACCAGGAGTCACTGGCAGGTGGCACTGAGAGCCCCATCCCCCACCCCTGCCCTTGCAGGACTGCTGCTCCCTGAGCATTCCAAGTCCACCTCCCCTGTACCCATAGCCTTGCCATCCTCAGCCAGGGTCTGCATGGGCCCGCCCTGTTCCCCCAAACTTGGCCTGAGCAGGGCAGGTCAGGACCTTGGACAGTGGCCTCTGTGCTCTTGAAGCTCTGTCTTCTGACCTCTCACAGGACTGGCCACTTGACCTCTGGGTCCCAGGGTCAGTCGTTTCTGTAGGTGATTGGGCTTCCTTGGCAATCTGAGACTTGGTCAGTCTTCACGATGAGGTAACCCAGCCCGGAAGGCTGGGATTCTTGCTCCTCACATGTCCTGGGGGCATCTATTCTCAAGCCCTCCTCTACTCCAGCAGCCTGTTGGCATCTGCATCCTCAGACTGGGAGCTGCCCATCCTCTTGGGAAGCTGGGCTCACAGTGACATCCCATGTTCATGGATTAAAAGACTTTGAATTAAGATTTCAATACTTCTCAAGGCAATCTACAGATTCAGTGAAATCCCGATCAAAATCCCAATGAATTTTTTTTTCAGAAATAGAAATATCCATTTAAAAATGTATATAGAACCTCACGGGACCCTGAATAGCTAAAATAGTATTGAAAAAAAGAACAAACTCAGAAGACTAACCCTTCCTGGTTCAAAACTTACTATTAATCTATTGTGATCAAAACAGTGTGGTAACAGAAAAAGACAGACAGACACACAGATAAACTAGAGTAGGGACCCCAGAAATAAAGCCGTGCACAGATAATCAAATGCCGGGACCATTCAGTGAGAGGAGGACAGATTTTTCAACAAGTAGCTCCAGAAAACTGAATGTCTACATGTAAAAGAATGAAACTGAACCTTTCCTTAGCACCATGCATAAAAATTCAAAACAAGTCACAAACTTACACTTGGGGCTGGCAGGTGGCATGGTGGTTAAGGCATTGCATTCACACATGGTCAACTGTGGTTCGAGTTCTGGACCTGGTGGCTTAATTTCTTTCTTTCTCTCTGGTCAAATTAAAATAAAAATCTTAACCCCCCTCCCCTATACTTTAGAGCTAAAACTTGTAGAAGAAAGCATACGAAAATGATCTGTGACACTGATTTTGGCAGTGATTTCTTGGATATAACACAAAAATCATGTGTAGCCAAAAGCAAAGCAAAACAAAACAAGCAAAAACAAACAAACAAATTCTTGGACTTCATCAAAAGTAAACAAAAAAAATCTGCATTAGGAGGCACTTAGTGGAGTGAGACATCAACACACAGAATGGGAGAAAATATTTGCAACTATTGGACTGTCAGAAATGTCATAACATATTTCTCTGTGCAAAATGTGTCATGACTTTTCTGACAACTCAATAACATACCTGATAAAGGATTAATAGTCTGTATATATAAAGAACCCCTACAATTCAAGAACAAAAAGCCCAAATGACTCAATTGTGACTCACTTATGGGCAAAGACATTTGAACAGACATTTCTCCAGAAAAGATAGACACACGTTCAAGAAGGACCTGAAAATATGCTCAAATCACTACCCAGGGAAATACAAATGGAAACAACGTAATGCCACTTGACTCCCTTAGAATGGCCCGGAAAATAAGTGTTGTGCGGGACTGACTGAGACATGGCACATTTGGACCCTTGTGCGTGTAGTAATGTGGGTGAGAATGTGACGTGTGCAGCTGCTGTGGAGAGCAGCACAGCAGTCCCTCAAATAAACATACTTACTGTATGACAGCCGAGAGCAGGGACTCGAACAGGTCCCTGTACTCATGACCAGCATCATTTACAAGCGCCAAAAGGCAGAAGCAGCAGGTGGCCACTGTGGTGGCGGGGAAGCGTGTACATACCAGGAGGCAGTGTTCAGCCTGAAAAGGAAAGTGGGACAAGTGTGGGTGCCCTTGAACATGTGGTCTGTGAGACGAGCCAGACACAGAGCAGAATGTGGTGTCTTCCACTCATGTGAGCCCCCTAACGTGTTCACGCTCATATCAGGCTCATAGAGGCAGAAAGTGAAGTGAAGTTGCCGGAGGTTGAGGAGGGACGGGGGGATTCTCATCAACGGGACAGAGTTCCAGCGTGGGAAGGTGAAGAAGTCTGGAGATGACGGTGGGGACAGTTTAACAGCAACTGAATATACTTCATGGTTGAAATGGGGGTTGGCCCTGAGGCCTAGTATGGAGGGTTTGAATCCTGGCCTTAGTGGCTGGGAAACATGCCAGGCTCAAGTGTGTGCTTGCCTAAAATCCTGCCAGGATGGAGATATGGAGAAAGGATAATGGTATGGCCACCATTAGGGGGTGCCTTCTCCCTCTCTGTCTTTCTGGCCACTCACTGGCAGGTGCCACTGAGAGCCCCATCCCCCACCCCTGCCCTTGCAGGACTGCTGCTCCCTGAGCATTCCAAGTCCACCTCCCCTGTACCCATAGCCTTGCCATCCTCAGCCAGGGTCTGCATGGGCCCGCCCTGTTCCCCCAAACTTGGCCTGAGCAGGGCAGGTCAGGACCTTGGACAGTGGCCTCTGTGCTCTTGAAGCTCTGTCTTCTGACCTCTCACAGGACTGGCCACTTGACCTCTGGGTCCCAGGGTCAGTCGTTTCTGTAGGTGATTGGGCTTCCTTGGCAATCTGAGACTTGGTCAGTCTTCACGATGAGGTAACCCAGCCCGGAAGGCTGGGATTCTTGCTCCTCACATGTCCTGGGGGCATCTATTCTCAAGCCCTCCTCTACTCCAGCAGCCTGTTGGCATCTGCATCCTCAGACTGGGAGCTGCCCATCCTCTTGGGAAGCTGGGCTCACAGTGACATCCCATGTTCATGGATTAAAAGACTTTGAATTAAGATTTCAATACTTCTCAAGGCAATCTACAGATTCAGTGAAATCCCGATCAAAATCCCAATGAATTTTTTTTTCAGAAATAGAAATATCCATTTAAAAATGTATATAGAACCTCACGGGACCCTGAATAGCTAAAATAGTATTGAAAAAAAGAACAAACTCAGAAGACTAACCCTTCCTGGTTCAAAACTTACTATTAATCTATTGTGATCAAAACAGTGTGGTAACAGAAAAAGACAGACAGACACACAGATAAACTAGAGTAGGGACCCCAGAAATAAAGCCGTGCACAGATAATCAAATGCCGGGACCATTCAGTGAGAGGAGGACAGATTTTTCAACAAGTAGCTCCAGAAAACTGAATGTCTACATGTAAAAGAATGAAACTGAACCTTTCCTTAGCACCATGCATAAAAATTCAAAACAAGTCACAAACTTACACTTGGGGCTGGCAGGTGGCATGGTGGTTAAGGCATTGCATTCACACATGGTCAACTGTGGTTCGAGTTCTGGACCTGGTGGCTTAATTTCTTTCTTTCTCTCTGGTCAAATTAAAATAAAAATCTTAACCCCCCTCCCCTATACTTTAGAGCTAAAACTTGTAGAAGAAAGCATACGAAAATGATCTGTGACACTGATTTTGGCAGTGATTTCTTGGATATAACACAAAAATCATGTGTAGCCAAAAGCAAAGCAAAACAAAACAAGCAAAAACAAACAAACAAATTCTTGGACTTCATCAAAAGTAAACAAAAAAAAATCTGCATTAGGAGGCACTTAGTGGAGTGAGACATCAACACACAGAATGGGAGAAAATATTTGCAACTATCGGACTGTCAGAAATGTCATAACATATTTCTCTGTGCAAAATGTGTCATGACTTTTCTGACAACTCAATAACATACCTGATAAAGGATTAATAGTCTGTATATATAAAGAACCCCTACAATTCAAGAACAAAAAGCCCAAATGACTCAATTGTGAGTCACTTATGGGCAAAGACATTTGAACAGACATTTCTCCAGAAAAGATAGACACACGTTCAAGAAGGACCTGAAAATATGCTCAAATCACTACCCAGGGAAATACAAATGGAAACAACGTAATGCCACTTGACTCCCTTAGAATGGCCCGGAAATAAGTGTTGTGCGGGACTGAGACATGGCACATTTGGACCCTTGTGCGTGTAGTAATGTGGGTGAGAATGTGACGTGTGCAGCTGCTGTGGAGAGCAGCACAGCAGTCCCTCAAATAAACATACTTACTGTATGACAGCCGAGAGCAGGGACTCGAACAGGTCCCTGTACTCATGACCAGCGTCATTTACAAGCGCCAAAAGGCAGAAGCAGCAGGTGACCACTGTGGTGGCGGGGAAGCGTGTACATACCAGGAGGCAGTGTTCAGCCTGAAAAGGAAAGTGGGACAAGTGTGGGTGCCCTTGAACATGTGGTCCGTGAGACGAGCCAGACACAGAGCAGAATGTGGTGTCTTCCACTCATGTGAGCCCCCTAACGTGTTCACGCTCATATCAGGCTCATAGAGGCAGAAAGTGAAGTGAAGTTGCCGGAGGTTGAGGAGGGACGGGGGGATTCTCATCAACGGGACAGAGTTCCAGCGTGGGAAGGTGAAGAAGTCTGGAGATGACGGTGGGGACAGTTTAACAGCAACTGAATATACTTCATGGTTGAAATGGGGGTTGGCCCTGAGGCCTAGTATGGAGGGTTTGAATCCTGGCCTTAGTGGCTGGGAAACATGCCAGGCTCAAGTGTGTGCTTGCCTAAAATCCTGCCAGGATGGAGATATGGAGAAAGGATAATGGTATGGCCACCATTAGGGGGTGCCTTCTCCCTCTCTGTCTTTCTGGCCAGCAAAAGCACCCTCTGGCAATGAAAAAAAATTAGTTAAAATAGTAAGTTTTATGCTCTTTGTATTTTACTACAATTAAAAAAATGTAACAGGAGGGAAGTATTACTTCAATTCAAGAATGGAAAGGGCCCAGAAGGATCAAAATCATGACGACGCAGCAGCAAAATCCACTGCCGGCCATGGCAACAGCAGTCTGGAAGGACTGATCCAGCCCTTTGGGAGGTGAGGAGGTTTGTGGGGGGTCCCAGCAGTGTCCTAGACGTCCCGGACAGCCCCCAAAGAGCCGGTGTGGTGGCATGTACCTGTGGTCCCAGCTGAGCCTGGGGCTGGAGCAGGAGGGCAGACATAGCCAGGCCCTCTTTTTTTCTTTAAAGATTCAAAATTTTAATTCTTTGTCTTCAGAATTGCTTTAAGATTTGTATAACCAGTATATACTACTTATAAAATCTAGGTAACTATTTTTAAGAATGAGGGAAACCGTAGAAATTGGATATATATTTTTCAAAAGGGAAAACAGAAAACAACAGGCGGGGAAAGAAAAGTCAGACTTGAGAACTAGGACCCAGGGACCAAGGCCCAGCGCCAGCAGCACCCGGAGCCTCGGCCAGGGCAGACTAGGGCTTTCCTCCACAGGGCGGAGGCGCTCGGCCTGGGTCATGCCGTGTCAGCCCGGGAGGGAAAGGGGAGCGAGAGGAACGCAAGGCCGGGGGCAGGTCCTGGGCCCTGGCAGGACAGAGCAGTGGGTAGAGCTTCCCGCCCTGCGGTTACCCCGGCTTGGGAGCCCCGCCCTCCCCCTTCCCCGCCCCCAGCGCCTCAGTGGAGGGCACGGGAAGGAGTTCCAGCATGTTCTGCACCGCGCAGCGCCCGTGAGTGCAGACCCGAAGCGCAGGCTCAGCTTATGCCCAGGGAGACTTCCTGGTAAAATGCCGCCGATGGCGAGCCTGATTGCCGTGGGCGCTCCCACTGAGTGCCAAGTGGGGCTTTACTGAGGCTCAACAGCCTCGAGAAGGAAGCAAAGGGTGAAGTGGACGTTTTCCATGGGAACAACGTGAGGAGGATCCGCTTTGGCAGATGGGTGTGGGCGAAGGGTGGCTGTGGTGTGTGAGGGCAGGGGACAGGGCAGCCTGCAAGGAGGTGAGTGCCACTGGGTTGCACACACGCTACTTCGAAACTCTCTGTCTTGTCAGGTACAGTGGCCCGAACGGTGGCCTGCATGGTGGCCCACGCAGAGCCGTCCAGGGCTGCCCCAGGCCTGGGTGCATCGCTCCCTCCCTTCTCCATCACCCTCCTTCCCAGCGCTGGGCACCCAGGGACTGCTGAGAAGTCTGTTCTCTGACTGGCACTGAGTGAAGTGGCAGGTCTCAGGGCCCGATGGCTGCTTCTCCCCAGGCCAGGCTCGCCTGGGCCCTAGGGGCAGCCTGTGATGGCTGTGAGGTAGTCACTGGTGCTGTGGCCACTGGGGCTGGGAGGAGAAGCAGGGCAGGCAGGGCTAGGGCTGGGCTGGGAGGCCCCGTGCCCATGGCCCCCGTCATTGTCCACTGAGCCTTGCCTCCTCGGGCCAGCCAGCACCCACAGTCCCATCAGCTGGGCACCTCGTGCCGGCCACCAGACAGGACCGCCTGAGTCCACTCAGTCCTGCAGCTGATTTTGAGAGGGCGAGACAAAGTCTAGAATTTACTGCTGAGCTTTCCATTGGCCTGGCCCAAAGAGGCAGGACATGTGGAAGTGGGGGCCTGTGTGGAGATAAGGCGGCTCGCACACAGTCCCGAGACACTGTCCCAAGGACGGATGTTGGCAGGGTCCTGTTATCAATGAGTCACGTGGTCTGTTAGTGCTCGTGGGCTCGACTCACCGTTATAGGAATACCAGGCCGGGGACAGGTTGTAGGAAGATGTTTTTTATCAAATGGGACAAAACGGTCCGTTAATGTCTGTGGGCGCGACTCTCCCCAGGCCACAGGAAGCGATTTTAGAAATAGGAAAAAAGCTGTCAGACTTCCACCCTCAGTGGACTCAACACGGGCTGCCAACAGTGGCTGGGAGAGTGGCCGGTCACAACCACGC
>NW_006160060.1:1086877-1106884 GCF_000334495.1 Tupaia belangeri chinensis
CCCTCGCGCCTCCCCAAGCGTCGTCAGAGAGCACAGGACCTGCCGGCCGTCCTGGGCAACTGTGGGTGCCCTGCCTCGGCCCTGCACAAGGCCCTGGCCCTGCACGAGTTCCCGGCCCGAGGCGGCTTCTTGAGGCCCACCTGCCGGGACCTGCGGCTCACGCGTGCCTGGGCCCTGTGTGCTGGTGGTTTGGGAAATGCTGGCCCTCGGACCTGTGCCGGCCGCGCGCCCCGTGAGCACCAACAGCCGCCGCTGGTCTGGCCCGCCTGCTCCCCACGAGCTCTCAGACGGCGACGTGTTCAGTGTGGGCGCAGCCCCTGTTCCGGCTTCTCCTGGACCTTTGTCCACCTCTGAGGAAATGTCCACCTGGGCCCTGAGGCTGACGACCAGGCTGCCTCGGCTGTGGTGACGCCCCGGAAGGCGCCTTCCTGTGCACTCCGCGGGCCCTCGAGGGGGTGCTCCCGTGGACACACGCTGTCTGCTCACACTGCCGTGTGACTTCCCCAGGGACGCGCTTCAGAGAGGGTGGCGTGTTTCTCGCTGTAGGTGGAGTGCCGGTGCCGTCGGTTCTGTGCAGGGATTTCCCACTGAGGCTGCTGCACACTGGCCTGCAGGTGCCCCAGGGGCAGGGAACGGCAGTGTGACCTAGTTGGGAAATGGTTTTGACCCTGTCCCCTAGCCTCGCTGGTGACGACCGTCAGCAAGGGTGAGTGTGGAGGTGGGGGTGCCACGGCTGACGAGCTGCGTCACTGCAGGCTGTGTGGACGAGCCAGCTGGCGTCCACTCTGAGCACTAGGGCACGTGTGGGGCTGCCCCACAGAGTGGATGGGGTTGCCAGGATCAGCGGTGCAGTGTGGAGTGGGGACTCGTCCCCCAAGGGGCTCCCATTGTGGGGCTCCTGGCTTGCTGCGGGTGCAGGGCGCCCTGAGTGGGCAGGTGACTGCCGAGGGCCCAGCGAGGACTGAGTTCTGGTGCCTGGCCGACCGGGCTGGTCTTTCAGGCCCAGAACAGGCGTGGTGCTGGCTTCCTGGCAGGGACAGCCTCGTGGTGCCCCTGGTCAGCCTGGATGCTAGGGCCGTGTGGTCCTTACAATCGCAAGGATTTGTGGCCCTGCCAGTCTGCCTGCTGCAGACCTGGGGCACAGGGTATGAGCCCGAGCCCTGGCTGCCCCACCCCCAGCTGGCCTTCCAGCCACTGCAGGCTCTGACAGCCACCCACTCACCCTCATCCTGCCGCCGAGCCGAGGTTTCCAGTGCGTCTGCCCCGTGTTGGCCACGTTCCTGCAGCTCTTCTCTCTCTCTGGAAGTCTCTGTCACAGGGTTCGTGTACTTGCCAGACAGGAGAGAGACAGAAAGATTCGAAGAGGGGAAGTGAGAAATCACCCCGAGGGAGGGGTGTGGGCCACACACAATCCCTTCTCCCGTGATGTTTTGGGCATGCACGCACATGTGCCCAGTGTGATTTTGAAGCTGTCAGACCCGAGACTCCAAGGCTCGAACTGCGGTCAGCCCTGTGGGTCCAGTGCCCTGACCATGACACCAGCTGCTGGCCTGGCAGCTCTCCTGCCTTCTGTCCGGGCGCTGCCTTGCCCGTCCGTCATTTTAGAGCCTGCCTCCCTGAGGAACGGGTATGGGCAGCTTCCTGGGCTGTGAGGCAGGAGGGCCTAGGGCTCAAGGCAGCTGCAGCCTGGTCTGATGTAGACAGACACCGTTCACAGAGTGGGGCAGTGGGTGGGCAGGGAGGAGGCGGCGGAGAGGGAGGGAGAAAGCTAGAGGGAGGCCTGGTACCATGGCTGTGCTCCTGGGCACAGCCAGGCCTGAAGCCAGACAGAGCCACTTGGGGCCCTTTTGTCTCCAGCTGGGCCTCAGCCCGGGATCTGGTCCCCACTGCCCACGCCAGTCCCTTCACCTGTGTGGGGGCTGGGCCGCTGGGGAGCAGGCCAGCCTGCCACGCGTCTCCCTTTGATGGAAGCCCATTCCGACCCACCAGCCTCAGGTCCCTGTCACGCCCAGTGTCCCCACGGGTGCTGCTCAGGGTGAAACCGACCAGTGGCGGTGGGGGCCAGGGGGCGTCGGCCTGACTGGCCAGCCCGAACAGCACCCTCCCGCCGGGCTCCAGCCCACCCCTCTGGCAGCATGCCCGGACCTGAACCTTGCTCCCGGCCAGTGGTTTGGCTCCTCAGGGAGGAAAGGGCAGCGGGAGCCCTGCCAGGGTGCAGAGCGCTGTCCTTCCTCCTGAGGCGGCCAGGGACCCGCCCGCGAGCTGGGATGTTCAGGCTGAAGGTGCACACCCCAGGTTGTCACCCCATCACGGAGGGCCCTCAGCTGGGGGTGTCCCACGGCTGCCAGAGGGTGGCCGAGTGCCAGGAAGGACAGCCAGGCTTTAGGGAGGGCAGGGGCCAGTGGGGGAGGCTCCCAGGAGCCCAGGACACTGTTGGGGGGTGTTTGGCAGAAGCAGGTGCTTGGTTTTCCTACCATGCAACCCAACTGTGGGTGCTTGTCCAGTGGGGGTGCGTCTGGGGTGGGGTGCGTCTGGTCTGGTGGGGGTGTGTCTGGTCTGGTGAGGGTGCATCTGGTCTAGTGGGGGCGCGTCTGGTCTGGTGAGGGCGCATCTGGTCCGGGTAAGGGTATGTCTGATCCGGGTGGGGACGCCTCTCATCTGGGTGGGGGCGCGTCTGTTCTTGTGGGGGTGCATCTGATCCGGTTGGGGACGCGTCTGGTCCACTGGGGGTGTGTCTTGTCCGGGTGGGGCTGCCCAGCTGCAAGCCTTCAGAGGACAGGTGTGGAGTCGGTCCACCTGATGCTGCCTCTGTGCAGTGCCTCAGGCCATGGCCCATGGAGAAATCAGGACCTTAAAGGGAGGGCAGAGGCCCACAGCAGCCCCAGTTCTCAGAGGCTGGGCCCAGCAGGCCTCCTGTATCCCCCTGGGAGAGGAGCTCCTGCCTGGCGCAGGGCACAGTTCCCTGGGAGCCCAGCGGAGGGAGCCGCAGTTCCAGAAATGAATGTCAGGCAGGCTCCGCATCTGCAGCGACAGCCAGCACTCCGACGTGCGGCTTGCTCAGCTGTAGGACAGGGCCAGCGGCACTGGAGCCCAGAGGGTGCAGTGGCTCAGCACCCCACGGCCCGGCAGCTCCACAGTTCCCGGAGGCTTGGAGACCTGGTTTCTCCTGCCCCAACACCCACAGTGCGTTTGCTTGAAGGTCCCCAGGAAAGGCTGGTGCCTGGGCTGTTGAGGTCCCCTAAACTTGACTCTGTCCCCAAGGCTGAAGCTGCTCTGGCAGGTGGAGTGAGGATGGCATTGCCATGGCAACTGGGCCAGGACTCTTCAAGACTCACAGGGGGTAGGCGCGTGGGTCTCTGGGTGGGAGACTCACAGGGCCACGGCTGCCCCAGATCAGCTGTTTGTGGGCCCCACCTCATAGCCACGACTGAGAGCACTGTCCATCGGAGTCACTGGGCATGGCCCTACCTCTACGGGTGGGGGCTGCTGGGGCCCTCTGGAAGGCATGGCGAGCTTGGGGCTCCCCAAGGTCAGCCAGGAAGATGGTGAGCCCGGTCCCACACTGGTCCTGCCTAGCATTCTTGTTTGGTTTTACTGGTCGTTTTTACGTTGGAGGGTGCTCACGCATGGCGTGGCCGGTGGGTGGAGTGCATCTGACAGGTGTGTCACCACAGTCCCGTCTCTGTCCCTCCTTCCTGTCAGGACCCTGGGCGTGAAGCCACAGGGCCCAGTGTGTTTCAAGCATTGTGTTGGGATTTGAACCTTAGTCGGCCATGCGGGATCCATTTCCATGTGGACGCCTCCGACCCCTGCCTCCGACCCCCGCACTGCGGATGGCCCTTTCTAACGATGGAAGCTGCGTGGGTGGCGTGGCTCCTCCCCGCCCCTCCCTCAGGCCGGCTTAGCCGGAGCACCCCTGGGCAGCAAGTGGGAAGACTGGGCCCCAAACCCACAGACACAGCGGGCTGCCAGCAGGGACTCCGCTCTCAGAGACAGCGCCCGGGTGTCACAGGGGCTGGGCCCGGGTCGGTTTGGAAAGCCACCTTGATTTTGAAATAGCCATAGACTCATGGCGACCACCCAAGCTGCAGGACAGAGCGTGTGCAGTCCCGGCCGCACTGCCTTCCCCGGGGGTCTCCCAGCCGCGGGATGCGGTGGCTCGGCTCCCAGGGCTCGCCCAGTGTCTGAGCGGCAGGTCCGGCTCTGACTGCTTCGTTTGTTTCCTTTTAAACCATCTGCGACACTCGGGAGGTGAGCAGGCCGGCCTCCTGCCCTGGCTGCCCGCCCTGGGCCTGCGGCGCTCCCTTCACTGTTCTTCCACGGGGCTGGCGCGGGGCTGAGCGCCCCATGGTCCCTGGTGGGTTGCAGGTGCCCCTCACTCTGCCCGCCTTCGCGGGGTGGTGGGGAACACGCTCAGCGTCCACCAGGGCAGCACCGTGGGCCGCACACCCGCCTTGGTCCCCACGCACTGGCAGGGCCAGCGCTGCCCTGAGTCGGCGGGGTCTGCCCTCACGGGCGCCACGGCAGCACCACCGAGGCGGAGGGCAGCTTGTGAGGCACCTTGTGCCTGCCCCCTTCCCTACTGGCCAGTGGGCTCTGCCTCTGGCCGGCCTGCCCTCCTGCCAGCTGGACACCGGGGGAGCCCGCTGGGGCTGTGCCTGCGGACACTTGGGCCTCTAAGAGTCTGCGTGTGTGCTCCTGGGGCACGTGTAGGGTGTCACGCCTCCCACGTCCGCCCTCTGCGAGCGTCCCCCCGCTTGGTGGCCCCTTTTCACATCCCTGCACAGCCACCGCCGACCTCAGGCTGAGCCGCGCCATCCACGCCGCGAGGAGAGGCCCCTCTGCTCACTGCCCGGCCTGTGCTTCTGCTGCGGGATCCCAGCTCCCTCCGCCCGGGTTCCGCCAGGGTGCCTCTCCTCTGGGTGCTCAGGGTGCCTGGGGTGCTGTGAGGGGAGCAGGACGCTCTCCCCAGGGGGCGCTGAGCTCTGCCCTGCCCCTGGGCGGGGGCAGCTCCCGGCACCCTGGAACAGTCACTGCCCCCGAGAGCCGCAGGTGTGAGTCTCCCCAGGCCTGCAGACAGTGAGGGTCCCAGGTGGGAGTCTCCCCAGGCCTGCAGTGAGGGCCCGAGATGGGAGTCACCCCAGGCCTGCAGACAGTGAGGGCCCCAGGTGGGAGTCTCCCCAGGCCTGCAGACAGTAGGGCCCCAGGTGGGAGTCGCCCCAGGCCTGCAGACAGGCCCAGCCACATTGTCCCCCCCCACCCAGCAACAGCCCCTGTGGGCTGTGACGAGGGCCCCATTCAGCCCCGCCTCCTGGGCGAGCTGGAGAAGCCAGGAGTGCATGGCGAGTCTCTTGCCGGCGTGGGCAGAGATGCTGACGCTCCCCTTCCGAGCGTGGTTTCTCCTCACCACGGTTTCCTTGCCTTGGTGTTCAAGTCCACGTGTTCAGCACTAAATCACAGATACCTGCTGGCGTTTACCAGAGGGCCCCGGGCCCAAGGCTGCAGGGGGCTCCGTGTGCCGACTTTGCACACGGTCCTCCCGGCACCCTCTGCCCTGACCCGTGGGGTGGGCTGCTGAGTTGCTAACAGGCCTGGGCCCGTGGGTGGCGTGCTGCAGGTAAGCCCAGGAGCAGGTGGCGCACGTGTGCGTGACCAAATCCGGGGGGAGGACGGAGGAGAAGGGATTGCAGCGTGGCCTTCCCCGTGGGAGGTGATTTCTCACGCTCCTTTCACTGTCTCTGTCTCTTTGGTGGGTGGATGTGCTTTGTGGCAAAACCCTAAAAAACCAAAAAGCGAAAAAAAACAAATAAAAGAGAGGGAGAGAGGGAGGCCCAGGCTTGTGAGTTTGGAAGTGAAGTTTGTGTGCGGGGTGCTGATGGCCGTGAGGAAGCCAGACTTCCTCATTTCCTCCGATGCCGAGATGTGTCAGGCGCACTGCCGAGGGCTCTGAAGTGTGCCTGCAGGTGGATCTGAGGGCCACGGGGCTGACCTGGCTTCCGTGGGGGCTGAGTTTGGTGGGTCTGTTGGTGAAAGCCCGAGGCCATCACTAGAATATTTAGAAGGGCGGCTCTGAGCGGGCTCAGCTGTTTCTCCTTTCACGGCTGTTCTGAGGGGGAGCAGATCGCCGCCTCATGCATGGCTGAGTGGATCAGGCCAGCCGGCTGCAGGGATGGGGCTGCCTCGGGGGGGCCAGTGACGCCTCCTGCCCTCCGGCTGCTCTAGACTCAGAGCCATGGTCTGAGGGAGGAGAAGGCATCGATGCCATTCTGTCTTACAGCCAGGTGACCAAGCTCTGGGGCCCCGCCTGGCTACGAGGCCTCCCGGGATTCATACCTGTGCTCTGTCATCTTACAGCACACCCAGTCCCCAGAAAGAGAGGTCACCTGTCTCCTCCTCCTCTAATCAGGCCAGTCCTGCGCCTGCTTCGACCAATAGATGGCTCTGGGAAGGACAGTGGGCCAATCCTGAGGCCTCCGACATTGTGGTACCTCCACTCACGCCCTCTCCCACCATTCCTACGCAGCCAGCCCACTCCCAAACCCAGAGGGCCCAGCAGGGATGCTTCTGAGAACAGCTGACCCACACACTTGTTTGCCACCTTGGGCCAGGGAGTGGGATGTTTGTTAGGCAGCATTAGCTGACTGCGTGATCTACTGAGAGTGGCTGCACAGATACGGTGCCAGCTCTGGATGATAGCAAGAGGCTCCTGCAGTTCACCAGGAAGAAAAGAAGGGGAAGCAGAGACATGGGAAACAGAGGAAGGTGGTTGTGGGGAGACTGTGATGCTGGCTTCTGGTTTGCACTCACCTGTCTCTCCAGTCCTACAGCTCCCGGGGCACTGGCTCTGCAGCTGGAGATGTGAAGGGTTAAGGTGTGAGCAGAATCCTCCTGGTGCCTGAATATTAGCAAGATTCTCTCCACACACTGACTGCAGAAGGGAAGAGCCGGAAACTGCAATTTGGAAATTTAATTATATCTCTGGAAGAAATGTGTGCTTCTTTGAATGATTTTATTTAAAAAGCCCTCAAAAAATAGAACCTATTTTTTTTCCTATCTTGTGATTAATTCAAACCAAATAAAAGGGACCAGTGAGCCCTTACTGACGCCCTACGGGGAGTTTTCATTTGCAATATCTGTAAACCTTGAAATCTCAATTTGTGTCAAATAAGCTCCTACAGGTGTAGTCCTGGGTCCAGCGACAGCGAGCCACATTTTGTTCCATTTAAATAAATTACATACTCTGTCACTGCGGCATTATTCCGTCTTCTAATCAAATTGCCAATCTGGCGAGTTCCAGGCCTGCTGGCCTGACGTGGAGGAGAGGGTCCCTGGGGCTGCCCGTGTAGGCCAGGCCGGGCCGGGAGTTAAGCAGACACCGACCTCAGCTCCCAGGAGGAATCAGGGGTAAACAGCGGAGCCTGCTGCCCTGGGCCTCGGGCGGCAGCTCCTGCACCTCCTCGCTGGTGGCTGCTGGCTGGCGGTCCGTCGCGAGTCACCGGGCTATGCCCAAGCGTGGGGACGAGTGCCACTTGACATAGGGCGTCCTGCCCCCGGGATGATGGCGTGTGTATCTGTGTTACATATGTATGTGTTTATGCAGGAATGTGGTGTTTCCATGGCATCTGTACATGTCCTGGCATGTACTTATGGGTGCATGCACACACATGTGTGCTACGTTGTATGCACACATGTGTACTGTGTGTCTCTCAGTGAAGCGTGTGTGTACACAGTAGCGCGTGCATGTGTGTTTCTGCACGTTTGCATGTGTGGTGTATAGTGTGTGATATTTGAATGTGCCAGCATGTCTCCATGTCTGTGAAGCATGTGATGCGTGTGAGCCTAGGGGTTGGGCTCTGGCACAAACCTGGGCAATGCTCTTCCCTCGAGGGGGTTCTTGGGCGGCTGCAGAAAGTGGGAATGGGGTCCTCAGCTGTGGGCCTGCAGATGCCCGGCGTGACGTGGGCATGGGGAAGGGGCTGGCAGCGTCCTGCTGCCCGAGACTACACCTGTCCGTGTGCAGCCTTCTTGGGGCTCAGCAACCCTCAGCTCCGGGAGTCCCCTCCTGCGCGGTGGCGCCAAGTTCAGCGTTACTGCCACCGCTTTTCTTTATGAGAGGGAGTGGCATGGAGACAGTAGTTCTGCCGCGGCTGGCGGGACCTCTGGCCTCCTGCCCCGGCGTCCCTTAGCCAGGGACCTGGGTGCCGCACCCGGACGCCCATATGGCCTCCAGCCCTCCACACTGTGCACCGTGGCTGGGCCTGAAACTGTTTTTGATATGCAGTCTTCCATCTTTGGTCTTTTTCTACTCAGTAGCTTTTGTGCTCCCTGTGGCCTCCCCCCCATGTCAGTGCCCATTGGAGGCGTGTCCTGCAGCGACCCTTGGGCGGCGTGTCCCGCAGTGCCACGTGAGTGGCCGTGGTGTGTGCCCTTTCGTTTCCGAGTTTGCTCTTCCTTGGCTGGTTGCTCGGAACTCACCTCCGTCCTGGGGACCAGGCGCTCCGGTCCGCAGCTGAGTGTTCCTGCCAGCTCTGCTGGGCTGCCCATCCTCCTCAGCCACTAGAGGTGACACGGCCACAGACGTCATGTGAATGTCTTGTGCGGATGCACTTCTGGTCTCCTGGGAAACTGTGGTGTGTGTGCTCGCACATGGTCCCGGGGCTGGTGCTCGCCTCCTTCCAAGGAGCTGCAGGCCTAGCCCCGAGGTGGCCAGCCGCGAGCTGAGGCGGACGCGAGGTCTCTGGTGCTCACATCCTCCCCAGCGCTCAGTGCGACTGGCCTTCTTCGTTTCAGGCACTCTTAACTAAAAAAAAATTATTTGTGGTAGAGAGCATGTGAAAGATGGGTGGGGGTGCTCGCCAGGGGCTGTCACTCGGCAACCCCCTCTCCCGGCCACAGCTCCTCGGTCTTGGGCGTGCCAGCACCAGCTTGGTGCTGCGGGGGCTGGGGGTCAGAACCCGGCCTGCCACGTGGCTTCCAGCCCCAGTCTGGCTTGCTACCACGGTGCCACCAGGCTGGCCTGAAAGGCGTCGCGTGTCCCAGTTTGTTCTCCAGTGACTCCGCGTGGAGCATCTTTCTGCGAGCTTACTGCCCTTTATGAATCTGGCGAAGGGTTGTTCAAATCTTTTGTGCATTTTCTTTTCTTTCCTTACTATTAAATTTTGAGAGGTTCTTATATATTCTGGATACAAGTCCTTCGGCAGAATTGTGATTTACAAATATTTTCTCCGAGCCTGAGGATTGTCTTTTCAAATTGTTAGAAGTATCTTTGGTGAGCAGAAATTCTTAATTTTTATGAAGTGCGATTTATTTATTTTTTCTTTTATGGGTTCCGTTTTGAGTTATATCAGAGAATCTTGCCGGGAAGTCTCCAGCTCCCCCCACGTGCCTCCAGGACATCCCTCGCTGAGGACATGTGCTCCCCTGTGCCTGAGGGCGCCGGCCCAGGCTGCTCGCACGGCCTCATGTCGTTCAGTGGAAGCACTTGGCAGGGGTCGCCATCGCCCCTGGCTGGGCGGAAACGGGGACAGATCCCGCGGGGTGCGGTCGGACTGGACTGCGGGACGAGTCCTTGTGGCTTCGGCGAAGTCCTGTCCCGCTGTCTGTGGCGGGTGCCTCCATGCGAGGCACTGCCCCAGGTTTGTCCCCTGGCACCCGCCCAGGGTGGGGACCGCCACGCCACTTTAGGTGTCTCTTCCTTTAAACAAGATACTCGGAATCTCGGACGTGACTCGGAAATGAGATCCCATCACCCGTGGCGCGTGGTCAGCCTGGAGGACACACCGCGAGGGCCCAGGACCAAACCTGCAGGCCCCGCTCACGTGGACGCTAATGGGTGCCTCTCACGGAGACAGAGTGCACAGTGGTCACCGGAGAGGGCAGCTGCGCATGCAGAGCTGTGGTCGGCAGGACCGGGCCGGTGCTCACAGCACAGCAGGCCCCGAGGTGAACCAGCCAGCGCTCCGGCCATGTGCAGAGCACTTGCGTGGGAGGACAGGGGCACCACTCCTGGCCAGCAGGGTCCTTCAGGGTAAGAGAGGAGGCCCCGGGGTTCCAGTGGGGACGCCAGTATGAAGTGGGGGCGCCCCTGCAGCCCTCCCTACAGAGCCCCATCAGCCGCTGCAGCCACATACCGTGTATGGTGGGCTCCCGTCCAGCTGGAGGGACCTGGGAAGGGGACCAGACGCTGCCTCCCAGTGCCTCAGGGGTGGCCCTCAGGATGGCTTGGGCGTGGGACAGCAGCCCCAGCTGCTTCTGCCATGGGAGCAAAGGCAGAATTGGGTGACAGGAGGGGCTGCTCACGGAGGTGGCCGTGGGTGTGAGCACGACACCCACCCCATGCCCGATGCCAGCCACATGGCCTCTGCGTGTCTGCCTGCGATGCCCTTCCAACTGCCGGGCTCCGCCGGCCGACCCCTGGGCCCGCCTGCCCCACCGCCCAGCTCTGTGCGAAGCTGCTCCTGCACCCCGGCCACCGGCGGCCCTGCCCAGGACCTCGCTGGTTAGCAGCAGTGGTAACAGGACCTCCGGTCCTCTCCCTGCACTGGCTTGTTCTGGGGAGTTCTGAAAAATTCAGTGTTTTCTGTAAGTGATTCATACATGTGTTAAAAGCTGCATCTAGTTATACTTGAAACAGAAATCACAGTTCTCCCCAAAATACGTTTTTGTGCAAAAACAAAATAAATCCTGGCCCGCAGGGAGGGTGGCAGAAGGAAGGATGCCGTGCAGCAGAGTCGAGAGCTGCAGGGAGGGCACCCATCCACAGGCCCTGGCGGCAGCGCAGGGGAGTCAGGCAGGGAGGCTGGGATGCGGCCGGAGACGGAGACGAGGTGTGTGTCTCTCGGGGTCGTGGCATTGATTCATCTGACGACTTGTCTCCAGGGGCGCCGCACCTTCCCCGGCGGAGGCTGTGCAGGGCAGGGGCTGTACAGCTGGCCATCCTGGCCTCGCTGACCTGCAGGGATGAGGCTGAGGCGGGAACATCCTGAGTCCAGGGGCTGTACTGGGCTGGCTGGTGACACCCAGGCCTGTGTCATCGTACTGGGGCGCAGGGCCAGAGCCAGCTCCTGTGACTCGGTTGGCCACAGACAGCGTGGAGGGATGGAGACACCTGACACCCTCTGCAGCCTTCTGAACCGCCTGGGAGGACCCCAGCCCCCTCCGCTCGCCCTGACCTGTGTACGCAGCCCTCTTTCCCGGGACGCTGAGGGTGGGCGCCCCTCCTGGGCGTGGTGGGCAAAACTCTCGCTTTCCCCAGTTGGGTGCCACTGCAGGCCTCCTGACCCTCCTGGTCCTGCTGTCGTCTGCTCCTGGGACCTTCCAGACGGACATGGCCTCTGTCCGTGGTGCCAGGGGCTCTGGATGCATGTGCACGTGTGAGTGTGTGTGTGTGAGTGGGTGCGTGTGAATTTGCTTGCTAGGGCATACCCGTGGGATGTACGTGTCTGTGCATGTGTGTGCACGTGGGAGCATGTGCACGTGTGAGTGTGTCCATGTGTGAGTGGGTGCGTGTGAGTTTGCTTGCTAGGGCATGCTCGTGGGATGTGTCTCCTGCATGTGTGTGTGCACGTGTTGTGTGCCTGTGTGTGCATATGTGAGTGTGTGCGTGTGAGTGTGCTTGCTAGGGCATGCCTGTGTGATGTATGTGACTCATGTGTATGTGTGCAAGTGTATGTGCAAGGGCATGTGTGTGTTTGGGAGAATCTGGCAGAGCTATCACCAACTCTCTTGACCTGTGGCCATGAGTTGTGGTCAGAATGGTGGTGACCACAGGCCCCTGGGTGACCACCAGGAGGAATTGGAGGGCTGTGTCACAGGCCACGTGTGGGGACATTTCTGACGGCCGGGGCTGGGCACAGGTGCTGCTCTGCACTGGCCTCGGTGGCTGTCCTGAGGCTCCAGAGGGTGACAGGATATGTCGGCAATGTGAAGATGGTGGACACGAGGGCCCCACCGCACCCTCCGCCCGTCATCTGGACTTGCCCTCCCTGCCACTGGCATCGGGGGTCATGGAACAAGGAGGTCCCCAAGGAGGAGGCCTCAATCCCTTAGGCCTGGGGCTGTCCAGGGCAGGTGCCAGTCCAGGGTCGGGAAGCAGGGAGCCTCTGCCTGCAGCTGGAGTGACATTCCACGGCCCCTTGCTGCCACCCCCCACAGGCCAAGCACTCATGCCCCCCCAGTGTGACCCAGGCCTTTCCTGTCCTCTGTCCCTCTCCCCCAATAGCCAGCCTGTGGTGGAGGTGGCCCTCTGGGATCCTAGCCTGAGAACTTTAAATACACGGATGAGCAGAAATCTTAGTAAAGGGCCTCAGAGACTCCATTTACTGCATGGCTCTGGGTGTGGGCAACTCCAAGCTCTGGAGGAGGAGGAGGAGGATCGAACACCAGTCACTTTAAAAAACCCACGGCAAAGTGACTGCTTCTAAGAAAATGTGAAAAGCCAGCACGACGCATCACCCTCCCTGTGCTCTGTGGTGCAGTTGGGGCTGGCAGACGTGGCCAGAGCCAAAGCGCCCACCTCGCAGGAGCACAGGACACAGGCCAGTCCACCTGGTGCCGAGGCTTACGGGACACCCCCTGCCTGTGCTGAAGTGTGTCACACGATTAGGACCCTCTCAGTGCTGCCAGCGGGACTCCTCGAAGGTCACCCCTGAGTAGCCTCAGGTTTCCTTGGAGGGGGAAAGAGCTGATTTTAAGATGATGTCTGGGACCAGCAGATGGCGTAATGGTTACATCGCTGGACTCCCACGTCGGCTACCATGGTCAGAGTCTCAGATCTGACAGCTTAAAGTCACGCTGGGCATGTGTGCGTGTGTGCCCAAGATCTGGAGAGGAGAATGGAGGAGAAGGGCCTGTGGCATGGCCATCCCCCCCGGGGGGTGATTTCTCACTTTCTGTCTCTGTCTCCCCGGTAAGTGCACTCGCCCTATTGCAAAAACCTCTGGGGGGGGAAAAAAAGTTAAAAAAATGAAAGGCATGTGTGCCATCTCCACAGATTTCTACCTCGGGAAGGGGTGGCTCCTCCTTTAGACGGGGGTGGGGGGCTGAGCTGGCCATAGCCTCTGAAAACCGTTGGCAGACAACCATCCCAGTGTCACGGTCACAGCTGTTCACAACACCCCCCGCCCTGCTTCCTCATGTCCTTTCCGAGACCTGATATTTTCCAAGCCTGACAGCTTTGCAAAGTGTTTCTGTGATGGCTTTAATTTGGACTGACCTGGATAACTAACTGCTTAACTCGACAGTCCAAGCCTCTTCCACGTTCAAATCTCAACCCCCCCCCCTTTTTTTTAAAGAGTATTTTGCCTTATGGCATGTGTGCTTGCAGGACAAAGAGAGACAGATAAAGTGAAAGTGAGGAATCACCCCTCAAGGAGAATTGCCACGCCACAATCCCTTCTCCTGGAATCTTGGGCATGAATGGGCACTTGTCCAGTGTGATTTTCAAGCCCCTGGGTCCAGGACTCGAACAGCAGTTGCTCAGTGATGTAACTGCTACACCATCTCCTGGACCCAAGGCTCCTCTTTTAAAATTTTAAATGTATTTTTAATTACCAGAGGATGTATGCCTGAGAGAGACAGAGACAGAGCCCCTGTCTATGGGACATGGCCACACCACAAGTCTTTCTTTTCTGTTTTTCCATCCTGTTGAGATTTGGGGTGTGAACACATGTTACTAGCATGATTTTCTTTTTTTTAGAGAGAGATTTTTGCTGTAGGGTACATGTGCTGGCCAGAGAGAGAGAGAGACAGGTGAAAGTGAGAAATCAACCCCTGAGGGATGGTCATGCCACAATCCCTTCTCTTCCATTCTCCTCTTGAGATTTTGGGCACAGATGCACATGTACCTGGTTTGAGATTTATGCCACTGATCTGGGACTCAAACCACAGTCAACTACATGGGAGACATCTGCTGGTACCCCCAGGATGATTTTCAAGCCACTCAGACCAGACGTGAACCATGGTCAGTAATGAGGGATCCAACTCCTTTAACCACTAGGCTATAAGGCCAGCCTGTGTGGTTATTTTCAGTAGGTTATATTAGGTAACTCATTTGCCCTATTGCTAGATATGAAGGTCCCATGCTATTGATAAGCCACGAAATTATTCATTTTATTTACAATCAATTACTTAGACTTACTATCATGTTTACCAATTTATTTGATCACCATAATTTCTTGTATCATGTTAGTTCATCCTAAAATATACCAAATTCTTCCTGCGATAGTACATTTTTGGCCTTGGTCTAAAACTGTCTTTACTCTTAGATATTTTAGCTGGGTATAGAATTGTTGATTGTTGCTTTCTGTCAGCACATTGGTGATATCATAGCCAGCCTGTGGTGGAGGTGGCCCTCTGGGATCCTAGCCTGAGAACTTTAAATACACGGATGAGCAGAAATCTTAGTAAAGGGCCTCAGAGACTCCATTTACTGCATGGCTCTGGGTGTGGGCAACTCCAAGCTCTGGAGGAGGAGGAGGAGGATCGAACACCAGTCACTTTAAAAAACCCACGGCAAAGTGACTGCTTCTAAGAAAATGTGAAAAGCCAGCACGACGCATCACCCTCCCTGTGCTCTGTGGTGCAGTTGGGGCTGGCAGACGTGGCCAGAGCCAAAGCGCCCACCTCGCAGGAGCACAGGACACAGGCCAGTCCACCTGGTGCCGAGGCTTACGGGACACCCCCTGCCTGTGCTGAAGTGTGTCACACGATTAGGACCCTCTCAGTGCTGCCAGCGGGACTCCTCGAAGGTCACCCCTGAGTAGCCTCAGGTTTCCTTGGAGGGGGAAAGAGCTGATTTTAAGATGATGTCTGGGCCCAGCAGATGGCGTAATGGTTACATCGCTGGACTCCCACGTCGGCTACCATGGTCAGAGTCTCAGATCTGACAGCTTAAAGTCACGCTGGGCATGTGTGCGTGTGTGCCCAAGATCTGGAGAGGAGAATGGAGGAGAAGGGCCTGTGGCATGGCCATCCCCCCCGGGGGGTGATTTCTCACTTTCTGTCTCTGTCTCCCCGGTAAGTGCACTCGCCCTATTGCAAAAACCTCTGGGGGGGGAAAAAAAGTTAAAAAAATGAAAGGCATGTGTGCCATCTCCACAGATTTCTACCTCGGGAAGGGGTGGCTCCTCCTTTAGCCGGGGGTGGGGGGCTGAGCTGGCCATAGCCTCTGAAAACCGTTGGCAGACAACCATCCCAGTGTCACGGTCACAGCTGTTCACAACACCCCCCGCCCTGCTTCCTCATGTCCTTTCCGAGACCTGATATTTTCCAAGCCTGACAGCTTTGCAAAGTGTTTCTGTGATGGCTTTAATTTGGACTGACCTGGATAACTAACTGCTTAACTCGACAGTCCAAGCCTCTTCCACGTTCAAATCTCAACCCCCCCCCCTTTTTTTTAAAGAGTATTTTGCCTTATGGCATGTGTGCTTGCAGGACAAAGAGAGACAGATAAAGTGAAAGTGAGGAATCACCCCTCAAGGAGAATTGCCACGCCACAATCCCTTCTCCTGGAATCTTGGGCATGAATGGGCACTTGTCCAGTGTGATTTTCAAGCCCCTGGGTCCAGGACTCGAACAGCAGTTGCTCAGTGATGTAACTGCTACACCATCTCCTGGACCCAAGGCTCCTCTTTTAAAATTTTAAATGTATTTTTAATTACCAGAGGATGTATGCCTGAGAGAGACAGAGACAGAGCCCCTGTCTATGGGACATGGCCACACCACAAGTCTTTCTTTTCTGTTTTTCCATCCTGTTGAGATTTGGGGTGTGAACACATGTTACTAGCATGATTTTCTTTTTTTTAGAGAGAGATTTTTGCTGTAGGGTACATGTGCTGGCCAGAGAGAGAGAGAGACAGGTGAAAGTGAGAAATCAACCCCTGAGGGATGGTCATGCCACAATCCCTTCTCTTCCATTCTCCTCTTGAGATTTTGGGCACAGATGCACATGTACCTGGTTTGAGATTTATGCCACTGATCTGGGACTCAAACCACAGTCAACTACATGGGAGACATCTGCTGGTACCCCCAGGATGATTTTCAAGCCACTCAGACCAGACGTGAACCATGGTCAGTAATGAGGGATCCAACTCCTTTAACCACTAGGCTATAAGGCCAGCCTGTGTGGTTATTTTCAGTAGGTTATATTAGGTAACTCATTTGCCCTATTGCTAGATATGAAGGTCCCATGCTATTGATAAGCCACGAAATTATTCATTTTATTTACAATCAATTACTTAGACTTACTATCATGTTTACCAATTTATTTGATCACCATAATTTCTTGTATCATGTTAGTTCATCCTAAAATATACCAAATTCTTCCTGCGATAGTACATTTTTGGCCTTGGTCTAAAACTGTCTTTACTCTTAGATATTTTAGCTGGGTATAGAATTGTTGATTGTTGCTTTCTGTCAGCACATTGGTGATATCATCTCACTCCCTTTAGCAATCATTATTGGTGAGAAGTCTTTGTAGAACCCAATTGTCTTGTTGCTTGAAGGTAATGTTTCTACTCCATGGTAGAATATACATGTGTGTATGTAGCCTTCTGATTTTCACATCAACATGAGCAAAGTGTATATTTGCTTTTATTTATTTTACTAGTAGAAAATGTTTCCTTCATCCTTAGACAATTGTAATTTACTATCTTTCTAAACATTGCCTATTGACCCTTTTCTCTCTTCTAGAACACTTAGTAGTTTTGTGCTAAACTTCCTTATTCAATCTGTCTTTCTTATTTCCCTTCCTGTGTGACAGTGACTTCAGATTTACGTTAAATGCCCTTCAGCTCTAATTGACCATTTAACTTGGCTGTTTAGTTCTTACATTCAGTGACTATATGTTACTCTTACAAATTCCATCTATTTTTTTCATTTGTTTACAATTTACCTCCTTTATTCAGTGTCTTCTTCTTGTCTCATTGTGTCTGCATTAATTTTACTCTTTAAATATATTCATTTTAAAGTATCTCTTCATATGTTCTATTGGGCTTTGTCTTTGGGGACACACTCTCCCATTCTCATGAAGCTGCAGAAAACCATCCTCCTGTCACTGTGGCAAGACAGGACCTTCATATTCCTTCTCTGATATGGTGCTCCCAGGGGTGCCCACAGCCAAACGCAGCCCTAGCCCTACAAGCAGTGGGGTGCTCTGTAGGTGGGGGCAGGTGGGCATGGGGGCTGGTTGGGGCCACAACCTGGGAGATAGCAAGGTCCCACCCACCAGGACTGCTAGTTTCTCTTCACTCAGAACCACCTCACTGGAGCTTGGTCCCCTGTAGCAATGGCCTATCTCCCTTCCTGTTGGTGAGATGATGAATTGTCTGTCACAGCATGGCCTCTTGTTGACCCTGAAAACGCATGTTGTTCCCCATCCCCCAAGGCATTGGGGTTGGGGGTCCTCTGGGAGGTGATTAGGTCATGAGGTAGAGTCCCCTGATGGACTCAGTACCCTTGCACAGGGAACTTGAGACAGCCCAGCCACTTCCATGCAGTGAGAGGATGGCCCTCACAGTACCTTCCACACTGGCACCCTGACCCCTAACAACAGCCTGTGGATGTGAGAAAGAATCCCTGTGGGGTAGATGCCACCTGTGGTACTGTGGTACTGTGGACTGTGGTGCTGCGGTACTGTGGACTGTGATACTGTGGACTGCAGTAGTGAGGTATCCCTTCTCTTCCATTCTCGGACTGTGGTAACTGCGGTACTGTGGACTGTGGTACTGAGGTACTGTGGACTGTGGTACTGCAGCACTGCGGTACTGTGGACTGTATTACTGCAGTACTGTGGTACTGTGGACTGTGGTACTGTGGTATTGCGGTACTGTGGACTGTGGTACTGTTGACTGTGGTAACTGCCGTACTGTGGACTGGGGTACTGAGGTACTGTGGTGCTGTGGACTGTGTTACTGCAGTACTGTGGTACTGCGGTATTGCGGTACTGTGGACTGTGGTGCTGAGGTACTGCGGTACTGTCGGCTGTGGTAACTGCGGTATGACCCGTGACTACACCTGGGAACTGATCCCAGAGAAACGGAAAACTCAGGTTCCCGTGAAAAACTGTACCCAACAGTCACAGAAGCTGTTTGCGATAGCCCTAAACTGGGAGCAACCCTGACACCCCTCAGTAGGCAATGTTAACCCCAGCGCAGCTGGTCTGGCCACCAGCAACAGGAACTAGCTGTCCCCTCAGGCAAAACTACACATGCCAGGGGACGGGCTGAGGGCACAGCCGTGCTCCACGTATGACCGGCCACAGAGCTCATCCGCACCGCAGTCTCCCTGGCAGAGCGCGGGCTGGGGAACCTGCGGTGGCCAAGGCTGGGGAGCAGCAGGGAGGGGCTGGTGTCCTTAGGAAGGAAGCTCCCGCTCTGCCTATCCGTGGCGATGGGCACACGGCATCGCTGCCCAGAGCCGTGTGCGCGTATGTGCGAGGGAGTGCACGTGCCCTGGGAAGTCGGCTGGCCCGTGGGTCTCCCAGTGATTCTGTGATAGTCACACGGGGGCCCGATGAGGCAGCGGGGTCACAGACCCACAGGTACCTCAAGGTCAATGGCTAAAAGTGAAGACCAGACCCAGAGGTTCGAGGTGTGACCCACCAGTGGGTTCCTAATGTGACAGACTAAGACGGACAATAGGGAAAATGGCGTATGTGAGGCTAAGTGCACCCACAGGCCTGCCTCACCCACGCAGAGAGCAGAGGGAAACCAGGGCGTGGTTACATTGAACCAGACATGCTCTGCTTCTGTACACCCTAAGTCGGCTGGCGAAGGGATACAGCAACCCTGCAGCCCGCCCTCCTTACCCCCCTCGCCCCAGCCCTGCAGTCCGTCCTCCTTACCCCCCTTGCCCCGACCCTGCAGCCCGTCCTCCTTACCCCCTCGCCCCGACCCTGCAGCCCCGTCCTCCTTACCCCTCTCGCCCCGACCCTTGCAAAGTGTAATATTCTCTCGTGGTTTTTGTGCTTAAATGCTCTGCAAAGCTGTGGATCGGTCGTGCCAAAGGCTACCTAGCAGTGGCAGGGGCAGCAGTCCTTGGCCAATATGGCAGTCTCTGGCCAGGAACAAAGGCTCCTAAAACGGAACTTTCCCGGTGGTCTCGGTCTCCATATCTCACAGCATAACACTACGTGGCCCAGCGTGCTCAGAAACTGCGTCCGGGGCACACTCTAAAAGCATTGTGTGGATAAGGGGATATGAACACAAGACAGAAACACTAAACAGAATACTGACCCCCCAAATTTGAAGGGCACTACACAAAGTGCGGCCGGCGGGGGGGGCCCCCCCGCCGCAAGGCTGGGGCCAGGGTTCCCCACCTGCACTGCTGTCACCGCAACCGCTCAGCCAGCGTTTGTTATGGCTCTGCCCGGATACTTTATTTGTAGACCACGTGACCGCAAGGCAGTGCCCCCAGCCGCGGCCCACACCCCCCAACAGGGCGTGGCTTAGGGCCTTGCTTTGTCCCGCGTCCCCCCAAGCGTCCCCCAAGCGTGTGCTCAGGGTGGCCTGCATCAGTGGGACGTTCTCAGACCACATCGTGCTGGCCATGTACTTTCTGAGGTTCCGGGGCAGCAAAGGGGCTGATCCAGGCCACCGAGACGCGGTGGCCAAAGACGGCCTTGAAGTTCATCCACCGGGATCGGCGCCGCCCGCCCCGCTCCCTCTGCAGCTGCTCGATCCTGGTTCTGTCGGCGCAGATGGCGTACAGCTGGGTCGAGAACATGACGGTCGTGAAGAGGAAGCCCTTCAAGGCCACCAGGAAGAGGAAGACGAGCGAGCCGCGGGGCGAGAAGGTGCTGTGTGCGCCCCACTCGCCGCGCGCGAAGCTGCGCAGGACGGGCACGCCGAGCAGCAGCAGCAGGTGCAGCGACGCCAGCGCCGTGTAGAGCGTGAAGAGCACGAAGTACTTCTGGTTGCCCTCGCCCACGCAGTTGTTCACCCAGGGGCAATGGTGATCCATCTTGCGGACGCAGCGGCCGCACACCCTGCAGTGGTGCGCGCGCGGGGG
>NW_006160060.1:1107180-1107602 GCF_000334495.1 Tupaia belangeri chinensis
CGGGGGTGGTCCTGGGCCGGGCCAGGGCCGGTCCGGCACCGACCCCCTCCCGCCTGGCTAGGGTCCCCGCCAGCGGCCCTAGGCAGAGTTGAGTAGTGGTGGGGTGGCTTCTGCCTTGGCCTTCGGCTTCACCGGAAACGGAAGGTGACGCCCCCAGCGTTCGTGAATGTGCGCTGAGTCGGGGTTTGTGAACTCAGAGAGGGAAGCCAGGATCCACCCTTCCAACAGGGGGCCTTTCACCTTTGAGTAAGGCTGGCTCCGGGCCCTGAGGAGGTGTGGCCCACACACAGCTGGGGACAAGGAGACTCCGCTGAGCGCCACAGCGGGGCTTCTCCATACCAGGTTAGCTCAGGGATCCTCCGCAACTCTGCCACACCAGACTCTGGCCAGCTCTGCTTCAGGGACACTGTGGCACAGGGATC
>NW_006160060.1:1107710-1109734 GCF_000334495.1 Tupaia belangeri chinensis
TCGGAGCGCCGGGCTGGCCTCTTTCTGCCCAAGACAGTGGCAGGAGGGCCCCAAACCGGGAGCCATGGTGCTGCTGCAGTGGGGTGCAGGTTCTGAAAGCGCTTTGAAAGGCACCTCCAGCACCGACCCATGAGGCAGATGCTCCGCATAGACCTGCCGGTCGAGACACTGATCCCAGGAGAACAGCAGAGCCTGAGGCGGACGTGGGAACCCCGCCCTCCCTCGGTAGGGAGGCATTGCAGCGTCTTGCCCAAGGGAGCAGCACGTGGCGCCCCGGCCCCTCACTCCAGGAGCACATCTCAAGTGGGGCTTTCTGGGCAGAGTGCTTGCAGGGCGGGGGCAGACCATGGGGAGCCCGGGAGGTCAGGAGATGGGGCTCTCAGTGCCAAGGTGCGAGTGGGCGCTTTTTCTGCTGTCCTGTGGTTCTGAGCTTGGGCCCACTGGCCATCCTCCAAACCTGGCTCAGTGCTCACCTGGCAGGGGCCTCTGGGAGGGCTGGAGCAGGGTTCAGCCTCTGTAGGAGCCCGGTGTTCTCACTGCTGTCCCTGCACGTCCCTGAGGGCCTGTCCCAGCAGAGGTGGAGGCTGTGTGGCATCTTGGTGGCTGGTGCTCCGGAGTTCTGCTGGCCCGGCCCAGCTGGCCAGTCAGGGACTTCTGCATTTTTTGTTCTGTTTTCATCTGTTTATTTTAATTAATAGCATTTATTTTGAGCAGCTTTAAGCTTTAACAGAGAAACTAAGATGCAGAGGTTCCCCCAGGCCCCCAGGCCTCCTGCTGTCAGCCCCCAGGTGTCGGTGTCTGTCCCGGGGTGAGCCAGCAGGCGCAGAGGCACGTGGAGGCGCTCTGCTGGCCGGTCCGCACTCGGCCTGCTCCCGCTCTCCTCCATCTCTCCACTTCTCTGAGCATCACCACTCTGGAGTGTGACGTCCGTTGGAGTCACCACGGGAGGCTCCCGAAGGCTGCTGCAGGAGCTCAGTGTAATCCGACCCCGCGTCCTGTGTCCATTATGTCTGTGGCCCTTGGGGCCGCTGCCCGCTCTGACAGCCCCTTGCTCTGTCTGCCCGCTGCTGGGGCCCAGTGTGCCAAGACCAGGTGCTGTCGCTGCCCTGCTTTCAGTGGGGTTACCCCAGGTGCCGCCCGCTGGTGCTTGGGGAGGCGTTTGATCGCACCCATGGGTTAGCTTGAACTGGCCGGGTGTTGTGTGCCCTGACCTTGCTCAACTCACTGCAGGTCAAGCCAGCTTGGCAGGGGCGGGGCTGGACCCCAGGTTCTGTGCACCCCCACTCCCCAGCAGCGGGCTCTGGGCTTGCTCAGGTCCGGGCAGCCCCAGCAGGAAGGAGGTGAAGGGAGAGTCCAGGGAAGGCAGGAGCTGGAGGAGGGCAACTCTGGGTGGGCTGGGGCTGGGGAGCAGGTCATCGTCCTGGCCCAGCCCACCACCCACTGCTGCCACCGAAGCCGGGCCTGGCCAGTCGTCCTGGTGGCGTCAGTGCCTGGACGCCCTGCATGGAGCTGTGGTGGGGTCTGTGCCCGGATGCCCCACGCGGAGCCCTGGTCAGTACCCGGACGCTCTACGTGGAGCCGTGGTGGGGTCTGTGCCCAGACGCCCTGCATGGAGCTGTGGTGGGGTCTGTGCCCGGATGCCCCACGCGGAGCCCTGGTCAGTACCCGGACGCTCTACGTGGAGCCGTGGTGGGGTCTGTGCCCACGGAGCCCTGGTCAGTGCCCGGACGCCCTGCGCGGAGCCGTGGTGGGGTCTGTGCCCGGACGCCCCGCGCGGAGCCCTGGTCAGTGCCCGGATGCCCCTGTGTGGAGCTGTGGTGGGGTCAGTGCCCGGACGCCCCACGCGGAGCCCTGGTCAGTGCCCGGACGCCCCTGTGTGGAGCTGTGGTGGGGTCAGTGCCCGGACGCCCCACGCGGAGCCCTGGTCAGTGCCCAGATGCCCCACGTGGAGCCGTGGTGGGGTCAGTGCCCGGACGCCCTGCGCGGAGCCCTGGTCGGGGCCCAGCCGGCCCGCGCGGCGCCCT
>NW_006160060.1:1118073-1122934 GCF_000334495.1 Tupaia belangeri chinensis
CGGGATGCCCCACGCGGAGCCCTGGTCAGGACCCGGACGCCCTACGTGGAGCCGTGGTGGGGTCTGTGCCCGGACGCCCTGCATGGAGCCCTGGTCAGTGCCCGGACGCCCCGCGCGGAGCCGTGGTGGGGTCTGTGCCCGGACGCCCCGCGCGGAGCGGTGGGCGGGGCCGGGACGGGCCGGCGTGGAGCTGTGGTGGGGTCAGTGCCCGGACGCCCCACGCGGAGCCCTGGTCAGTGCCCAGATGCCCCACGTGGAGCCGTGGTGGGGTCAGTGCCCGGACGCCCTGCGCGGAGCCCTGGTCAGTGCCCAGACGGCCCGCGCGGAGCCATGGTGGGGTCTGTGCCTGGACGTCCTGCGTGGAGCCGTGGTGGGGTCAGTGCCCAGACGCCCCGTGGTCAGTGCTCGGATGCCC
Source organism: Tupaia belangeri chinensis (assembly GCF_000334495.1). Lineage (NCBI taxonomy): Eukaryota > Metazoa > Chordata > Mammalia > Scandentia > Tupaiidae > Tupaia > Tupaia belangeri. Next base: position 1,118,489 of record NW_006160060.1, read on the forward strand.
TGTGTGGAGCCGTGGTGGGGTCAGTGCCCGGACGCCCTGCGTGGAGCTGTGGTGGCGTCAGTGCCCGGACGCCCTGCACAGAGTGGGTTCTGAGGACCGCCTTTCTCGCCCTCCCGGGATAGGCCGATTCTACCCAATACCTTCGTGAATCTGTTGCACAAACACCACAACTGTCTCCCCGAGCCGTTGCTGCCCCCTTGTGCTGCCCACGTCAGATGCCCTGCGGCTCCGCCATTCTCTCCCCTGAGCCTCCGAGCCTCCCATGGTTCTGCTGTTGGCGGTGACCGTCGGGGCCGGAGCCCAGGCTGGTGGCGAGGCTGAGGCGGTGTTGGCCGCGCCGGGCTGCGGTTGGTGTGCCCCCTGGCCAGGCTCTGGGAGTTGGAGGAGGCCCAGCTTCTCATTGCGGGGCTGGGTGTCTCTCCGTCGGGCCGGACCGTGCACACTCGGCCGTGGTCCATTTGCTGGGGCGTGTCTGGGTGATCGCTCAGCCGGTCTTTGCCGTTCATGCTTCTCCACCGTAGCCCCTCGCGGGCCACCACGCTGTCCCAGGAGGCCATGTGCTGTGTTGACATCTTCCACACCAGTGTGGGGCTGTGCAGAGGCGTCTCAGTGCCAGGTTCCCGAGAACCCCAGGACACTGGGGAGCGACTGCTCACCTCGGGCTCTGGCCGTGCGTCTTGTCGGCAGGGGAGTTCGGTGATGAGCATCTGCATTGGCGCCTGTCCCGTTTCCACGGGCTTCTCAGGGGTGGTGGGTCAGGTCTCCAGGAAGAGCTGTGTTTTCAGAGCTCCAGAGGCGAGAGCCCCAGTGTCCCCGGGACAGAGGGGTGCTGCTCTGACCACTCGGGCTTCGCCCTGAGGCCTCCTCTCCGCCCTTAGTTGACCTGCGTCTCCGTCTCTGGGACGAGCCCTGGGAATCACTTGCGCTCTCTCCCGTCCCTGCGCTTCTCATGCTGGGAAAGCTCCCGTCGGATTCGATTTCCCTCTTAAGCAGAGAATTATTCACACACGTGTTTTATAATTGTACAGAGCTGGAAATTTAAACTGTACTTATTTCACTTTTTTCTGGTGTTTGTTGTACTATCTTCAGACAATAACCTGTGCCGCTTCTGTCTGTCACAATTTATGGTGGTGGCTTTTCTTCCACTTTATTTACGGGTATCTGAGTCTTTCACGATTTCCCGGGAAAGCGCGTGCCGTGTCTGGGGTCCTTGGCCACCAGGCCTGGCAGGTCCAGCTCCTTGGTTGGCTGCAGAGGTAGCAGTGCTGACAGGTGGGGCTCCCCACGGGCTCTGCCCCAGCACACTCCTTCCCTCCTCGACTCTGCCCCCCAACTCCCCCAGTGCAGCCGGGGCTTCCTGGGCCACCCCTGCCCCTGTGCTTGTGCTGCTCTGGGGCACCCACGTGACCTGGTCACTAGGGGCATCCCCTCGGGCCAGCCTCCCCACCAGGGGAGTCCCCTCAGGCCAGCATCCCCCACCTAATGCAGTGGAGCACCCCAGGCCAGCACAGCTGCATCCCAGGACTGGTTTGAAGGCCCCCTTTTCCCCCTAGCAGCGGGAAACACGGGCAGCAAATGTGGCCTTGGTCCTGGTGGCCCTGGGAGGGATGCCTGTGGGGTGTGGGGTCAGAGGGCATGGGCCCACCCATCGGCCCCGAGGAGGCAGTTCCGAGCAGGAGGCAGGACCCCGGCTGGCCCTGGGACGGGCAGAGGGGGGAGAAGGAGGACGTGGGCTGGGGTGGACCTGGCTTCACAGAGGCCACGAGGGAGTGGATGGGATGGTGCCCTGGGCTGCCCTGGGCGAGATGCATACAGATGGGGGCGCCAGCTCACGGGGGATGAGCACTGTCAGTCGCTGGGCAGCGGGCACAGACCCTGAGGAGGGGATGGGTCTCCCCAGAGGTGGGTGGCGTGTAGACCCCAACGGGCCGATAGGTCACGGCCAGCGGTGGGAGAAAGGGCCGTGTAGCCTCCTCGTGGCCCCGTTCCCCTCGTAGCTGGTTACCGTCGGACGGATGCTCTGGGGTGTCTGCAGGTGCAGTGTGGCGTGGAGAAACCTCTGAGTGTCCGTTTTCTGATCTCTCAGAGGGGCCCTCACGGTCTGCGCCCGACTTGTTGGCCAGCGCCTTCCTCCTGGCCACTTGTGCTGGTCTTGGCCCTGTGCACATGGCTGGCCCAGCGTGGCTGTTGTCGTACCTGACATCCGGCCCCACGGCGGTGGCCCTGACCTGCTGCATCTGCTTTGAGCGTGTGGCCGCCTTTGCCTGCTGGGCGCTCGCGTTTTCTCGACGGGCGTCGTTTTGTCTGCGGGGAGGGCGCAGCGCCCGGCCCGAGGGCACATGGGGCTTCACCGAGGTCTGGCCTGGCACTGCCCTGTGGGACACCTGGGACATGTGGCTGTGGCAGGACCTGAGGAGGTGGCGCCGGCCAGCTCTCCCCGCCCTCCTGGGCTGTGCCGGGCCCGTTACCTGGACTGCGTGCGTGTGGACCCGACCTGTGCGGGCCCTCGCCCAGGACACGGCAGTTACCGTAGCATGGCTAGGGTGTTGTTGGAGGTCCTCCCACTCAGGAGTGCAGATTGGGGGCCTCGTGGCCCTGGCCCTGGGGACCACTCAGAGAAGACACGTCTCGGGCCTCTTGGGCTTCCTTTCTGTGGGAGGCTCAGCAGAAACACATAGGAATGTGGAGAGAGAAGCGAAGATGAGGGGCGAGAGCAGGGCCAGCTGCAGACGGGAGGGCTTCATGGAGGAGGTGGCTTTTGAGTGACTCACGGAGGCTGGGAGGCAGCGTGCCTGCGAGAGAGCATCCCACACAGAGGAGCAGCACAGGCCCTGGCCCTGGACAGGTGGGAGGCGTGGAGCCATCGCCAGCTCCGCCGGGACTGCCGTGGTCCTGGGCAGCTTGTCTAGGTGGCCTGGAAGGAGCGCGGTGCCCTGGGGAGGCCGGGAGCTTCTGCCACGGTGCTTCATAAGCCTCACACAATTCTTCCCAGGAAGCCCCAGCTTGGGGTCTGGGCTCTTCCAAGCCTGCCATCTGCTCCCCCTCAGTGCTGCAGAAGACCCCAGGGTCCCTGGCCCCAGCTGCCCGCCACGCCCCAGTCCCCTCTCTGCCGCCCGCTCTGCGTTTTATATGATTCATTTCCATGCTCCCCTCTAGGCCCCTCGGGCGTTTCTGAAGGTGGGCGCCGGTCCTTCGATGTGCACAGCGTCACTGCCACCCGCCGTCCTAGTGTCTCTGACCTGTCCTCCGGGAGGGCCTCCCTGGTGCCCAGTGACTCCTGCTGGCCCTGCCTGCTGCCCGAGGGGTTCGGTTCTGGCCCACAGCCTTCTGCCGTCTGCAGCAGTGTCCGTCCGGCCTCCTGGTGCCCCTCCTGGAAGGCCGAGCCCCGGAGCCCCTTCCTCCACCCCCACTGTGTTTTCTGGAGACCGCCTCCTGCTGGGCCTGGGGAAGAGACTGCCGGGGAGGGCCGGGGCTCCGCGTGGCCAGGGCGGGGCTCTCACAGGTGGGACGGGCTTCCTCCATGGCACCCGTGCCAAGCTGGGGAGAGCTGGGCCCAGGAGCCTCTGGGAGAGAGCGGAGGGGCTCCTTGGGGCGATGGCTGAGTCTCAGCTCCTCGCCCCTGCACCCCGTCTCCAGGTGCCCCTCCCGCCCTTTCAGGTTTTTTCTTTGGACCGACCCTTACCTGCCCAGTGTGTGACCGTCGGGGCCCTGGTGCCGTCATGCAGCCGCGCAGGCAGCTCTGGAGCGTGTCCGGGCCTTTGCTGAGATCTGCCGCTCTGGGCTGTGATGCCTGCATGGCACACGCGTGTGTCCATGTGGACACAGTGCCTTAGTGGGCACCATTGCCGCCAAGTCCTCCTCCAGGGCTGTGGCCCAGCAGCGGGGCTTCATTGAGCCTTTTCTACAGGGTTGGTTTCAGAGTCGGGTCCTCCTGCCCTTTGTCCAGGAGCGACCTCTGGCAGAGGCCCTGCTGGAAGGTGCCGAGCTGCCACCCCGCCCCTCGGCTTAGCCGCTGAGGTTCCCCACGCTGTGTGTTCCTGTCTTTGGGGGTAACGCCTGGAGCGTGGGGGGCTCGCTTTTAAGGGAACACCGCACCACGTAGGCCTGATGGTTCCTGTCCAGGGCGTCTCTCGGCTGAGCACTCCCGAGGGGCCGGCTTCCCAGTGTGGGGGGTCGCCCTCCCGCAGAATGGACGGCCCATTTCCCTACCGTTGGCACGAGCTCGTCCTTGGAGAGCTGAGCGGTTGGCCGTGCGCTGCAGGAAACCTGCTCAGCGTCCGAGATCCCGGTGTCTGTGAACAGAGGGGGCCTGTCTCTGGCTGAGAGTCCCAGTCACGAATGTCCCCTGGGTTTTGTCCGGCTAGTGACAGGCAGCTGACTTAACACACACTGACGGGCCGCAAGTGGGCCTCACCTGCGCCGGGCCGCCCCTGCGGGCGCCGCCCC
>NW_006160060.1:1123858-1125342 GCF_000334495.1 Tupaia belangeri chinensis
GTGTGCACTAAGATCCCAGAGGGGCTGGCAGGTGGCATAGTGGCTAAGGGTGCTGGGCTCCCACATGGCTGACCATGGTTCGAATCCTGGGCCTGGCAGCCTGCCTTCTCACTTTCCTGCTCTCTCACTCTTCCTCACACACTCTGTCCCTCTATGGTCAAATTAAAATAAAGTTAAAATAATTCTTTAAGGAAAAAAAATCACAGGAGGAGAATGGAGAAGGAATTGTGGCATGGCCATCCCCCTGGGGGTGATTTCCCATTTCCCTTCTCACTGTCTCTGTCTCACCCTGGCACACATCCTAAAGCTAAAACCTCTAAAAAACCCCCAAACAAACAAAAACAAAAAACATGCACCAACGGGAGACAGCTGGCACAGTGTGAGTCACCAGGCTGCATGGAGTGTCCCCGCAGCCACCCCAAGCCTGCCTGTGCTGGAGGCCGCGGCCCTGCCTCCCATGACCACGTCTTGCTTTCCTCTGATGTGGCCCCAGCTCTGCCAGCCCTGTGGCCTGGGTGGCCACTGCTGTGTTTGGACGTGGGTTCCGCGGAGGTGGCGTTTGGCCGTGGCACCCGCGGAGGTGGCTGCCAAGGGGCCAGTGTGCCTCCTCCACTGAGCCACGTCCCTGTCCTGGCTCCACCCTGCACTGAGCTGTCTACCTCCTGCCCCAACTCTGGCCCCAGCTCTGGTCCGACATGGCTGCCTGGCCCTTTGCAGGGTGCTGGCTGACCCTGGCCTGGGCTGCTGTGAGGTGGGGCCGAGTTCTGTATTTCTCGCGTGGACGTCAGGTCTCAGTGCCGCTCACTGGGGAGACTGTGCTTTCCTCGGGGCCCACCGGGGTCGCTTGCGCCTGGTCACTTCATCCTGTCCTGGTCATCTGTGTCCAGCCTCGAGCTGAGGCCACAGAGTCCACTGGGCTTTGTGACAAGCCTGCCGTCCGGGAGAGCAGATTCCATGCTTGCACCACGGTCACGCTTGACCCTCTGCTATTTTATGTAGGCTGTGGACACTGCCAAGGTCTGCAGGGATCAGCAGTGTCCACGGGCCACAGAGGACTGCACCTCCACTCTTGAGTTCCCAGTTCAGCGTCTGGGTGTTTCCCCAGCCCTGTTGTTCTTTGATGTTCTTGAGAAAGTTTCAGAAGAGCCTCTGTGGGTGTCTTGGATTCCTGTCATTTTATTACTTATTTATTTATAATTAAAAACGTTAAAAATGTACATTTAGGGAACCAGCAGTTAGCGTAATGGCTATGTCGCTGGATTCCCACGTAGTCGACCGCGGTTCGTGTCCCGGACCCGGTGGCTTAAAACTCACGCCGGGCGCGTGTGCGTGCGTGCCCAAGATCCCGAGAGGAGAATGGAGGAGAAGGGATTGCGGCGTGACCATCCCCCCTGGGGGGTGATTTCTCGCTTTCTGTCTCTATGTCTCTCTCTGTCTGTCTGGCGAGCGCACGCGCCCTACAGTGAAAATCTCTCCAAAAAAAA
>NW_006160060.1:1141663-1145916 GCF_000334495.1 Tupaia belangeri chinensis
GAGGAGAATGGAGGAGAAGGGATTGCGGCGTGACCATCCCCCCGGGGGGTGATTTCTCGCTTTCTGTCTCTATGTCTCTCTCTGTCTGTCTGGCGAGCGCACGCGCCCTACAGTGAAAATCTCTCCAAAAAAAAAAAAAAGTACATTTAATCACTATTCACCTTAGCAGCGTATAGCGTGTGTTTGCCCAGCACGAATACAGTGCACAGCGTCAGAGCCATCACAGATACAGCAGCAGATACCTTCCGCTTTTGTGTCCATTAAATGTTTTGTTTGTTTTTTCCCTGATGGCTCCCTCCCACCCTCCCGTACCGTCTCTAGTATCCACAGTCGCCCCCTGCAACCATGCCTTCCAGTCTTTCCATTTCTGCGTGGAGTGCAGACATTCGTGTATAGTAGGCGGGGACATACAATGCCTCTCTTTCATAGTCTGGCTTGCTTTGCTTAGCAGTGAATCTTCCTTATTCGTCGACTTTGGATCACATGTCAGGGCCTCCTTGTTCTTCACGGCCGAGTGGTGTTGCGTAGAGTATATGTGCCACACTTTTCAATGTGCCCCTCTGTTCTTGGACACTGGGTTGATTCCGTGTCCTAGCAATTGTGAATAACGCTGCAATAAACATGGATGTGCAGATGTTTTTCCGAGTGTTTTCCTGTCCTTGGGTAGAGGAGACCCAGGAGTGGTGTTGCTGGGTCGTGTGGTAGTCCTGTTTGCTGAGTTTTGAGAGGCCTCCTCATTATAATAGTTGTAGTAATTTACATTCCCACCAACAGTGTAGGAGGGTTCCTTTTCACTGCAGGCTTGCTTCTCCTTCTTCTTCTCCTTCTCCTTCTTTTTTTTTTTCCTATAGTTTGTGGGGGAGAGAGAGACAGAAAAAGGGGGGAGATGAGAAAATACCCCTGAGGAGGGTGGCCTTGCCACAGTCCCTTTTCCACCACTCCTCTTGGAATTTTGGGCACACACACACATATGCTCGGTTTCTCTCTCTCTCTCTCTTTCTTTTTGAGATGTTTGCCTCAGGGCATGTGCATTTGCCAGAGGGAGAGAGACAGAGACAGAGACAATGAGAGGGGAAGTGAAAAATCACCCCTAGGGGGTTTGGCTATGCCACAGTTCCCTTTTCCTTCATTCTCCTCCTGGGGTCTTGGGCACGCACATACACATGCCCAGCATGATTTTCAAGCCACGGTTCCAGGACTCAAACCATGGTTGGCCATGTGGGAGTCCAGTGACATAACTGCTATGCTGGCCCTGGTGCTTTTTTTTTTTTTCCCCAAGAGGACTCAAACCATGGTTGGCCATGTGGGAGTCCAGTGACATAACTGCTATGCCATCTGCTGGCCCTGGTGCTTTTTTTTTTTTCCCCCAAGTTGTCAAATCCAGGACTTGAACCACGGAGTTAGCCCTTGGGATCCAGCAACAGGCTGGCCCCATATACTTTTAAATCTCACCGACTTAAATATATAATTGTATTAATAAGTAGTATCTTAGAAAAGATCATTTTCTTGGGCCAGCAGGTGGCATAATGGTCAGGGCACTGGACTGACCATGCGGGAACATGGTCAACCGTGGTTAGGGTCCGAGACCCAGCAGCTTGAAAACCATAATGGACACACGTGCATGTGTGCCCCAAATCCTGAGAGGAAAAAGGATCGCAGTGTGGCCACATCCCGGCGGGGTGATTGCTCATTGTCCCTCTCTCTGTCTCTGGCGAGTGCATATGCCCTACGGCAAAGACATAAAAAATAAACGGGCAAAGCAACTTCATTTTCTAGCTATTTATGCATGTAGAAATCATTGACTTCGGTGTATGGACTAGGCTCTACGATCTTGCTGTACTCTCATGACTTCTGCAGTCTACCTGCACATCCTCCTCATCTTCGGCAGACCCTGGCTTGTCTCCCTCTCGGCCCTCAAACTGCTTCTCCTTTGCCTTGCAGACAGGCCTCCCGTGTCTCTCACGCTGGGGAAGCCAGAACCACCCGTCCTCTTCATCTTGAAGACACACCTTCACGTGTCTGCATCCGTCCGTGTCCGCGTCCGTCTGTGTCCGCGTCCGTCCGTGTCTGTGTCCATCCGTATCTGCGTCCGTCCGTGTCCACGTCCGTCCGTGTCCGCGTCCGTCTGTGTCCGCGTCCGTCCGTGTCCGCGTCCGTCCGTGTCTGTGTCCATCCGTGTCTGCGTCTGTCCGTGTCTGTGTCCGTCCTCTGTAGTTTTTTTTTTTTTCTGTTACCTCCTTCTATTCTAGATTAGCCACAGTTGTTTCTGGTGGTGGTGGTGGCACTTTCTGTTCCTTTTCTTTTCTTTTCTTTTTTCTGTCACTTAAAAATGCTGCTTTGCTTCAAGTTCCTTTTCTGTGTCTGTTGGGCTGGTGCGTGGTTTTTCTTCTTGCCTCTGCTCACAGGGTGAGTCCCTTAGTGGGTGCTCCATTCTCCGCGGAGCGCTTTGGGTTTCCAGGGTAAGTGTGGTGTGGCCACAGGGTACTACTAGCCATTGTTTATTGGTGGACTCGGTTTGATAATGTTCTGTTTATGATTTTTGTATCCACATTTACGAGTGGGATTGGCTTGAAGTGTTCCTTTCAGACTATTCAAGTGGGCTTTTGGCAGTGAGGCTGTGTGCTCTAGGAATAACTGCCAGGCGGCGTTTCTTCTGTCTCCCTGCCGTGGAACACTGTGGAAGGCTGTGCTGTCACTGGATGTTTGGTGGAACTTGCCACGAAGCCATCTGGGCCTGGAGTGTTCCTCACAGGAAGATCTTGTTTCTATTAGAGATGGAATTTCTCTAATGGTTACAGGACTTTTCAAACTTTCTATTTCTTCTTGAGTGAGGTTATTTTTTTAAGTTTTATTTTCCTTGGAATTTGTCCATTTCATCCAGATTTCAACACTGAGTGGCCCACAGCACCTCTTCGGTGCCCGTGGGTCTCCACAACATTTCTTTCAGTCCTGATGTTGGCTGTTTGTGCCGTCTGTTTTCTTTCTTGATTTTAATGGAAGTTTTTTCAATTTTCCTAGCCATGACAAAGAATGTTTTCCCCCACCTTCTTCTTTCTTTTTATCTTTAGTTGCCGGAGGGGGCGACACTCACTAGAGAGGGGAGGAAGCAGCCCCCGTGGGGTGAGGTCACGCTGCTACCACTTCTCCTGCAGTTCTGCATCCGTCGGGATTTGGGGCACGTTCTCACATGTGCCCAGCATGCTTTCCACGCCGCTGGGGCCAGGACTCTGCAGTCAACCCTGCGGGACCTGGCTTCCCCCTCCTCCTCCATGAGGCTACGCTCCTGGCTCTAGTTAGGGTTAGAGGTTTCTTTACCATGCGGGTATTTTCAAGTTTGACATTTTACAATTTTTGAATCTTTCATTGCCTGTGGGTCAATGCATTTGTGGGTGTGGGAGGTGAGTGTAGAGAGACGGAGAGAGAGAGAGAGAGAGAGAGAGAGAGAGAGCAACCTCAGTGCTATGTGGCCATGTGCACAGTCCTTCCTCTTCTGCCCCCCATCTCGTCAGGATCCTGGGCACACGCGCATGCGCGCGCACACACACGGGTGTTCTTCAAGCTGCTGGGACCCAAACCATGGTTGGCTCTGCCCATCGCCGTCTCTGGCTTTGGGCAGGATGCGCCCAGAGCGGCTCCCCCCTCCACACCAGCTCCGGCTGCTGCGCCGCGGGCCGCTCGGTGCGCCATTTTTTTTTTTTCTTTAGTGAAGCAAACATTGATCTTTGAAACCTCTTTGCCTTTGCATGTCTGAGGTTCTAGGAGCCGAGGTCTGCGGGGCGGCCACGCCGTCTGTCTCCATGTCTGGCTGTCTCTGATTGCTTCTGCACCCTGGGAAAGTGGCCCGAATGGACAGGCCCTTCTCTAGGGAAGTTTCGCAGCTGCTTTTGCCACGTGCTCGGGGGCACTGCGGGGCAGCGAGCAGCTTGAACCACGTGCCGGGCTCAGGTCTGCACGTCTGGACTCCCACTCTCGGTGTGAGGCCACGCCGTCTGTCTCCATGTCTGGCTGTCTCTGATTGCTTCTGCACCCTGGGAAAGTGGCCCGAATGGACAGGCCCTTCTCTAGGGAAGTTTCGCAGCTGCTTTTGCCACGTGCTCGGGGGCACTGCGGGGCAGCGAGCAGCTTGAACCACGTGCCGGGCTCAGGTCTGCACGTCTGGACTCCCACTCTCGGTGTGAGCCAGGCCGCGAGGACGGAGAGCCACAGCCTGCGGCAGCCCCGCCTCGCTTGTGCGAGCCGGAGCCAACCCCACA
>NW_006160060.1:1146367-1147598 GCF_000334495.1 Tupaia belangeri chinensis
GAGCTGCAGCCACCCCCTCACCGGCCGCCTGTCTTACTCGAGGGTCTCAGCAGGAGAGAAACAAGCACCATTTCAATGTGACGGCGGCACGTTCAGAGTACACGCAGTAATGTACCTGCATCTTCCCCGCATGCTTGCTTCTGCATATTAATTTCACAGAAATCAAGATGCTATCACTTCTGCTTGTCTTTGTTCTGAAAATATTTCTTGTTGAGAGTTTCCTAAAGGTTTTCATCTTACCGTTCCCTTTCCTTCTCCTAATAAATTATGAAATGTGGATTTTAGTAATGGAACAGGAGCAAAACATGGGCACATTTAATGTTTAATTTTAGTTGAGGGGCAAAACCCAAAATGAATAACTTCAGTGTTTTCAGTTTTTAAAACACGATCCTTTGTCTGACACAGTCATGGAAACAGCGTCCCCTGCAGACCTCTTGGCGACGTGGTTGGGCACAGGCTGCCACCCCCTGGCTGGCCCTTCCCCACCCCCCCACCAGGGCCCTGGCTTTCATCTGTCCCAGCAGAGATCACCGCACCCTGGCTGGCCGCCCACACTGGCCATGGCCTCTCCTTTGCCCCCACCCGGGAACACCCTCGGCCCTCATGCTGTTGCAGTGGTCCCCCGTCCGGGAACACGAGGTCCCCCTCGGACCTCATGCTCCCTCAGTGGTCCTGGCTTGGCACACAGCAGGTGCTCAGTCAGCATCGGGCTGGTGGACGGTGGAGCAAGGTTACCTGGTCACCACCTACGTGACCTGCCTTCTGCTGTGTCATTAAACACGGCCGTCTGGAAGCTCCCCCTGTGTGGGGTTGGACTTGTGAGAACCTGTGAGAGCCTTGTCTGCTCAGCTGAGGGGCCGGGGAGGCCTGTGGGGAGCAGGCTGTGGCAGGCCGAGGCCGTGGGACACAGGCACGAGGGTCTGTGGGCTGTGGTGGGGTCGTCCAGGGCCTGGAGGCCACTGCGGGGGGGTGCTCCCGGCAGGCTCCATGGTCCCTGCTTTCATTCTGTGGGCGCCTGCACACATGCCTGGAAAGTCCCTGTGCCACCGGGGGCTTGTCCTGTGGCAGAGCCCTGAGGTCAACGGCCGCACCAGTGGTGGCCAGGCCATCAGCGTGGGCGGGCGCCCAGTGTGAACGTCCAGGAGGCAACTAGGAGTGTCAGGCCGGGCCTCTGGCCCTCCCCCGCCCCGGCCCGCCCTGCCCCGCCCCGGGGTCTTCGCCGGTGGCGGCG
>NW_006160060.1:1147899-1149795 GCF_000334495.1 Tupaia belangeri chinensis
GTGCAGCTCCCGGCATCCAGCAGCTGCCATGGCCCCGGGCGCTGCTGCTGCGTGAGGGCCCCTAGCGAGGACCCTGGCCTACCTTCCTGCGCTCCTCAGGGGGCTCTTCTCTTTCTGGAAACCAGCAGCAGGACGCGGGCGAAACGCTGGCGAAACGCTGGCCGTGCCTCGCTAAGTATGAGCTCGTGCGGATCCTCGGGGCCTTCTGGGGTCTGTGCGGAGCCTGCACAGGGAGGGGCTTTGCTGGCCACCCAGCCGGCACTCCGAGGGCGGTCACAGGGGCCTTGTGAGCCTTGTCATGCTCTTCTGCACCGCACGCGTCCTCCGCTGGCCCCTTTCCATGTGGCCTCCCACCTAGACTCCGGAACCCTGGCAGCCGTCTCTAGGCCGGTTCACTTTCTGTCCCGCCTGGGGCTCGATGAAGTGGCTGTTTGTAGGTTAGCGATTCCCGCAGAACATTCAGCTCTGCTCTATCTGTATCTGTCCCCTTCTCTCTCTCTTCTCCTTCTGGAATACTTGATATTATCCTGTGGGTTTTTGAGTTTTTTTTTCTTTTTTCTGTTCATTTTTCTTAAACCTTTTTGATTCTTTGCATCTCGTATCAGGTGATTTCTGTTTGATCTTCACGTTGCATCTCCTTTCCTTGGTTACTTCTGGACTGACATCAAGGCTGTGCGGCGAATTCCCATTTCGGGTCTTAGTTACTGGTTCTGGGGTACATTTTCTCTAGTTTCCATTTCTCTGTTGAGACTTTCTTCCTGTTTTTATATTTCCCTGTGCTTCTTCCCACACATATATGTTCTTTAACAACCGTGTGAGGTCAGCTGCAAAGTCAGGCTGCATTATCGTGTAGGAAATATGCCGGGCCTTTCCCGACAGCCTGGCGTTTGGTGTTGACGCGTGTGTATAGCCGCCGCTTCGGGAGCCGATCCGTGCCGGCTGCACTTTTCCCGACGTGGGTCAGAACTCCTTGTTTCTTTGCAAGCGTAACAGTTTTCCTCGAGTTAAAAACTAGACACTGTACATAATAGCTTCGAGACTGGATTTCTTTGTGTTCTCCCGAGGACCATTTCCCTCTCGTGCTGGCCGGCGCTGACTCCTCAGGGCCGCTCTCCCTCACGCCATGTGCTGTTCACGCCTGTGCTGTTTCGTGTCTCTCGTGAGCGATGTTGTGTCCTGGTCCATGGAAGTTCTCCCGTGGTGTATGACGCGGCGTCAGCTGAGGGTTAGGCAGAGACGGTTTCCTCTGTGGTACCCTTGTGTCTGCGCCATCACTAGCTTTTCCAGACTGTTGGCCAGCAGGGCTGTGGCTTGCGTGATTTCCCGCGGTCGGGCATGGGTTGGGAGTGCTGTGGTCCTGGAAGCCACATGTCGGCTGTTACTCTTCCCGCTGCTGTTCTCAGCACTGGGGCACTTTTGGGGCGCTTCCCAGTGTCTTTAGATAATTTCATCTATTTATTTCATCCAGTTTTTTTTTAATATTTACTTATTTTAATTTAATTTTCTTTCACAGCCAGTCACCGTGTGTCATCACGGCATGCCCAGCTGTGCCCGCTGTCTGGGACCCGGCCACGCACCCCTGTCGCATCCCCACCACCTTGCTGCGGTCTGGGACCTGGCCGCGCACTCCTGTCGCATCCCCACCACCCCCCACCCCCTTGCTGAGGTCTGGGACCCGGCCGCGCTCCCCTGTCGCATCCCCACCACCTTGCTGAGGTCTGGGACCCGGCCGCGCACCCCTGTCGCATCCCCACCACCTTGCTGCGGTTACCTGGGGCAGCACCTACACTATGTTTTGATTTTGGTAATTTTGACTTTTGGTAAGATGGCCCTGCCCCATTAATTTTTTTCAAAGTTTTTTTTTTTTTTTTTTTTTTTTAATAAATTTTTTTTATT
>NW_006160060.1:1149812-1165589 GCF_000334495.1 Tupaia belangeri chinensis
AGGGGGGGCCCCCCCCCCCCCCCAGCAGGGTCCCAGCGCTGTGACCCACCCCTGCCCTTGGCAGGCTCAGACCACAGGTACACGCACATGCATGCTTGGACACACAGGGAAGCCTCGGAGCGTGGTCCTGGGCCCTCCCACGTGAGCCCAGCTCACAGACACCACGTCACGCGTATGCTGCCGGGTCCTCGGGCATTCTTTTTTTTTGTTTGTTTGGAGAGGTTTTTGCTATAGGGCACATGTGCTCACCAGACAGAGAGAGACAGAGACAGAAAGTGAGAAATCACCCCCCCCCCGGGGGGATGGCCACGCCTCAATCCCTTCTCCTCTGTTCTCCTCTGGGGATCTTGGGCACACATGCACACGCGCCTGGCGTGAGTTTAAGCCACTGGGTCCAGGACTCGAACCGCGGTTGACTACATGGCAGTCCAGCGACATAGCCATTACGCCAACTGCTGGTCCCTCCCCAGGCATTCTTAAACATTTACTGTTTTCTTCAGATCCGGATTTCCTCTTCTCTGAACGTGCTTTACAGCGAAAGCGCCAGCGTCTCCCTATTCCCAGGGCGTCGCTGTGACAGGGGTTTATGGATTCCTCCTTTGAATCCCGCGAACGCTGAGTCTCCAAGGACCAGGGCTTCTTCAATGAGGTGGATAATGTAGTTCTGCTTTAGAGCAGACCAGCGGGGAAGACTATTTGCATTGGGTTTTGATTTATCCTTGAGCTGAGAGGGCCGGTACATTTCCCATCACATAAGCTGAGATGACTCCAAAGATCCCCCTCGAAGGTCAGTTTTATCCTGAGTGGCGGCCACTTAACACCAAGAGCCCCTTGCTTTTAGCCGGGTAAAGGTCAGACACTCGGACGTGGGACGGACAGCTCGTTTATCAGGTGGACACGCCACGCCCATCTGGGGACCAGGATGCAGGGCTGCACAAAGGTCAATGGGTGTGGGGGCCCGGCTACCTCTGCAGGCTCCACGGCGCCTCCGGGCAGGCGTCTCGGTCTTCACTGGCTTCAGCCGATGTCGTGACTTTCCGTTCTAATGACCCCACTCAGGGTGTTTGGCTGGAAATGGCGTCTTGCGGGGTCAAGACTGCCCTTTGCAAGAAACCTCCCCGGTTATCTGTGGGAGTACAGGAAGTGCCCGATGGAAGCGAGGCTGGTAATTACAGGACTACAGGCCCTTTCCGTACACCCAGCACCACGCGTGCATGTCAGCACACTCCTGTCACAGCCACAGCGGGGACACAGGGGCTGCCCTCTCGCTGTGCCCCTGGTCCCTCCTGGCTGGACTTGGACCCGTAACCCCCAGTCGAGCCTGTGTGGTGACTGACCACGCCCGATGCCCGGCTGCCCTGACCACTGCACGAGGAGCTGGTGGTGCAGGATGGCCCGGGCAGTGCCCTGTGAGGCGTCTCCCGTCCACTTGCCTGTGGGGACGCGAGGGCTCCTGCCCCTGGAGGGCCATGGCCCAGGGTCTCAGGTCAGGTCCTGGTCCCCCGGGTGTCGGGAGCTCTTAAGAAGCGATGATGACCACGTGTCCAGGGTGTAGGGGACGTAGGGCCCTGGGCCTGGCATCTGCGGGGAAGTTGGGTGCTTCTTAGAGAAGCCTGTTTTCTCACGGGGAGGGCCGGAACTCTATGGACACCCCCACTGGGCAGGACTTCTCACCCTGCCCTGGGCGTAGCTGCTGAAATTTCAGGGACTGGCCCGTTCTCAGTGTTCATGGGCCATCCAGGACCTGCCAGCCTTGGTCGGGATGGGGCCTGGGGCCTCAGCAGGTCTGGGGCGGCCCAGTCTAGGGTGCTCCTTCCCTGGGGCCCCAGTGTCCTCTCCCGGCCGAGCCCTGGCCCGTGGCTCCCTGGGGTGGCCCAGTCTAGCCCACTGAGCCGGAGGTGCCCGAGCACCAGCCACGGCCCCCACGGTAGTCCAGCATCCTGTGAGGACACGTGACCCAGCCGTACCCCCCACGGCGCCCATCACTGCTGGGGATGAAAACAAATCTCCACTTCTCTAGTTTTTCATTTCTAAAGAAAACCTAGATTAATTAGTTGTTCTATTGGATATTGAATAAATATCAAACAGATGTTAGCAGCATGTGGAAGACAAACAGCTCTTGTATAGAAAATAAATTTATTTCTCATTATCACGTTTGGGCTTTAAAAAAAGCCCAGGAAAATAACCTGACAGCGGATGTGTCTCCAGCCGTCCTGGACAGCTGACTCGGCCGTGCCCCAGGGCCAATGCCCCTCGTCCCACTGCATGGTGCACTTTGACCAGGAAATGGCGTCCTTGGTGGGCAGAGTGGACAATGTGCTCAGGGCCTGCTGTCCAGGAGCTGGTTCCCAGAGCATTGGTTCTGTGTGGGGGTCTCTCACGTGGCCCCTGGCTCTATAGCAGAGGAGTGGGATTCTTGGGAAGGGTGAGGAGAGGGTGAGGGGCAGGGAGCCCAGGGCTCCTGTTCAGCCCGAGTGGGTTGGGGAATGGGCCTATGGCTCGACAGGGCATTCACGAAGGCGTTTCCCTGCACAAGGGCCCAGTCTTGCTGCCCAGCACGCTGGTCGCTCCTCTCCGGAGGGTTCTGGGAAGAGCTGCCCCAGCCCTGCAGGGCACTGCTGCAGGTAGCGGCAGACCTCCCTCCCGGTGCTGGGAAGGTGTGAAGGCTCTCGGGCTGCCCTCAGAAGCATGGGGGGCAGCCTGGCTGACCTTCTCTGCACCTTGAGCTTCTGGAGTTTCTGGGGGACTGCACGGCTGTGTCCCAGGACAGACCAGCGGGTGCCAAAGCAGGAGGAGGCACAACAGGTCCCACCTGGACCAATGGCCACAGGGCATCTGGGCACGTGGGGCCGGTTGGGGGTGCAGTGCCTGGGGACCGGCCCTCCCTGGGGCTCGGGCAGGCCCCAAGGCACCTTCTTTGGCGTCTGGGTACAGACCCCTGCCGGGCCTTGTCGGGTGTCTGTCTCTGTGGGGTGCCAGGCCCCGCAGCCCTAAGGGGGCATTTGACGGGGAGGGGATCAAGGGGTTTCCTGACCTGGGAGGCCAGGGGGATGCTGTTGGGGGTGGCCTCCCCCCTCAGCTCACCCTGTGGTGACTCAGCCCAGTTCTGCCCAGCAGACCCCTCTCAGCTTTCCTGACCATCTGCAATGTGACCCCCCTCCCCGGGCAGCCCCCTTGCTCCCTATCCCCCTTCTGCAGCCCCACTTCCTTCTCCTGGGAACCCCACATGAGCTGGCCCCGACACTGCATGGCAGCCCCCACACACGTGCTCCCCACAGGCAGCCCGCCGCTACCTGGTATCAGAGGCCTGCCGGGACCCTGTGTTCCCCCAGGGCCAGCTGGTCTCCTGGCCTGCTGCAGGGAGAGGGCTGAGCAGGGAAGGAGAGCTGCATCCTTGCGTGGGCCTGCTTGTCCCCTTCTCCCTCCAGTGGGTTTGTTCTGGGGGGGCACTGGGTACACCGACATTTCCAGGTAGCTGGGTCCCTGGTGCAGGTGTGCTCAGCGGGTGGGTCCCCGGTGCAGGTGTGCGCAGTGGGCGGGTCCCCCGGTGCAGGCGTGCTTAGTGGGTGGGTCCCCAGTGCAGGTGTGCTCAGTGAGCGGGTCCCCGGTGCAGGCGTGCTCAGCGGGCGGGTATCCCGGTGCAGGTGTGCTCAGCAGGCGGGTCCCCGGTGCAGGTGTGCTCAGTGGGAGGGGCTCAGGACCCACTCTGACCCCCAAATTCCCATTTCCCTAGACTCGTAGAATGTACACTTATTTGGAAACACGATCTTTGCAGACATAATTAGGAGATTTAAGGAGAGTCTGTGCTGGAGGACGGTGGCCCTAAGCCCCACAGCTAGCGTCCTCATAAAAGGGAGAAGAGACAGAGACGCGCAGACGTGATCCCAGAGATGGAGGTGGGGCCGTGTGTCCACAGACCCAGGGGTGCTCCAGGCTTGCCACTGGGGGTCGCCCTGTCTGTGAGAGGTGCGTCCCCGTGAGGTCCTCCTGCCTGATGCCTCTTGGAGCGTCCCTTTCCTGAACACAGGGTGGCCCAAGCAGCCCCCCACCAGGCGTTGCTCCAGTGGCCGCCCCGGGTCCACCCCTCCTTCCAGCAGGGCCAGGACCCAGGGAAGAGCTGGGGGTGCCTGGGGAGGGGTCAGATAGCGGGCTCTCAGCCAGCCCTGCCGTGCTGTCACCACGGCTACCTTCAGCCCCTGATGGTCTGGACAAAGGTCCCCAGGTGGGAGGCAGCCCACCCCTGCCCACCCCTCTTTGTCTTTCAGTCCTGTCGAAGGAATTGACCACCTGTTGAGATCCACGGGAAGAGGTGATTTGAATCATCACAATGTGGCTGTCCCGGGCAGACATGCCGGCAGCACACCCAGTCTTCAGGGGAGGCAGGACGCAACGGAGCCGCCGCCCCTGCCCTGCCTGTCCCGCTCTGGCTGAGGGGTTCATTCTTACCCGCACCAGGAGATGTGCGGCCTTTGCAAGCCTCTCATTGGACGATTCAAACAAATGCATGAGATTACTGAGGTAGGAATGTGAGGGTGCCCACGCCTGGACAGTGGGGTTTGCTGGCACCTGCGCCCGTCCACCTGAAGGGCTGGGCGCGCACCCAGGCTCAGGAAAGAATGAAACCGCTGCCGTCCAGGTAGCCCCGGGCTGAAAGGGGATGCGTCATTCCAGGTATTATTTTAACAGACATCTGATTTTCAGATGTTCAAGTAGCCACAGAGCTGAGAATGCCCAGCTGCAGCCGGCTCGCTAGCTCTGGACAGGCGGAGGCCGTGGAGCCTCGATCTCCCCCTTGTGGTGACTGCCCTCCCAAAGCACCCCACCAGACTGCCCGCCCCTTGGCCTGGCCCGAGTGCCATGAGATCTCTAAGGGTGACGGCGGTGCCGCGGCGTGACCCAGGTAGCCCAGGCCGAGCCACCTCCCGAGCTGGCCTGATGCTAAGCCGTAGCACTCAGGCCTCAGCCCCACCCTGGCTCTCGCCAAGGGTCTGAGGTCGGTCTGTGGGAGTGGCGTCTGCACCCCACGTTTGCCATGCCTATTCCAGGAGTCGAGATGGGGAGTCGTCAGTGGATCGCGGCGTTAAGAAACTGCTGCACACGCGGCGGGCATGCGCAGTGCACACGGGAGGCACGCGTCATTTGCCATGACATGGGTGAGCCCAGACGTGGAAGAGGCCGGCTGGAGATGAGCACCACTCACTCAGCGTGAGCAAGTTGGCAAACGTCGGAGCCGGGACGGCCCGTGGCTGCCCGGGTGGGGCCAGGTTCAGCGCACAGAGGGAGAGGCGCTGGGTATCTGAGGGGGCAGGCAGCAGGCCGGACTCTGCCCTCCACGTGCACGCACACCCAGAGCTCACCGCAGAGCTCGCCTTGTCACCACGCTGTCACAAATGCCATCTGTCAGAGCTCAGTGCAACTTTTAAAAGGAAAAAAAGAGGCCAGCAGGTTGCGTGGTGGTTAAGTGCTGGATCCCACACGGCTGATTCCATGGTTCGAGGCCTGGACCCAGCAGCTTGAAAACATGCTGGGCACATACGTGTGTATGTGCCCAAAATCTTGAGGGGAAAATGGAAGAGAAGAGATTGCAGCGTGGCCATTTTCCTGGGAGGTGATTTATTTTCTTTCTTTTTCCTTTTAAATTATTTAATTTTATTTATTATTATTATTTAATTTGACCAGAGGGAGAAAGAGAGAAGACAAGTTGCCAGGTCTGGGACTTGAACTATGGTTGGCTGTGGGGAGTCCAGTGCCCCAACCACTGCACCATCTGCTGGCACCAAGGGAGGTGACTTCTTGCTTTCCTTCTCCCTGTTTCTCTCCAAGGGGTGAATGTGCCCCATGGCAAAAATCTAAAAAACAAGAAAAAGAAAAAAGAAACAGCGGTCAGCCCCTGGGGAAGACCCGCCCTGCTCTGGGTGAAAGTGTGCTAGGGTTCTTTATCTTTAAATGGAAGACAGTAAAGATCCCTGCGAAGGCCACACCCCTTCCCCCCCCCCCCAAACGCAGTCTGGCCCTGATCCTGACCACGGGGTGGACGAGGTGGACCCCACCCTGTAGCTCAGTGACAAGCCGTGCAGACGCCGTGCAAACTGCAAGCCGAAGCCATTCGAAGTGGCCCTGGAGACATGAGCAGTGCCTTACTATTGACTGTAAGGTGCAGGAGGGAAAGACGGAAAACTGAGTGGTTCACTGCAATTCGAAACACGGCCTTGACAATCCTCTCGTTTCTTTGCATTAGGTTGGCGCAAAAGAAATTGCAGTTTCAGACCGCGAATTTTAGATTATAATAGACTCGAGCACATCTTTACTAACCAAAACAGGAGCCGCTAAAATCAACACCTTTTTGCCGATGAGAAATGTTTATTCCCGTAGTGTAAAAATCCGATTTCGGATTCGATGAGCTCTTGGCAAGCATCTTCCCCGTCCTGCTGGCTGCAGAGATCTGGTGAATATGGTGGGTGGGGGAGAACCTCACCGGCCCAGCTCGTTTGATTTTCCAGGTGTTGGTTGCGTGACACGGGTGTCACCGTGGAGAACTGGGCCCTTGCTGCTAACCAACGCGGCTGCAGGCGCTGTGGCTTCCGGTGCAGCTCGACTTGCCGAGGTACTTCTCGGCTGTGCCGCGTTCGCCGGGACTCGGAAAGCTCTAGCGGATCCGACCCGCCCAGCAGTGAGCATGGCCTTTCCATGGAGCACGCTTGGCTTGGGGAAGGGCTTGGAGCTGCTTCTCGGGCGTCGCCGGCTGTCGTATAAGATCCAGTTTTCGTTGCACGTCACAATCCGAGAGACGGCTCGTGCAGAGTAAGAAACGGCACTTGACAACGATCGGAAACGGTTCCGGTGGGCTCACGCGGCCCCCGTTATCAAGCTTTTCACCTTTCCAGTTTGCTTCGAATGCCGAATGGGGCCGCGGTGGAGCTGGAGTCCGTCAACTTCCGCCAGCCGCCGTGCTCCCCCATCTTCAACTTCACCTTCGAGGCTCTCCTCCCCTCACAGAAGTCGGGAGCCCCCAGGGCACCGTGGGGTGTCGGCAGTTCCTGGGCCGGGCCTTGCTGATGCTGCCAGGGGTCTCCACTGCTTTGCGACCCACACTGAACGCGAATAAGAAACTCGCTGGAATTCGTTCTGTGTAACAGCATTTCCATAGTCCGAAATACATTAACAAGCAAGTAATGTAACGGCAGGAGGCAAGAGACGCACCTGAAAGCGATATAGAGCGACCGGTTCACTTACAAACGCACCCAGTGTCAGACGGGAAACGTCCCCGCCGCAAACCCAGTCACTTCTGCGCCAACCTAATGAAGAGCGCAGGCGGCAGGTGCGACTGCGCCTTCTCCGTCCCTGCGCGGCTGCCCGACTCCTTTTCCAGCCCCGGTCGGCGTCCGGGTCTCACCCTTGCGAGTTCCTTTATGCGAAGGAGCTTGGCGGCTGCGTCCTTGGGCACCTCCCGCGCAATCACAGCACCCCTGGTCTGCGCGGGGGGTCTCACTCCGGCTCCGGCCGCGCCCGGCCCCTCGTGGCCCGTGCTGTCCCGCGGAGCGCCGTTTCCTCCGGAGCTGCTGGTGCTTGGCCCACTTCGCTCCGCTTTGCTGCCCCATCCTCGGAGCCCGCCTCCCCAGCACCCGGCGCTGTGAAATGCACGCCTGACCCGGGCGGGGAGGCGGCAAGGGGGCCTTGGCCTCGTGACTGGCAGCCCTCAGGGCCAATCAGAGACTGTCGTCGAAGGGGCGTGACTAGCCGCTGGGGGATGCCACTTGCTGCCTGAGTCGGGAAGGTGGGCCGCAACTGGTGCCTGCGCAGTCGCCCACCTAATCAGCCTGGAGCGGCGCTCTGGCGTTCTGCCTGCGCTGGTGGGGCGTGCTGCTTTGGGAAACCGTGCTCCCTGAACCCCCGTGCGGCCAGCAGGGTCCCTGCCGGTGGTTGCTTTCGCTGTTGGCGGCAGGGTCTGGGTCTGGCCGGTCTAGGAAGGTGATCAGTGGGGGGTGGGGTGGGAGTGGGGCTGCAGGGTGGGTTGTGGCTGTGATCCTCGAGTACCTCCAGGACTGTGTCCTGCGGTGCACTCAGGTACCTGGGAGTGTGGTCTTCCCGTGGTCACTGGAGCAGAGGAAGGAAACTCCCAGGACATCCGGGGCTGGGCATGCGAGCCCCGGACCCGGTTTCTGTTCAGATTTGACAGTTTTTGCTGGTTGTTTTTCTCTCACTGAGGCTTCCTGCCCCTATAGAAAGTGGTCAGAGCACAGGAGCCAGGGCGTGTGGCCCCCGTGGGCCCCTGTGTGCCCGGCCTGGTGAGGGAGGCTGGTCTGCTTTAGCCCTTCCCATGGAACCCACCCAAAGGCCTTCCCCAGCGTGGGGGCGGCTCCTGTAGGCCCTGTGCCCTGGACAGGTGCACAATGCAGACCCCTGTCTCTGGGCCCATGGGGCTGCTCACCCTCCCCTTCACCAGGACCAGGGTCCCCCTCCCCTCCCCAGACCCCCTTTGTGAAAAATCAGCCCAATCAGCCCCATCAGCCCCTCGGTCCCTGGCCCTGCCGCCCAGCCTGGTGCTGACAAGCTGCCAAGGTGTGCCGGCTGGGGCCAGTCATCCTGGGGGCTCAGCCCAGTTCGAGGAAAGCCGGGGCCAGGAGTTGATCCTTGCTCCGCAGAGCAGGGGTCCGGGCAGGTGGCAGTGCTGTGGGTTGTGGGTCCGGGTGCCTTTCAGGGCCAGAGTATCTAGGGGAAAGTGCCCGATCAGGAAAACATTGAGGCTTAGAAAAGACGGGCTGAGCGATTCCAAAACAATTTATCTTAGAGATTAATTCTGAGAGGAAGTTCCCTGGGGGGGTGGGGGGGGCAGGACTGGGGCTTCAAGTTTTGTTTTCCATTTATTAAACCTCGAAGCCCTGTTTCTGCCTGAGCCCGGGCTGCCTGCTTCTCATCATTCACACATCTACAGGTGGCGTTTCTGTCCCCAGCCACCAGGCAGGGCGCCCCCCCCCACCCCCGACTTGGTATCACCCCTGAGTCCTGCACAACTTCCGAGGCTACCTGGAGCAGCTCCATGTCTTGGACCCTCCCGTGGGACCTCTGCAAAGGTGGACCTGGCAGGGGCCTGAGGCCCCTCCAGCAGCACCCCTTCCCGCAGAAGTCCCTGCCCGCGTCCAGGCTGGCCCTAAGCAGATACTGTCGCCTCTCAGCCCCCAGCCCGCGTCCAGGCTGGCGCTGTGGCCGCCCACCCGTGACAGGGTGCGAGCTGGTTCCGAGTCAGACTCAGTAGAGAGCTGTGTGGCCTTGGGCATGGTCTTGAACCTGTCTGTCCCTCGCAGCGTCCTGTGTAGGGTGGGGGACAGTGACTCCTGTCCCGCAGGGCCTAGCTGTGTTAGTGTCTAGCACGAACCGCTGGGATGGAAGAAGCCGGCCCCGATGGCCGGCCGTGCCCAGACTCAGGCGGCACACCAGCAGCAGCTCCGCAGTTTGGGGCAGGCGGGTTGCTCAGACAGCTCGGGTTGGCAGCTCCGTGGAGGCAGAGGGCCCGGAAGGGGCCTGTGGTGGGGGAGACGGATGCTGTTCACCCTGTGTTCCCGCAGGGCCAGGCGGGGTGGCCCCCCCGCAGTCTGGCATGAGTTGTGAAGAGGAAAGAGTTGGCGGTCTGGCTTGGTCTGCTTCGACCTGCCCTGGTCAGAAATTGAGTTTCTTCATAAACAGGAAACCAAGCAGTTTCAGACCGCTGGGGGTTCGAGCACATTCTCAGTGGGCCATAAAAGGGGCCTCTGAAAATCAAAGAGCGGGGGTTCAGGACAGACAGTCAGTCCCCCTCCGCAGCCTCTGCGCATGGAGGGGCCTCAGCCCTGCCCAGCACCCAGTGGTTCCTGGAGAGAAAGCCTATGGGGATGCAAGCCCCTCTGCTGGGGAGACCCCTCCTCACTAAAGCCCATTCTGGGCCCCTGGGAAGGAAGAGATGGTGACGCCCATCGCTCCGTGCACCTGTCTGACCCCGGCGGGTGGTCCCATCAAGCCCAGGGGAACAAGCTGCGCAGGGTCTCTGGTGACTGCAGAACGCCAGGGCAGTGCCCCTCAGACTCCCTGCTGGTGCCGCGGAGCCCTGTCAAAGCTCACTCCCACCGGGATCAGCAGTTAGCGTAATGGTTATGTCGCTAGACTCCCATGCAGTCGACCGCGGTTTGCGTCCTGGACCCGGTGGCTTAAACTCACGCCGGGCGCATGTGCGTGTGTGCCCAAGATCCTGAGAGGAGAATGGAGGACAAGGGATTGCGGCGTGACCATCCCCCCTGGGGGGTGATTTCTCGCTTTCTGTCTCTCTGTGTCTTTCTGGAGAGCGTATGTGCCCTATAGCAAAAACTTCTCCAAAAACACCCAAAACAACAAAAACAAACAAAAAAACCCGTTCACTCCCACTCCAGGGCCCCCTTGGAAAGGCCCCTGGCTGGCCTCCCCTGGCACAGAGGCCATGGAGGTGACACACTGGGAGGGGCCCTGGCATTCTGCAGTCCTTGAGTGTGTTCCCTCATGTGGGGGACCCCCAGCATCTGGCGTGGGCTCAGTAACTCCTATTATTGGAAGCTGAAGCCAAAGGCAGCGTGTGGAATCCTAGAGGGCTCTGAGTACAGGGGGGCCAAGGTGGAGGCCATGGTGGGACTTCAGCCCAGGTGTGGTGGGGGGCAAGCCAAGTCCTCAGGGACCTTGGACCATGCCCCGGCCCTACGATGCCCTTGGACCTGGAGAAGGGCCTCCTGTGAGCAGCACAGATGCCTGGGGAGGGAGCCCGCCCTCCCGTGGGCCTCACCACCCCCGCTGGCACTGGGGGCTCCCACATCCCACCCTCCTGTGGGCCTCACCACCCCCGCCGGCACTGGGGGCTCCCACACTCCGCCCTCCTGGTGTTAAGCCCCATCACCACTGTGGTCGCGCCATGTTAGCAGGGACAGGTGCTCTCGGCGGCATGGTGGACCCTATTGAAAATAACTATCCTTCCCTCTCTCCCTCTGCCTTGCCCTGCTCTTTCTTGTGGGGACATAAAAGCAGGGAAGGGGCTGGAGGGGGTGGTGTGAGGATGCGGGGACAGATACTTGGGCAGGCTGGCTGAAGATCCTGGTGGTCTCCTACGTGGAACCCCTGCAACTGTTCTCCGCCCCAACCTAGAGCTGGCCCAGGCACCAGCCTGTAGGTGGGAGTCGGCCCTTGCCTCACTGGCTGTGGCTGTGTCAGCTGGGGGTGGGCACAGCCGAGGCCAAGGGGGCTGGGGGCCTGCTGTGCAGCAGCAGGGGCTCGGGCCTGCAGAGGGGGAGGCAGAGCGTGTGGGGAGCTGCTCTCCTGAAAGTCATCCCCCACGGGGGGGGGGCACTCCACTCCTCTGTGGCTATGGCTTGTGAGGCCATGTGTGTTTCTCAGAATTCCAAGGTTACCCCAAATGCCGGGGCTGGCAGGGCCGAGGCCGGGATGGAGACCTGGTGGCCAAGACACCAGGACTGTCCTGTGGGAAGCGCCAATTCCAGCGCCCCCTCAGCTGGTGGGTCCTGTGACTCAGGCGAGCAGTACTGCTGGGGTTGGAGTGCAGGGCAACTTCATTTCACCTTCTTTAGGCAACTGGAAAAATCTCAAATAAGAGGATTTAAAAAATTCATTCAGCAATATATTTATAAGATTGAGCAAAATGTTACATTTATATCTTCTTTAAAAAACTGTGGTAAAATATGCTTGACATAAAATTTCTCATCTTAACCATTTCTAAGTGAACAACTGAAGGGCTTAGGCACATTCGGGCTGCCCAACCATGGCTGCCATCCGTCTCCCTCTTCCAGGGCACAAACCACCCTATGTCCACACTCCCCAGCTCCTGGCAGCCACCATTCTACTCGTCTCTGAGTTGGAATCTCAGGCACCTCATTGGTGAGGAACTGAAGAGGGTGGGAGGGTGGGTTAAGGTTTTCGCAGGATTTGAGGGGACGCTAAATACTGAGTTCATACAGAGTCCCTTGCCATTTTGACTTGGGCTAGTTTATGTTGTTGAGTTCTTCATTTGTTCAGACTATTAAATGTTACTGGGTATACGAGAAGCCCCATCCAGTGTATTTTTCCCATCCTGTAGGTTGCTTTAACTCTTTTGAGTGTATCTTTTGATGCGAAAAGTTTTAAATTTTGATAAATTCTAACTTGTCTATCTTTTCTTTTTTTCCCTGTGGTTTTGGTGTCATAGCCAAGAAATTGTTGCCAAATTTAATGTTGAAACATTACCCCTATGTTTTCTTCGAAAAGCGTTCTAGTTTTAGTTCTAGTTTATGTTTAGGTTTTTGACCTAAATTGAATTAATATTTGTGTACGGTATCCAATAAAAGAGATTTTGAGGAGGCAGTTACAGAGGAAAGAACAATGACCCTAAACAGTGACTCCTCACAGGAAGCCCAGCTGGGATAGAAACGAAGACAGACTTTTTCTAAGGTTCTTGAGCACACCGATTGGGTGACAGGAGGGTGTGAGTGCAAGGAGGATGATGCTGATTCTTCTGTGAAAATGTCGCTGATTCCCTGAGAACCAAGGGTGGCCTTGAGGCCCTGGAGACTTGGCCAAGAAGGTGCACAGAACGGGGGGGGGGGGGCACTCCACTCCTCTGTGGCTATGGCTTGTGAGGCCATGTGTGTTTCTCAGAATTCCAAGGTTACCCCAAATGCCGGGGCTGGCAGGGCCGAGGCCGGGATGGAGACCTGGTGGCCAAGACACCAGGACTGTCCTGTGGGAAGCGCCAATTCCAGCGCCCCCTCAGCTGGTGGGTCCTGTGACTCAGGCGAGCAGTACTGCTGGGGTTGGAGTGCAGGGCAACTTCATTTCACCTTCTTTAGGCAACTGGAAAAATCTCAAATAAGAGGATTTAAAAAATTCATGCAGCAATATATTTATAAGATTGAGCAAAATGCTACATTTATATCTTCTTTAAAAAACTGTGGTAAAATATGCTTGACATAAAATTTCTCATCTTAACCATTTCTAAGTGAACAACTGAAGGGCTTAGGCACATTCGGGCTGCCCAACCATGGCTGCCATCCGTCTCCCTCTTCCAGGGCACAAACCACCCTATGTCCACACTCCCCAGCTCCTGGCAGCCACCATTCTACTCGTCTCTGAGTTGGAATCTCAGGCACCTCATTGGTGAGGAACTGAAGAGGGTGGGAGGGTGGGTTAAGGTTTTCGCAGGATTTGAGGGGACGCTAAATACTGAGTTCATACAGAGTCCCTTGCCATTTTGACTTGGGCTAGTTTATGTTGTTGAGTTCTTCATTTGTTCAGACTATTAAATGTTACTGGGTATACGAGAAGCCCCATCCAGTGTATTTTTCCCATCCTGTAGGTTGCTTTAACTCTTTTGAGTGTATCTTTTGATGCGAAAAGTTTTAAATTTTGATAAATTCTAACTTGTCTATCTTTTCTTTTTTTCCCTGTGGTTTTGGTGTCATAGCCAAGAAATTGTTGCCAAATTTAATGTTGAAACATTACCCCTATGTTTTCTTCGAAAAGCGTTCTAGTTTTAGTTCTAGTTTATGTTTAGGTTTTTGACCTAAATTGAATTAATATTTGTGTACGGTATCCAATAAAAGAGATTTTGAGGAGGCAGTTACAGAGGAAAGAACAATGACCCTAAACAGTGACTCCTCACAGGAAGCCCAGCTGGGATAGAAACGAAGACAGACTTTTTCTAAGGTTCTTGAGCACACCGATTGGGTGACAGGAGGGTGTGAGTGCAAGGAGGATGATGCTGATTCTTCTGTGAAAATGTCGCTGATTCCCTGAGAACCAAGGGTGGCCTTGAGGCCCTGGAGACTTGGCCAAGAAGGTGCCCTAGAGAGTGTTAGCCAGGGCCCTGATCAGATCTCTGACCGGAGTTGGCTGGAGCCCTGGAGCTTGGACGAGGCACTGTCTCCTGAAACTAATATCCAAACTGCTTGAGACCCGGAACGGTCACCTTTTTCTGGGAGCCCTGTCTCAGGTACCCTTAGCTAAGTACTTGGGGGAGGGATGGGGGCCAGCTCAGGTCCTCCTGGGTGGGAAGCCTTGTGAGGGGCTGGCTGGCTGCCCAGGCCAGGTGGAGGCAGATCATGCACTCTGTCTCTTCCTTAGATCATTTCTTCCTGTTGTCTTTTGGTCAGCAAGCAGACCCCAGGCCCCAGACCGCAGCTGGGCCATGATCTTACTGAGTCCTTCATTTGTTCATTTGGGAAAGCTGCAAGCAGACCCAACTGGGCACTGAAGCTACTGAGTCAAGGCCCCTCGAGTCTCCAGTGGGTGGAGAAAGGGGTGATGGGAGCAGGTCTGAACAGCCGTATGACAACGTGACTGCTCCTCTACCCACAGCCAGACTAGTCAAGCAACCCGAAAGCATGGCGTCTCGCAGCCCATGTAGCATGTGCTATACCCCGCTGTTTACGGGATGGTGCCTCCTGGAAGTTAGGGTTCAATTCTGGGTCCACCCTAAAGGCTCGGTGTGGTGGCGTGTGCCTGTAGTCCTAGCTGCTTGGGAGGCTGAGGCAGGAGGGTGGCAACACAGCCCCTCCGACTGACAGAGAGCCTAGCACTTCCTTAGCCTGAGTGTGTGTTTGAGGGAAAGGGGAGAATCTAGGCATCCATTTTCTTTGGACACCCTCAGCCGCTACCTTGTGACACTCACATCTAATGAGGCTTAATTATCCATTTTCCGGCCCTCCATCTCGTCTATGAATGTGACAACAGTAAGATCCCAGGACACGGTGCGAGCCGGGGAACGCCCACAGATGCCCTCCTGCTCAGCACTGCTGTCTCGCCCTTGAGTTTACCCTGTAGAACGTAGAGGTGCTGGGAGTGCGAGCTAGTGTTTCCTAGTGAGTTACGTTTGAGCTGAGTGTCGGGTAGTCAGTGTTGGGTAGACCAGCTGTCCTTTGCTCATCCAGCCACACTCACGCCATCTCCTTTGCAACCAGGGAAGCATGACCAGGATGGGGCAGAGGTAGGGACACCAGCATAGGAGCCCACAGTGAGTGCGCCCGGACATGACTCACCGGGGGACATTCCCATGCTCACACCCAGCCCCTGCACCATCCCGTGGTTTTGTCAATGAGGCTCAGAGGTGGGTCTTGTCACTGTCCCCAGTTAGAGGTGAGGAGTTTGGGGCCCAGTGGAGTTGGGATATCTGCCCAAGGATATTCCTATAACAACTGTGAAGTGAACATTTGAATTTGGATCTGACTCTGAGCCCTGAACTTCAACCACACCCCAGTAAGACCATAAATATTGGGTGTCCCTGAGTCTTGTTTGTTATTCCAAGCTCACAGGGTATTTTCCATAGGAAATACTAGTCAATGTGTGTGTGGTGTGTGTTTATGGGGACCAGCAGATGGCATAATGGTTACATCGCTGGACTCCCAGAGTCAACTGTGGTTTGAGGCCAGGATCTGGCAGCTTTAAATTCATGCTGGGTGCATGTGTGTGCATGCCCAATATACCAAGAGGAGAATGGAGGAGAAGGGATTGAGGTGCAGCCACCCCCCCCAGGGGGTGATTCTCGCTTTCTGTTTCTCTGTCCCTTTCTATGTCTCCAGTGAGCACACACACCCTATAGCAAAAATCTATAAAAAAAATCGATTATGGATAGGCATGTGGGCAGATGGGTGGATGGATGGAAAGATGGGTAGATGGGGGATGACCAAATAGACGGATGGATAGAGGGATGAGTGGTTGGATGGGAGGATGGATAGATGGATAAATGGGTGGGAGGTGGAGGGGTGGGTGGATGGAGGGATGAGTGGATGAAGAGGCACT
>NW_006160060.1:1165872-1166529 GCF_000334495.1 Tupaia belangeri chinensis
GGGTGGATGATGGATGGAAGGGTGATGGGTGACGGATGACTGGATGGGTGGAGGGACGAGTGTAGGGGTGGGGAGGATGGAGGTTGGATGAGAGAGCCTGAGGGTTTTCCATCCTCTCCAGTGGTTGACAGGCCAGGCTCCAGATGGTGCTCTTCAGGAACCTCCAGAGGTGACCACGTGAGGGCACGGGGGCGCTGACTGAAGGGGACAGGTACCAAGGGCAAATGCCAGAAAGGTGGGTTCAGCTGTGGGTCGTCTCCCTTTTCTCTAGTCCTGGGAAGTCCTGGTGTGAACAGATTCTGAGAGGCAAGCTCCAGCTGCCTAACCGCCTGTCATCTGGGACTACGCAGCCCCTGGCCCTGTGCACTGCACCTGCACCAACTGGGAAGGACTGGGGAGAGGAGGGAGCAGAGGAAGCAGAGGCCAGGACCGAGAGGGAGCGCCCCGCCCTATCCGCAGAGGCTGCCCCAGCCTCGGGGTCCTCCAGCGAAGTCCAGCCTGGGCGAGGCGGCGGGGCGGGCAGTGTGGCAGGACTGGGGTCTTGCAGTTGCGCACTCTGAGCAGGCGCTGTCTCCTCTGTGAGCCGGAGCATCCAGCTAGCGAGCGGAGGAGCGGCTGCCAGGCCCGGGCGCCGAGGGCCCCCCGGCCCCACCGGCT
>NW_006160060.1:1167414-1167721 GCF_000334495.1 Tupaia belangeri chinensis
GGGTGGATGATGGATGGAAGGGTGATGGGTGACGGATGACTGGATGGGTGGAGGGACGAGTGTAGGGGTGGGGAGGATGGAGGTTGGATGAGAGAGCCTGAGGGTTTTCCATCCTCTCCAGTGGTTGACAGGCCAGGCTCCAGATGGTGCTCTTCAGGAACCTCCAGAGGTGACCACGTGAGGGCACGGGGGCTCTGACTGAAGGGGACAGGTACCAAGGGCAAGTGCCAGAAAGGTGGGTTCAGCTGTGGGTCGTCTCCCTTTTCTCTAGTCCTGGGAAGTCCTGGTGTGAAAAGCTTCTGAGAGG
>NW_006160060.1:1167983-1169812 GCF_000334495.1 Tupaia belangeri chinensis
CCGGCTGGCGGGCGGAGGAGCGGCTGCAAGGCCAGGGCGCCGAGGCCCCACAGTGCCGACTGTCTCCATCGCCTTCCGCACACAGCCCAGCAGACTCCCGCCCCTGTGACCTGCACGGCCTCTCAAAGCGGGGAACCAGGTTCTGCTAAGCGCAGAAGCCCTTTTCAGGCGAAGGCTCTCACCTGAAAACGAGGACGAATTCCAGACCTTCCTGTAGTTCTCTGCTCTCGGCTGCATCAGGGGCTTGCCCGGGCGGAGGGCCCTGCAGAGGGCGCTGCGCCGCCGCGGTTCACACGGAGGGCTATCCGGGCCGTCTCAGCTCAGAGGTTCTCTGCAGCCATTTACAGAATCCACCGTGACCGCGGGACTCGAGGAGCCTAGGTTAAGATCAACTAAATGCGTCAACTACGAGTCCCTGTCTTAGACGCAAATGGTGGCCCGCGGGCCGCTCCTCGCGTAACGCCCGGCGCAGCTGCTTCTCCTGGGAGGTGGCTTTAGTCCGCCGCGTCACCAAAGAGCACGGTGCACCCTGGCCTGTGCCTGGGAGCTGGGCGAGGGGAGCCGGCAGCAGAGGCTCCTGCCGGGGGTCCAGAGGCACTGCCTGGCTGACCCGCACCCCTGCCACCGCACCATGGCTTCCTTCGCTTGTGCTGCCGGGACGTGCCAGAGCCCTGGCAGGGTGCGATCTCGTGCAGGCGAAATGCCCGGGCAGGGCCCGCTGGCGCCGGGTCGGAGGGGAGGAGTCGCGCTGACCTCGGCCCCTCCCACCCGCGGACGAGGGAGGAGCTCCGCCCATACCTGGCAGTCCTGGGTGGGCGTGAACCCAGTGGAGGAGAGTCCCCACACCTTGGCAGCCCTGGGCTGGTGTGAACCCGGGCGGAGGAGAGTCCCCACACCCTGGCAGCCCTGGGCGGGCGTGAACCCCGGGCTGAGGAGAGTCCCCACACTCTGGCAGCCCTGGGCGGGAGTGAACCAGGGCCCACGAAGGTTGGCAGCTGTTGGCCTGGCTGTGCCAGCACGCCTGTGCACTGTCACACCCTGCCAGCTCCAAGGCCATGCCAAGGTGGGGCTGATGCTGTCGCTGGACAGGGCTTGGGGGGGGGACTTTGTCACCAGGGCCTGACCTTCTTCCTGACTCTTTTAGAGAGACACAGATGGGAACCCTGTGCTGTCTCCCCAGGTCCAGTCCCCTCAAAACTGTTCCCTTGCAGGGGTGAGTGGTGGGCTCCTCACCGGCTGGTCCCAGTTCGGCTGGACGTGGACATGGGGAGACCCGCTGCAGATGGGGAGGGGAGTGTGCGCTCACTCCCTTACCTGGGGCTCCCACAGGGAGCAGGGGGGACTGCGCCCTGCGTTCCTGTTCCTTCCAGGAGGGGCCTGTAGCCTTCTCCTTGGGAGGCCCCCGGCAGCTGCTGGAGACCCGGGCTCCTCACAAAGGTGCCCTGTGACCTGTGGGCTGATGGGCTTTGGGGGAAGCAGTGCAGCTCTCAGTCACTGCAGGTCCAGAACGGGACTCTCTGTGGGGGCCGGGACCCCTCTTGGGGAAGCAGCCAGGCCCCGCCTTCCCGTTTCCTGCCGGGAGGGGCCTGTAGCCTTCTCCTTGGGAGGCCCCCGGCAGCTGCTGGAGACCCCGGCTCCTCACGAAGGTGCCCTGTGACCTGTGGGTGATGGGCTTTGGGGGAAGCAGTGCAGCCCTCAGTCACTGCAGGTCCAGAACGGGACTCTCTGTGGGGGCCGGGACCCCTCTTGGGGAAGCAGCCAGGCTCAGGACCCCCATCGGCCCTCCCCAAGTGGCCGCAGCTAGCTGCTCCTGGCTGGGGGGTGGCCAT
>NW_006160060.1:1170304-1170803 GCF_000334495.1 Tupaia belangeri chinensis
CGGGCCGTGAGGGAGGGGGACCAGGGAGGACCCTCAGCACCTCAGGACATCCGAGGGCTGTCTCCTGGCAGCGTGGAAAGGGGACATTTGAGGACGAGGGCCTTGGCTCAAAGGAAGAACCCGTGCTAGGGCTGCCGGGACTGCGCGCTCACCTGTGAGGGGGCTCCCGGGGACAGCACGCTCACCTGTGACCAGGGCTGCTGGGACGGTGCGCTCACCTGTGAGGGGGCTCCCAGGGACAGGGACAGCGCGCTCACCAGTGAGGGGGCTCCCAGGGACAGCACGCTCACCTGTGACCAGGGCTGTGGGGACGGTGCGCTCACCTGTGAGGGGGTTCCCGGGGACAGCGGGCTCACCTGTGACCAGGGCTGTGGGGACGGTGCGCTCACCTGTGAGGGGGTTCCCGGGGACAGCGGGCTCACCTGTGACCAGGGCTGCGGGACAACGCTCACCTGTGAGCACCAGGGCTTCGGGGACAGGGACAGCATGCTCCCCTGTG
>NW_006160060.1:1171251-1172074 GCF_000334495.1 Tupaia belangeri chinensis
GCAGACATGCAAGTGCTCAGGGTCTGACAGGCGGGGGGAGCAGACAGGCTTGCCAGGCCCTGGGGAGGGCACCCCCTTTCTCTCAGGTGCAAACCGGGTGAAGTCTCCATGAGGCAGACTCATGAGGAGGGTGAGTCTCGAATTTTTTATTATGTTAATGAAGCTCTTTCTAGAAGGATGGGGTGCAGAACCCCTGGTCTGTCCCCCTCTCTGGGCCTCTGACCTTGGAGGAGCTGGTGGCCAGGCCTCTGACCCCGCGCCCTCTTGTCATCCTGAGCCAGATGACTGAGCCTGGGAGAGGTCTGGATCAGCAGGTCTGCCTCGCTGCCCTGCCCTGAGGCCTGGGTCCCGGCCCTCCCTGGCAGGCCTGCACCTGCTCTGCAGGGCTCTGGCCCGGCCCCCCTGGCTGCCGGAGAGGAAGGGCAGGCGGATCAGCCACGAGTCTGCGGCCCTGCCCACGCCCGGGTGCCTGCCCAGGGATGCAGCTCTCAGTAGCTGAGGGGTTCTCTGAGACAGACTTGGCCAGAGACCTGTCCATGCCTGACCACCTAGCCCTGGGGTCTCTCCTGTGGCTTTGATGGACCAGCCGACGGACCCCCAGCGGCCGCCTCTTCAGAGCTCCCTGCTTCAAAGGACCGCCTGAGTCCCCCTTCCTCTCCTTGTGATTAATATTTACGACGTGTGTCACTGGTCAGAAACGGAGGTGGTTTTCACAGGTAGGACGAGGCCCAGCAGGCGCGGTCTCTGGTTGGGGTGCGAGGTGTGGGTCTCCCTGCTGCGACTCTCCCCCACGGGAGGAGTGGCTCGGGGCCTCACCAGCCTT
>NW_006160060.1:1172088-1175457 GCF_000334495.1 Tupaia belangeri chinensis
GCCCCAGCCAGTGGGAGCTGAGATGCAATGACTTATTTATGAATGGGATTAGAGGAGGCGCATTAATAAATTATGTGGATCCATTTTCCTGACGTATGATGGGAGAATTAGTTGACATATCAGAAATGCCGGGATTTTTATATTGTGGTTACTTGTTCCCTTAAAGCAGAAGTCATTCTAAATAGCTCGGCAAACTGTCTAATTAACCACTTTGTTTACGTAAAGAACGTGCCTTGAGGGGGGTGCTCCAGAATTAATGGGAAGCGTGGAGAAGTGTCGTGAGTTCCCACTGGGGAGGCCCCTCGCTTGGCCCCTCGCTCGTGGTTAAGCAGGAAGTGTAGCCACGAGTTGGATGTGGTGTGAGAGAGCCCCGGCGTCAGCGCTCCGTCTCCGCTCCTGTTTGGAGGGCACAGTCCAGGCCGACCCCCGGGCGTGGCCGGCTCCTCCAGGCCTCCTCTGACATCGAGGCTGCTGCAGTGGCCAGGAGGAAGGGAGAGACGACCTGCAGTCAAACTGAGGGCAGCTTGGCCGTGGTCCCGGCGCCAAGAAAAGCCCCACGACGCCGTGCCGTCCACTCAGCGGGTGCTCGCAGCAACGTGGACAGGCAAGGCGGGCTCAGTGCAGGCTGGGTTCAGAACCTGTGGCGTGTGCTCCTGCAATGGAGCGGCATGTCCTTAGGAGAGAAGCTCTCCATCCTCACCCCCCACGCACACGCACATGTACACGGTTATCGCCGTGCGATGGATGTGTGTCCCTTCGATTGCGGGAGCTGCGTCTCAGGGAAGCTCCCCCGGATGTCCTGTGGTTTACTGTCAGCCATACTGACTGCACTAGAGAAGAGACACAGTGGGGTGGGGATCGGGGTAGGCAGCCCCAGGACGGCCCGCCTAGAGCACTGTGGGACAGACCTGCCTCAGGGCCCTGAACGGCCGAGCCAGCGGGCCACGTGGGGCTGGGATGGCTGCGCTGACCGGCACCAAGAGGGAGGGCGAGCCCAGAGAGCCTGGACGGTGTGGGGCGCGAGGGGAGACGCTTCCGGAGCTCTGGGCCGACACTCGCTTGGACTTCAGAAGCTCTCCGACCTGTTACCGCCTTCTCAGGGATGGGAATTTCTGCCCCAGGACTCCCACCACCGTGTATTCCTTGTTTCCAGAGAGCGGTGAAAAGGCAGTGTGTGTTCACCGGAGACAGGCAGAGAGAGGAGGGGGAGAAACCCCCCCCACCGGGGTATGGCCACTCCGCAGCCCTCCCCCCCCACCCCCCGTTCTCCATCCCGGCAGCGTTTGGGCACACCAGCAGCCTGGCCTGTGTGCCTTCCCACCATCAGTGCGGGGTCGTCCCGGATGCGCGGCCTGCTTTGACTGCACCCTGGACTCGGACCCAGACCCGGGGCAGGAATGAGTGAGCACCGGCAGGGCTGTTGCCGCGAACGGGTGGACTCGGCAGGTGCTCTGGACACCAGCTGGGGGCCCGGGGCGGGACGCCATGGCTAGTGTCCCGGTCCCATGTGTGGAGATGGTGTGAAGGGTGGAGAGGCTGAGGCCGGCCGTGGTGTTCGGGCGGAGCCTGCAGGAGGGACTCAGGCTCAAGGTTGGGTGGGGCCGAGATTGCTCCTGGAGGGTCTGCAAGGAGCAGGACGGGACCCAAGCGCTCCTACTCTCACTGGGGTGCGTTCTCCACCCAGCGACACGCAGACCCCGATGAGGCCCTCGACCTGGACCTCTGCGCTGTAAACTGACTGGCCCTCTTGTGGATTATCTAGACTTGGGTGATTCTGTAACCGCAGGGTGGATGGGAACATGGGAGCCAGCACGCCCACCGCGACCCGTGTCCAGGTGACACTCAGGGGGAGGGAAGGTAGGTGACACCCAGCATGGCTGCCCCAGGTCAGGGGAGGGCAGGTGACACCCAGCACGGCTGCCCCAGGCTTGTCACTTCTGGCTGTCATCGTGCCTCACGTGCCAGATGTCTCTGGATCGTGGCCAGCAGGCCCATATAGACAGGATACCTCTGCCCTGTCCTTCCATGGCCCTGGAGGGAGGTGCTGCCCCTGTGCAGCTCAGCTCAGCGTTGAGCCCTCAGGGCTGTCGCCAGCACCGGCTCTCCTGGGACCTGGACGTGGGTCCTAAAGGGAGGGCCACGGCAACTGCACGGGCAGGCCGGACAGCGGGCCTGCACCGTGGGGGAACCAAGGGCAGGGCGTGGCGGCTTTAGGCTCTGATGACACTGCCTGGCTTCCCGGCCTGCCAGGATCCCCAGGAGCGTTGAGGAGGCCTATTTCAGACCCACGGGCAGATAGAGACACTTCCCCCCCACCGCAGTGTGGGGGCCACCCGGGGACGGCCTGCGTGTCCCCTCCCCTCGGGCTGTCCTGTGAGAGGCCCATGCAGACGTGCCACAGCCCATGAGGCCCGGGGGAAGCCCCCTCCTTAGCAAGCTGCCGCGTGGGTAGGAAGGCAGGTCCCCGCCTGCCCTCAGCACTGAGGACCCTGTGGCCAGAGCTGGTGGCAAGCTGGAGTCCTAGCTGGGCCTCGCCTTTTCCCAGGGGGACGCTGCATTTCAATTCCTTTGGAATTTAAAGTCTTGGACTTTGATATTTAAATTGCATTTCTCCTTCAAACCTTACTTTTTAGGGACCAGCAGATGGCACAAGGGTTATGTCACTGTAGTTGTCTGTGGTTTGAGTCCCAGACCTGGCTGCTTAAAACTCGCGCTGCGTGCGCATGTCCAAAACCCTGAGAGGAGAATGGAGCAGGTATTGCCGTGTGGCCATCGTCCCGGGGGGTGATTGCTCACTTCCTGTCTCTCCGTCTCTCTGGTGAGCGCATGCGCACTATAGCAAGAATCTCTTTTAAAAAAAAGACCTTTATTTTAAAAATTTT
Organism: Tupaia belangeri chinensis; assembly: GCF_000334495.1. Taxonomy (NCBI): domain Eukaryota; kingdom Metazoa; phylum Chordata; class Mammalia; order Scandentia; family Tupaiidae; genus Tupaia; species Tupaia belangeri. Next base: position 1,174,971 of record NW_006160060.1, read on the forward strand.
GCTATGGGGTGTGGGTGCTCACTGAAGAGACACACACACACAGAGAAAGAGAGAGAAGGGAAGTGAGAAGTCACCCCTCCTCCCTTCTCCATTCTCCCGTCAGGAGGCGGGCGCACGTGCGTGGATGTGGTTTTCAGGCTGCTGGGTCTCGGACTGGAACTGCGTGGTCGGCCATGTGGGGTCCAGTGCCTTAACCTCCACACCACCTGCTGGCCCTCTCTGTAAAACTTCTCTAAGAGGAGAGGGCCCACATGCACCCGGGGCGGCCTCCTTGGGTCCACCGTGGGAGTGTCCCATGCGTCTCACCGGGGTGTCCCTGTCAGCCACGCTGGCCCACGTGCTGGGAGAAGGAGCAGAGGGAGTTTCCACCCTGATGAGGCCGGATGTTCCGGGAGATGGCACCCGGGCGCAGAGGAGACCGCTGGCTGGGAGCCCGGGCCGGTGACTCCGACAGAGGTCCCTGTGGGGAAGCTGTGTGGAGAGAAAC
>NW_006160060.1:1177043-1178447 GCF_000334495.1 Tupaia belangeri chinensis
GTCTCGGGATCGTGGCCAGCAGGCCCATATAGACAGGATACCTCTGCCCTGTCCTTCCATGGCCCTGGAGGGAGGTGCTGCCCCTGTGCAGCTCAGCTCAGCGTTGAGCCCTCAGGGCTGTCGCCAGCACCGGCTCTCCTGGGACCTGGACGTGGGTCCTAAAGGGAGGGCCACGGCAACTGCACGGGCAGGCCGGACAGCGGGCCTGCACCGTGGGGGAACCAAGGGCAGGGCGTGGCGGCTTTAGGCTCTGATGACACTGCCTGGCTTCCCGGCCTGCCAGGATCCCCAGGAGCGTTGAGGAGGCCTATTTCAGACCCACGGGCAGATAGAGACACTTCCCCCCCACCGCAGTGTGGGGGCCACCCGGGGACGGCCTGCGTGTCCCCTCCCCTCGGGCTGTCCTGTGAGAGGCCCATGCAGACGTGCCACAGCCCATGAGGCCCGGGGGAAGCCCCCTCCTTAGCAAGCTGCCGCGTGGGTAGGAAGGCAGGTCCCCGCCTGCCCTCAGCACTGAGGACCCTGTGGCCAGAGCTGGTGGCAAGCTGGAGTCCTAGCTGGGCCTCGCCTTTTCCCAGGGGGACGCTGCATTTCAATTCCTTTGGAATTTAAAGTCTTGGACTTTGATATTTAAATTGCATTTCTCCTTCAAACCTTACTTTTTAGGGACCAGCAGATGGCACAAGGGTTATGTCACTGTAGTTGTCTGTGGTTTGAGTCCCAGACCTGGCTGCTTAAAACTCGCGCTGCGTGCGCATGTCCAAAACCCTGAGAGGAGAATGGAGCAGGTATTGCCGTGTGGCCATCTGCCCGGGGGGTGATTGCTCACTTCCTGTCTCTCCGTCTCTCTGGTGAGCGCATGCGCACTATAGCAAGAATCTCTTTTAAAAAAAAGACCTTTATTTTAAAAATTTTGCTATGGGGTGTGGGTGCTCACTGAAGAGACACACACACACAGAGAAAGAGAGAGAAGGGAAGTGAGAAGTCACCCCTCCTCCCTTCTCCATTCTCCCGTCAGGAGGCGGGCGCACGTGCGTGGATGTGGTTTTCAGGCTGCTGGGTCTCGGACTGGAACTGCGTGGTCGGCCATGTGGGGTCCAGTGCCTTAACCTCCACACCACCTGCTGGCCCTCTCTGTAAAACTTCTCTAAGAGGAGAGGGCCCACATGCACCCGGGGCGGCCTCCTTGGGTCCACCGTGGGAGTGTCCCATGCGTCTCACCGGGGTGTCCCTGTCAGCCACGCTGGCCCACGTGCTGGGAGAAGGAGCAGAGGGAGTTTCCACCCTGATGAGGCCGGATGTTCCGGGAGATGGCACCCGGGCGCAGAGGAGACCGCTGGCTGGGAGCCCGGGCCGGTGACTCCGACAGAGGTCCCTGTGGGGAAGCTGTGTGGAGAGAAACTG
>NW_006160060.1:1178457-1179027 GCF_000334495.1 Tupaia belangeri chinensis
GGCCAGGGCCCAGAGTGAAGGCCAGTCTGCAGGTGGAGGCCACAGGACAAGGGCAGTCTGAGGGCACGACCGATGGGGGCAGATGCCAGGAGCATGCTGGGGAGCGAAATCCAGGCTCCACTGCGAGGAGGAGGAGGGCAGGTAGATGCCATTCGCAGGTGGCAGACTGTGGGACCTGTGGGCAGGCTCGGGCTGCGGGTCAGAGCAGCTGGGCACTTTGGAGCCGCAGGGATGCAGAGCAGCAGAGTGCCGGCTCTGAAGGGGCAGCTCCCCACTCCTCAGACACCCTGGAACTGTGAGGGGAGGGAGGGCCGGCTGGGCACCAGACAGAAGCAGGCGAGTGCCGAGTGCCCCGCGGGGGAGCTGCTGTGCCACTGGCCAGGGCACAAGGGCATGCTGGGCACTGTCCTGGCAGGGCCAGCAGAGGGGACAGGCCAGGTAGGGCAGAGGTATGTGGGAGGTGGAGCGTGGGCAGTGGCGGGGGCGAGGAGACGCTGCTGCTGCTGCAGACTCCAGCTCTCCCTGTAACCGGCAGAGGGTGGACGGGGTGGACGAACGCCACCCCCACGG
>NW_006160060.1:1179148-1181096 GCF_000334495.1 Tupaia belangeri chinensis
GACTCTCCCTTTGTCCTTGAGGCCGGCCTGGCCCTGCGCAGTGGGCCGCTGCTCCTGGTCCCCATGCAGACCCTTCTTCGCCATTGCTTGCCCACACTCTGTGCTCTGGTCCCAGCCTCAGCGGCGCTGCGTACTCGCCCTCCAGCTCTTAGTTTAGTCTCCGTTGTGTTTGTTACCTTCCTGGTGTTTTCCTGCTGCTTTAAAAAAACGTCATGGGGTCTGCTTGTTTTACATGGCTGAGTTGATAGCGTATAATGAGACCCCAACATTGGATGGAAAATGGACGAATATGGAAGATCCGATGCTAAGTGAAGCCGGCCACACCACGGAGAGCAGCAATGTATGTCCCCGCTCCGTATACACTGAGTGCACCCCATGGCAGAAACAGAAAGAGTGGAAGGATTAACAGCAGGGGGGGCCTCGGTGGATCCGAGACAGTGTGGGAGGAGGGTGGAAATGGGGGGTGGGCTGGAAGAAATCAAGGGAAAAACGAAGCGAAGTATTCAACAGACATAATGGAAAACTGTCTTCCCATGATCATGTGTTTAGCGATATCTTTGATTGGTATTTATGGTGGGAAAAGTCATTTTGTATGTTGTAACAATGTACAGTGACTAAATGTAATAAAAACATATTTAGAAAAGTCTTGGAGGGGCCAGAAGGTGGCATGGTTGTTAAGGCACTGGACTCCCGCATGGTCGACTACGGTTTGAGTCCTGGGTGTGTGTACATGTGTGCCCAAGATCCCAAGTGGAGAATAGAGGAAAAGAGGGGCGAGAGGGGCCTCCCTCCCTCTCCCCCTTCTCTCTCTCTCTCCGAGGGGAGGTCTGGGGGAGGGAGGGGGGTCCCCCAATCAGCATGTGGCTCCTGGCGCTGTGTCTGGTGAGGCTGGCAGGGGCTCAACAGGAAGAGTGGGGAGGTCCCTGCGGTGCCCCAGGCGGCCCGGGCCTGGGTCTGGGTCTCAGCAGCCTCCGGGAGGGGAGGAGCGCTTTCCAGTGGTGAACAGGGCCTACGGGCGAGTGCGTGGTGTGCGGCACGAGCTCAACAGCGAGATCCTGGGCCCTGTCGTACAGTTCTTGGGCCCTACGCCATGCCGCCCCTGGGTGCCGCCGCTTCCAGCTGCCTGGGGCACCCGCCTTGTGGCCCGGCGTGCGCAATGCCACCACCCTGCCACCCGCCTGCCCCCAGAACTTGCACGGGCACTGCCCGCCATCATGCTGCCTGCGTGGTTCACCGGCAACTTGGAGGTGGCCCCCACCTAGGTGCAGAACCAGAGCGAGGACGGCCTGTCCCTCAGCCTCCACGTGCCCACCAAGGACGGGTCCGCTCACAAAAAACGTGACGAGGCGCCGCTCCATCCGCCAGACACAGGTAGATTTAAAAACCCGCTGCTGCATGTGGTTGCTCATCAGAGGACGTTCACGGCCCTGCCCCCGGCTAAATGTTCCCAGAGCCGCCAGGCCCCTCAGTCATTCTTCCAACTAAAACGAAAAAGAACAGAAAAGAAAAATGTTTAATAATTGGAAAAAATAATTATGACAACTTCAAAAGAAATTTGAACAATGTTGGACCCATTAGAAAACATACAGGAAAAACTAACCATGGTGAAAGTAAGATGGAAAAAGACAAGAAATTGGAATGTCAGGAAAAAAAACAACAAAGAATTGGATAAAATGTTAAGTTTGAAAGAAGTTTTAGCTGTTTTGAAACTTATGAAATGTAACATTTGTGGAAGAAACAATTTTAAATCGGAACAAAACAGCATTTACAAAAAAACATAAGAGTTGGCAAAACCCTGACATGATGGAAACATCAGAAACCCGCTACAATTTCCAAAAGTCTGTCAGACACAGAAAACGCAAACATTTGAAGCAACGTAAAGAATTTGGAAATTTTGAAAACGGCGCCCAATATCTTTTTTTTTTTTTTTTTTGGAGAGATTTTCACT
>NW_006160060.1:1181118-1202695 GCF_000334495.1 Tupaia belangeri chinensis
AGACAGAGACAGAGAGACAGAAAGCGAGAAATCACCCCCCAGGGGGGATGGCCACGCCGCAATCCCTTCTCCTCCATTCTCCCCTCGGGATCTTGGGCACGCACGCACACGCACCCAGTGTGAGTTTTAAGCCACCGGGTCCGGGACGCGAACCGCAGCCGACTACATGGGAGTCCAGCAACATAGCCATTACGCTAACTGCTGGTTCCCAAGATTCTGACTTTGTGAGGTCGATTACTCTTCGTTTTCGTTGGGCGCATGAACGTTCTTTCTTTCTCTAATACTTTGTTCTAGGGAACGGCAGTCACTGGAGACAGCGTGAGAGAGAAAGTGAGTGACCGCCCCCAGGGGTGGCCGTGCTGCACCCCTTCTCCTCTATTCTCCTCTCGGGACTCGGGCGTGTATGCACATGCACCGGTGTGGTTGAAAGCAGCCGAGTCTGGGACTTGAACCGCGGAGTCGGTCATATGGGAATCAGTACCTTAACCTCCATGCCACCCGTTGGCCCATGAACTAACTTTTTTACATGCTTGTTAGCGTCTCAGTGAAAAGGAGGGATACCGTGGGTGCAGCTTGGTGGGATCTCTTAGGACCTCTAGGTCTGCTCTGTTCTCACTTCTTTCCCTCGAATCCTGGGACTCGTGCCCAGCCCACTGGATCCAGAACCCTTTTTGCAGTAACCACATCGCAATCCAAGGGCAGGACTGTGGCTCCATGGGACACGCCGGTCTGTACTTTCTAAGTGGAGGTGAAGTGTACATGGACACAGCTCCTGCAAGACCGCTCAGAGCAGGGTCAGATCTGTGCTCGGGGAGGGTGGCCTTTGAAATGAAGGCACCATGGAGAGATGCCAGACTTCAAGAGCTCCAGTGCCATGTGGGGGCGAGAGGACCCAGTTCTCATCTGCATCACACAGCCCTTGGCCACGCAGGTGGGCTGTGGCTGACGTGTCCAGAACACCTCTTGTGGCTGTGGGCATTTTACAGCATGGGTGTTGACATCAGAGGGTCCCTTCGCCCTTCTCTCTCCTTGCAATTCCCAGGTGCAGCTGCTAAGTCTAGAGAGGTCAGGTGGAAGTCCCAGAGGAGGCTCACTATCCCTGGTGAGGTCAGACCTCAGAGCTGGGCTCCCCAAACTCTGCTGACCTGGAAGCGGAGGACAAGGGACTTGAGCATGTTAACGTTAGAAATGGAAACACGATTTGATCTCCCTTACGATGAAAGATGTTGAGCATGTTTTCATATGCTTTCGGCTGTTCATATGTCATCCTTGGAGAGCTGTCTGTTCGGCTCATTTGCCCATCTTCTAATTGAATTGCTTATTTTTTGGTGGGTAAGCTGCTTGAGTTTCCTGTATAGTTGACTTATCTGTCCCTTATCAGTGTTTTAAAGATATTCAGCGACAGAATGTAAACATTAAGGAGGAACAATAAAGAAATGAGCACACGAGATCCCCGTTGGGGTACTCCTTGTGCCTTTGAAAGAAATGTAGCTATGATGAAAAGTTAGCACTGTAACTAGGTGTAGGACATTCTAATTAACAGGCTTCAACTTTGACTTATCCCTTACTTTAAGACATTTCTTTTAAATAATAAAACCCAAAAATACCCATTGCAGAGTGTCTGGGAAACACTGAAACACACAAATAAGAAAATTAAAAATAACTTGGCTTCCCAGGGACAACTCTTGTTCATTATTTGGGATGTATTTCCTTCCTGAAGTTGTATCTTTGTAAGATTTTTATGGAGGGAACAAGACTTCTGTCCCATGCCCACTCCCATCCTTAAAGTAGAACAGTTGATTCCTAATTAAAAGCTTTTTTAGTTATCATAAGTAATAAATTTTAGCCTGATTTGCATGTGTGGCTGTGTGTTCTCTTTTCACATTAAAGTACTGATGACATGAATATAAATCAGTTTTTCTCTCTTATTGTTTCCCAACTAAAGCAGAATTACAAAGGCAGCCAAAATGCTGTGTGGAGTAGCTGGTCACTTTAACTTCTGAAGAGCGGGAGGGAGGGCCCGAGGAGCCCCGTGGGAAGGTCAGGTGGCTCCTCCAGGGACTTGAGGAGCTGCCTGCCATGCGAGTGTGGCACAGTTTGGACGAAGAGAGGTGGCCTCTCAGTGCTCTGATTGGGAAGCCTCCAGGAAAAGATGGCTGATTACTGAAGTGGGGTCCAGCTCACTGCGTGGTGGCCACAGCAGAGGGGAAACTAGAGGGGCTTGGCTAACACTCCAGTTTCCAGACCAGGAGCCAGCCAAGGACGGGCTTCTGGGGACATTCTGGCTTGGCACAGGGTACCCCATGCAGGTGCTTGGAAGTTTAATTTCAGGGTCAGTTCCAGCGTGGTCATGTCCTCCCAGAGGGTGCGGTGTGAACCTTCCCAGCTGGGAGGGACTCAGACTCTGAGGCAGCCCAGCTCCCACCCTCCTTGGCTTTGCAGAAACACCTCCCTTACATCATCTAAGGACACGCTCGCTTGTGGAGGAGCACTGCTGTCACCGTCCACTCCTGTCTGGCTCTCAGTAACACACTCCTGGTGGCCACGCTCCTTGGTAGACATTGAAACATACCAGTGTCCACCGGGAAATAGCACAGTGGTAGCTGGAATGAGTAGCAGGATTAATTGATGATATGAATTCCTGTGTAAGCTCATTTTTCAGGCAATTTCTCATAGGAATCATAATGACCATGGATAAATGGACTTCTTGTAACACTGTGATTTTAGTCAAAAGTAAAACTATTAAATACATAGAATTCTTAGGTAGTGTTATAAGGTCAAGGAAAATTTGGGAATATAACTGCTATTCATTGAGGGGAAGATGAGAAAGGATTTGCACCATGAATAATATCTTTGACATGAATGCAAATTCTTTCTCTGTAAGGACTGTGAATCACATAAGGACATGGTGCTCAAGAGTTGCTGTTGGTGTAAGATGGGGCCTAGAGCCCTGTAGGCTGCTGTGGTAGTCACTGAGAGGACAGAGGAGGTGGTGGTGGAGATGGGTGTGGATGCAGCTGAGCAGTAGGTCAGCAAAGGCTGGAGTGGTGGAGCAGGGCGCAGGTGGGCAGTGCTTAGTGATGGTGTTGGGGGTATGGAGAGAGTTCAGGATCCCAGAGTCCCAGCCATGTGGGTTTGCATCTACCCATGATGGTCCAAGTATGTCCAGATAGCTCTGCCTACCACAGAACCTAGTGACTGTCCATTCCACAGGAAAGTCACTGGAGGAGTTTGAGGCAATTCCCTATGCCGAAATGTAACTTAAATATGGTCATCATTCAGCTAGTAATGGCCACATCAAACAAATATTACAAAGATAAGTTTAAATAGCAGCAACAAAATAATAACGTATAATAAGATACCAAACAAGAAATATTTAAGAATAAGGTAAATAAAATGTGCAAGACATATACACTGGCAATTATAATGAACTAATGAAATAAATTTAAAAAATTTAAATAGACCAAGGTATATACAATGTTCATGGATCAGAAGACTCAACATTGTTAAGGCTTAAATTCTACTCAACTGGGAACCGTACCAGTTGAGTTGGGACAATTATCCTTGGCTACCAGGATCCATAAGAAGGGTGGCATCACCAAATTTGAACAGGCAGTCTCTGAGCACATGCCCTTGTAGAAGTCGGTGGTCTTTGTGCAAGGTTGTGATTCTGGCAGAGTCCTGTAGATGACAGTTCTTGCTGGGACTTCAGGTTGAATTTGTAGATTGAGTTGAGGAGAACTGACATCTAGACAATATTGAGTCTTCTTGCCCTTGACCATGGATCATATTTCCATTGATTTAGTGTGTCGATTTCATTAATCGGAGTTTCGTGGTTTTCTTCATCTAGGGATTATACATAATTTGTTAGATTTACACCTAAAATTTCATATTTTTTAGGTGTAAGTGTAAATAATATTGTGTCTCTGATTTCAAATTCCACTTGTTTATTGCTGGTATATAGGAAAGTGTTAAACTTTTGTCTATTAACCTTGCCTCCTGCAATCTTACTATAATTGCTTATCAGTATTGTTTTATTGTTGATTCTTGCAGATTTTCTACATAAATAAGCATGTCATCTGTGAACGAAGATGGTTGTAGTTCATCCTCCCCAATCCACATACTATTTATCTCCTTTACTTGTCCTACCGTGGTAGCTAGAAAACCTAGTGGTGAAAGAAGTGGGGGAGTGCATACTTGCCCTGCTCCTGGTTTGATGGGAAATCTAGTTTTTCAGCACTAAGTATGTTAGCTGTAGGTTTTTTGTAGATGTTCTTTTTATTAAAAAAGAATTATTTTATTTAACTTTATTTATTTGTTATAATTTGACCAAAGAGGGACAGAGTGAGAGAGAGAGAGAGAGAGAGAGAGAGGGAGAGAGAGAAAGTGAGAAAGCAAGCTGCCAGGTCCAGGACTCGAACTGTAGTTGGCCATGTGGCCAGTGCCTTAACCACCTGGTTTGATGGGAAATCTAGTTTTTCAGCACTAAGTATGTTAGCTGTAGGTTTTTTGTAGATGTTCTTTTTATTAAAAAAGAATTATTTTATTTAACTTTATTTATTTGTTATAATTTGACCAAAGAGGGACAGAGTGAGAGAGAGAGAGAGAGAGAGAGAGGGAGAGAGAGAAAGTGAGAAAGCAAGCTGCCAGGTCCAGGACTCGAACTGTAGTTGGCCATGTGGCCAGTGCCTTAACCACCATGCCACCTGCCAGCCCCCTATAGATGTTCTTTATCAAGTCAAAGTTCTTCTCTATTCATAGTTTACTGAGAATTTTGGTCATGGTTTCTTTTTTTAATCTGTTGATGTAATGAATTACATTATTTGAGTTTTGAACATTGAGCAAGTCTGGGTTAAATCTCTCTTGGTCATGTATTTATAAATCATTGGATTTGATTTTTGCTATGAATTTTGCAGCTGTATTCATAAGATATTCTGCAATTTTGTTTTCTTATAATATCGTTGATTTTTATGTTGGGGTAATACTGGCCTCATAGAATGAGTTAGGGAGTTTCCTCTCCTTCTCTTAAAGTGATTTTAGCTAATTAGCATAATTTCTTCCTTAAGTGTTTGGAAGAACTCACCAGTGAACCCATTTTGGCCTAGTGATTTATGTTTTGGAAGGTTATTAGTGACTGATTCAATTTCTTTAGTAGGTATAGACCTACTCAAACTCTGTGAATTTTGGCAGATGGTGTTTTTCAAGGAAATGGCCCATTTCATTTAGGCTATTAAATTTGTGGACATAGATTTGTTCATAATATTACTTTATTATGTTCTAATGTCTATGGGATCTGTAGCAATGACCCTTTTTTCATTTCTGATGTTAGTAATTTGTATTTTCTCTCTTTCTCCCTTAGTTTGCCTTGATAATTTTCCGTTGTCAATTTCATTAACTTCTGCTTTAGCTTTTGTTCCCTTTGCTCTGTTTATCAAGGACTTAATCTTTTTTCTAGTTTCCTAAGGTGAAACTTTAGATTATTGAATTTTGATTTTTTTCCCCTAATACGTGTATTAAATGCTTGGGATTTCCCTCTAAGCACTGCTTTTTCTGTGTGGTGGTGAGAGGGGAGTCATGGGACCCTGCTGTTAGGTACACACACATGTCCTCCCTGAATCCTTTAACACCTCTGCTTTGAATCCTTTAACACCTCTGTGTCTCAGCCTGCTTAGCCAGGCAGGATGTGACAACACATGGGTCGTCTTACCTAAAATCTACAAGTCTCAAAGGTCATTGCTTTTATTCCCATCGACAGCTGGGGGCCTGAGCACAGACAGCTGATCAGTGGGAGAGCCAGGCCTCAAGTCCACCATGGAGGTGACTTCTTCCCCTCCTGACTCTGAGAGCCTCCCGTCTTGAGGGATGTACAGATCCACAGAGGGTTGACATATGGCTAGTACTGCACCCGTGGTTGCAGCCAGGGCTGCACTGCAGGGGAGGAAGCAGGTGAAGGTCAGGGCATCTTGTCTCCTCGCGGGAAGGTACAAACTGGCAAGACAAGCCCCACCCGGCATTGCTGTCTGTTTGCCACATGATCTTGGGTCAGTTGCCCTCCCCTGAGTCACCCTCAGGGTCCTGTGTCCAGTACACACTCCAGATTTTTTTTTTTTTCACAAAAAGCAGAAGAGGGTGTGACCTGGGATCTACTTAAAGTCATCGCTCTAAGGGTGACCTTTCCTGTGAAGGAGCAGGTGGTACATGGCTTCAGCGTTGTGGACCCTATGGCTTCAGTCATGGAAGTGACACACAGGGACACGCATCGCTAGGAGTGAAGCAGGGCAGCACCTGCTTCCAGGAGTCAGCATGTGGCTGGCTGCAGCTGGTTTCTTGTCTGGTGCGAATTTCTGCAGCCCAGTCACTAGCTGTCCTGCCCCTGTGCGGCCACCCAGTGACCCTCCAAGGCCTTCTCCAAGGCTCTGTTTCTTGCCCAGGGCTGCCAGGTCCCGCAAGGACATGGCTTCTGGGCTCTGCTTGACTGTCTTCTCCCATTTGCCTGACAAGGCCCGTTACTCACTGGAGCTAGTGATGGGGGCAGTCCCCACGCAGCTCAGCGGCTGAACAGCTGAGCGGATGACGGTGTCCTCGCTGCAAACAAAGCCCAGAGCAAGGCCGGGCGAGCAGAGGCTCCTGCGTGGACCTGCTGACCATGTGCTCAGTCCGCTAGGCTGCCGTGTTGGGTCTGTCCTGGGCCTGGGGCAGGTGCTGACCGTGTGACCCAGTAACTCACGTGCTCCAGGCCCGCAGGCTGGTGCAGGCTGGGCCTGGACACCGCACCTGAGCGTGGGCCGCAGGGCGGGCTGAGGGTGGGATGGTGGGCTGAAGGCGGGGTCTGTGCTATCATTTTGAGGTTAGGGTTTCAGGGCTACTTGGAGCTGTTCGGAGAGGCCTGGAGGTGGAAGCGTGGCATTTTCTGCCGGTGTGTGAGTGTGTGTGTGTGTGTGTGCATGTGTACCTGTGTTAGCTGTGCTCAGGGCTCTGGTCCCAGCCCGTACAAGGGAGAAGGGCTTTGAGTGAGCATGTGCCTGGCTCCCTGAGGGAGTGAGTGAGCAGGGCATGAGGAACGAGGCGGGGGGAGCCACGCTCGCTGACTCCTAAGACGGGGGCACAGAAACTCGTAGGTGGGTGATCAACCTTTGCCCCATCCACCCGATGGCTCTGTGCATCTGTCCATCACCCGGGTGGCTCTGTGCATCTGTTCAGCACCTCGATGGCTCTGTGTGTGTGTCCATGTGCCCGAGGTGGCTCCATGCCCGCTGAGTCCCCGTCCACAGCCGCCCTCTCGTGCCCACCAAGTCCCCATCCACGGCCGCCCTCTTGGTGCACCTTGGCCCACAATGGCCCAGCAGGTGGCCCCGGGGGACGCAGCCTCAGAGGTATGTTTTGACAACTAAGTCAGCCAAGGAATTACCCTAGGAGGCGGTGAGACTGCCCATGAGGCTTGTCTTCAACCTCCAACACGCAGGTGGAGGGCTGACAGCAGGCATTTGGCAGGGCCCGCATGGTACAGACTGCCATGCTGTCTCCAACTGGTGCCACCCTGTTGGAGTCGGGTCCCCAGGCACTCTGGTCTGCCCTGGGGGGGTGTGCGAGCGCCTCCAGGTGCGAAGCAGCCGCGAGCCCGGCTCCCGTGAGGCGGTGGGCATCCGTCTAGCCGGCCTGGGGGTCCCTGCTATGTCCAACACGTTCTCCTGGGGTTGTGTGCGTCGGGTGAGGCAGGCAGTAAGCACCCTGCACCCCAGCCGTCCAGTGTCACTTGTTGCCACTGGCCCTCTCGGGGTTTTTTTTAATTCCCGTTTTCTGATGTGTTCAGGCTGTTTGGACCAGAGGCTTTCTCGGTCCCGGCGCTGCCGGCCCTCAGGCTGGGCATCGTGTCCCGAGCTCCGTGGTGCTGGGCAACGTCTTGGCCTCGGCCCCTGATGCCAGCACAGCCCACGTCAGACGTTGGTGAGGGGTGCGGTGTCCCCCGCAGTCACGAAACTCGATGGCCTGCAGCGTAGAGGGGCCAAGAGCAGTGATTCACTTTGGCGGTGGCTTGTTCGTTTCCACTTAGAGAAGAAATCCAGAATGACCACAGGCACTGAGATGCTCTTGGGCTGTAAGCCGGATGACGGAGGAGAGGCACGTGTCCCTGTGGAGCGCCCTGGGTGAGGGCGGGGACATCCGTGGCCAGAGACAGTGTGGGAGGAGGCGAGGGATGAGGGGGAAGGAGAGTGAGGTGAAACATTCAAGGGCCCCCAAACGGAAAGAAATCCGCTGATTGCGACGTCCGCAGTAATGCCTTAGACCGAACCAATGTGCAGCGCGCTCATGGCGGAAATGCGTCTGCTGTGCTGTAACGAGACACGGCGACCGAGTGTAAGAAAAGGAACGAGAATTAACCCCCCAAAGAGGTATGCTCACGCGTAACCCCGGACACGGCACACACGAGCCCCTCATGTGGCATTGCGGTCCGGCCTGAAGTCAGATCACAGCTGGCTTTCCCACGCCCTGGCCAACCTCGGTGGGACGTCCGACCTGCCTGGCCGCCTGCTCTCGTCCTGGCTGTCCCCTCGGCCGCAGGGGCGTTTGTCCCGTCTAAGCTGAAAGCACGCTGCCTTGCTTTGATTGCTTCAAACCTGGCGTCTGGGAGGGCAGGTCGGGGACGGCCCCGGCCCAGCCTCGCCTGCCGTTTCAGGGTCAGCTGGTGAAGTCCAGGGGAAGCCCTGCTGGGAAGAGCAGGGAGAGCTGGTCCCTAGGTGCCCGGTCGCAGTAACGCCCCTGTCCGGAGGTGCTTTCCTGCCTTTCGGGGAAGATCTGTGGCTTTCTGCAACTTGGTCTTGAGTGACTTTTGGCAGGTTTGTGTCAAATCGCAGTTGAGGCTGCTATCATAAATGTTAGTTTTTATAGAAATTGCGTTTTTGTTGCAGGCATGTAAAAAGGAAATTTGTGTGGCCATTGATTTTTAAAAATTCAGCAATGAAAAAGTCTCTTATTAATTCCACTAGTTATTCTCGATTTGCCCCTCCTCTCCCTGTGTTCACGCGCGCACACACACGCGCACACCGCTAATCTAGTCGCCGACTAGCCTTCCTCCCGGGAACCCTCCTACTGTTTCTCATGCTCTGTTTGCCGCCCCTTGGGTACTGAAGTGCAAGCACAGCTTGCCTCGTTTCTGATGTTAAAGGAACTGACTCCACCAGGGAACAGAGAGATGACGAGCCTCAACCGGCTTCCTCTGGAGAAGCGAGGTGGCCCGGCTTCACACCTCTCCGCCTGCCATTCAGGACTCCCGTGCTGAGAGCACCCCTGGGCCCTTGGCGGACGAGGGCCCGCGAGGTTGGTCATCTTTCCCATGTTGCTGGACGAGGCCTGTCACTGTCTCTCAGTGCGGCCCAGCACACGCACCCTTTCCCGGCCACCAGGTCCGAGTCACAGTGGGGTGGGGCCGTGCAGTCCCGTGTCATTCTCTGCCCCAGAATGAGCCCTGCCCAGGTGAACACTGTCCCCAGGAGACGCTGGCTCCCGTCTGCTCGCAGCCCGGGCACAGCCCTGCTCCCCCTGCGGACAGATGCGGTGGTGCCCCGCTCAGAGCTGGCAGACGACTCACCGGGCCGGTGTGCCTGGCCAGCGGAGCGCTGCCGCTCTGGGGGAGAGCTGAGTCCGCAGGCTCTCAGGAACTCCTGGGCTTCGTGGTTTCCGTGGGGACATTTCTGAGTCTCTGTCAGTGTCTTTACAGTTTTACGGAGGCTCCATCCCCCACCCCCAGCTTTGCCAGGCTGTAACTTTCCGGGGCCTTCTGCTCCATTCAAGTGCCCGGCCGTTTGTGGGCATTCTGAACTCAGGCTGGCTGTGCTGCCAGGGCAGCCTGGCCGCCGTCCTGCCTCTGCCTGCCCCGCTGCTCGTCTGCGGCGACCGTCTCCTCGGGGTTCACCTGCCGCGCTGTCCCAGCTCGCGCATTTCTGCTTTATTCTGTTCTCGATTTTGTAATTTCTTTGAGTTTATTCGCTCCTTCGTGAGTTTGATTTGACTGGGACACGCGGCGAGTGCCTCTCATACTGCTGCTTTTCCACGTCTAGACGGCGTCTGCCCAGCCTGTGCGCGGCTCCCCGGGGCTGTGCGTATCTCCCCGGGGCATGTAGGCAACTCCCCGGGGCTGTAGGCATCTTCCAGGGCCCATAGGTGTCTCCTTGGACCTGTAGGCATCTCCCTGGGGCCCATAGGCGTCTTCCTGGGCCTGTAGGCATCTTCCTGGGCCCGTAGGTGTCTCCCTGGGCCCATAGGTGTCTCCCTGGGCCCGTAGGTGTCTCCCTGGGCCCGTAGGTGTCTCCCTGGGCCCGTAGGCGTCTCTCCAGACCCCTACGCGACTCTCTGGGGCCCCTACGTGTCTCCTCAGGCTGCAGGCGTGTCCCTGGGGTCTGTGCGGCAGAAGCCTCAGGCTCCCGCAGGCAGAGGCCTGGCCAGACGCACCCAGCTCCTGCATCTCAGCCATGGCTGTGGAGAGGGCATTAGTTGCACCTGGGCCGATGGAGTGCAGGGTGGCTGGGACGGCTGTTCCACCACAATGACGCGTCAGAGGCACTCAGCCCGCGTCTTGGCTGGGACATGGGGACGATGACCTTCTTCAATCCTTCAATGTGGCCAAGGGCCCTCCAGGCACAAGGGGCGGCCACTCTCAGCCTCCCTTTTTTGAGGCCTGTTTCACCAGAGAGGGCAGACCCTGGGCTGGGGTGGGCGCCATGGGGCAGCCTGCTTCCTGGGAGGGCCGCTGTCTAGCTGGCCATGGCACGTGGGAACAGAGGGACGGATCTTCAGTAGAGGAAGGTTCTGCGTCTGGTGAGGGCGCAGGTGGGGCCGCGGGCGGGCTCCTGAAAGCATGAGCTCGGGGCTCAGCTGATGCCTCAGTGTGTGTCCGCCCGCGCGAGAGGTTGTGAGTGCGCACATGTGTGTGTGGCTGTGAGCAGTGCCCGACGGCTGCAGATACCAGGCATGCCCCAGCCACGCCAGAGCTGCGAGCCAGGCTGGGTCCTGTGCAGACCTGTCTGGGTCTCGTGGGGGGACCCCATGTCCAGACACTCAGGTTAAGCCCCTCCCCAGGGCAGGGAGCCCACCGCTGGTCCTGGCCCGCGCGCGCCCCTCACGCCCCTCACGGATCCGACCGGAGGGCGGTCCCACAGCCCCTCCGGCTCCCGGGTGCAGACCGCGTGCGCGTTCCCAGGTCGGTGGTGGCAGCGCCCGTGGCTCTGAGGTCCGTGTGTGCCAGGGGAGGGCCCTGGTGGCTGGCACTCGGTCCCGCAGGCTGAAGACGGCCGGCTGCACGGATCGGATCACCGGTGGAGCCCGTGAGATGGGGGGAGCGGATGCTGGGTCCTTGCGGACGCCCCGTCTCCGCTCACCCTCGGGAGCTAATTTATTCGCATACCGCCCTGTAATAAAGTCTCTAAATGGCTGCAGCGTTCTCCATATTTTATTTTTTCCTCTTGGAGCTTATGACAAATAACTTGGGTTTCATGAAATATATATTTTAAATGTCTTTACCCACCACAAGAGCAATTCCCCGCAAGCTAATTAGCCTGGGGAGGTGAGATTTGAGGCCCAGGCCACATCCGGACATGCTTGTTAATCACCAGCCGTTTCCAAGACAATCATCGAGCTGGACCAATGACCACATTGCTCTTACTGTCCTGCATCTTCCCAGCTGCCAGTCACTGCCCTCGGAGAGAGGGCTCGGTCCTCACTTTAGCTGTGGCCACCTGTGCTGATGCCACCCTGGGACTCGGCGAAGGGGCGCCCTCACGTCGCATGGACCCTGAGGACCTCCACTGTGTCACACCCTCCGTGAGGGCCACACAGGCCCACGTGACTGTGTGGGCGAAGGCGGCAAAGGACAGGCCTGCGGTCAGTACTGGATGTGGTCCTCAGGCCCCTCTGCCACCCGGAGCAGCGCAGCCTGCCCCCTGGTGGCTGGGCAGAGGAGCAGCGTGACGGACCGGCTGGCCCTTGAGCCTAGCTCCAGGCTGCTTTGCCCCGCAGTCCCGGAGGCCTACCTGGAGCCAAGATGGCCTTGCTGTGGCCTCCCTGGCCCTCATGCCCGCCCACAGTCTAGTGTCTGCTCCCTGCTTTCCCTCCCAGCCTCGGCAGCCCCCCACTCTCTGGCAATGCTCTGCTTCTCCCTCCGTGGGGCTCCCTGCCCCATCACCCCAGGCCTCCTCTTCCAGGAGCCCCCTGGCCACATTTGGGGCACCCTTCACCAGACACTGTGTGGGCTGACCCTCACCTCCACAGGCCATCCGGGGGGACAGGTTTGTCACCAGGAGGCTTGGGCGGTGGGCGGGACGGGCCTGGACCAGAAGAGTGGGCTGTGGGGCCCCGGGAGCCCAGCCCTGGGGGCAGCAGGCATGGGGGGAGCCGCGGGGAAGCCCTGTGTGCAAGGCTGGTGAGCAGGGGACAGCAGGCAGCCTGCCCCAGGGAGCCACCTCGCCTCTGCGGGGAGCTCTGTGTGAGCCGGCCTCACTGGCTCCTTGCGGCGCCTTCCTCCTCCGGGCCCCTTCGGAGTCCTGTGCTGTGCTGGCAGACGTGAGGGCCACGCTGCCCTCATCCATCAGGTTTCCAGGGTCCTGCCTCCATCATCTGCAGGGGCGTGGGGAGAAGGCTCGTGGCCCCCCAGAGGCCCGCTGCTGGGGTGCCTTGCCCGAGGGTGTCCCAGCTGGTCCCCCTTCGCTCCCCGGCAGCTCGCTGGTCAGAGCCCCGGCAGTCGGTGCTGGGTGAGCTCCCTCTGCCCCAGGCTGGTCTGGCCTCCCGTCTGTTCCCATGTGCTCTCTGCTCGCACACCTCGCCTACACCGCCTGACTCTCCCGGACTGCCCGTTACCGACTCTCCCTCCCTTCTACAGACTTCTGCAGAAAAGCGAT
Source organism: Tupaia belangeri chinensis (assembly GCF_000334495.1). Lineage (NCBI taxonomy): Eukaryota > Metazoa > Chordata > Mammalia > Scandentia > Tupaiidae > Tupaia > Tupaia belangeri. The sequence goes on from NW_006160060.1 coordinate 1,194,006, forward strand.
CATTCGGCCAGTGTGCCGAACATCGTGCGCTGAGCCCTGGCCCTGAAGGTTCCCAGCAGCCACTGTGGGGAGACCCCCCGGCTCAGTGGCCCAGGAGCAGACCCCGTGGCAGTGGCCTGGATCTGTGGTCAGCAGTCAGTGGCCAAGGCTCCCCAGGTACCCTGCCGTGGTTGGGGGCTCGGTTAGGGGACCTAGGACTGAAGGAACCACGCCCTCCCCACCGAGATCCAGACAGGGAGGTGTCCCCACCGCCCGGGACTACAGTCCTGGGTGGGGACGAGGGGGACGGGACAGCAGAAATGTGGTCCTCGTGGGAGGGTCCTCTTGGGAAGTGGCCTTCCCAAGTAGGGGCTGGATGCCCGTCATAGCAGGATAGGCCCCGCTGCCATCCCCACCTGGGTCCTCTCCCCACCGCCCCCAGGAAGGGGCATGGGCCTGACTGCTGACCACATGGTGGCCTGGTGCTCAGTGCCTGGTGGAGGTGACAGTGTAGGGTCCCCGAAGCCCCTCACTTGACCCCCGCCCCTTCCTCTAAGGCTGGTCCCCACTTCTGCATCGTGGGCCACACCGAAGCCCAGGATGCCCTCGCCCTGCCCCGCCCCACCCCACCTTGCTTCGCCTACACTGAGGCCCACGCAGCTCCAAGGCTGGACCCTGGAGTCCTGCAGGGCGGGTCTAGAAGGCTAATCGGGAAGGCCCCGGGTGGTGCCACCTTGTCCTGGGCTCCCACACAGGCGGTGTGCTGCTGCTCCTCGGGGCCGCGGCGATATTACGCACCTCCTGTTCACACACGCCAATAAGCCAGTTACACGGGACAGCACAGACAGGGTACACACGATTCCTGCTAGCACGGAGACCTCTGCATCGTCGCGACGCTTCCGAACGGTTGTGTGCTGATCACAGGGAAAGGCGGGGCGACACGCTGCCTGCACCCTCCACTCCCAAGTGAGCCCCGCACCTCCAGTCTGCCAGCCGGCCTCCGCACAGGCCCGGGCCGTGTCCCGGGTGGTCAGTGTCTGTCAACTAGCCCCTCCCATGGAGGGCTCCACACCAGCACCCCGGGGGCCTCGGAGGTGCCTGCCATGGCTGGGGGGTCTGTGCGGGGAAATGAGCAGGGGCACGGTTGGATGTCCCTCCCTTCACCCCCCACTAGAAGGCCCTTCTGCTGGGACATGGAGGGGCCTTCCAGGGTGTGCGGGAAACACCGTTAGCATCATCGCCAGAACGGCCGTGGGAGAAGCGCCAGTGGGACTTCACGCGTGTGTAACTCGTGCTAAGGGAAAGCTGCCATGCGGGTGTGAATTCCTAGACCTCCTCGGTGGTCCTTACTTCACGCGACAGTAAACGCTTAGGCGTGTCCCGAGGCTCTCGGGGGGGGGGGCTGCTCTGCAGCGCCTCTGGGTGCCTGCCCGCGGGGCCTGGCCGCGCCCCTCGCCTGGCCTAATTCTGCTTGCCCTTGAGGCTCGGGTGAGGGATGGGGAGCCACCACCCTCCTGTTCCCAGGTTTCCGTTTCTGGTTTTTGTCATGCAGCGTGGCAAGGGGAGTTTTGGGAGGGAGAGAGAGAGGGAGGGAGAGAGAGAGGGAGAATTTATGGCGTTCAAAAGCACAACTTAAATAGAGGCTCGATTCACTCTTATCTCCTCCCACATAGACACAGCCAGTCTGCGCTCCAGCCCAGGAAGGAGGACAGGACTCAGGCTTGCCTTTCAGGTTGCTTTAATCACGCAGGGGGAAGGGGGCTTACAAGTCACGAGGGGATGAGTGCGGAGCGTCCTGTGCCGGCGTGGCGACAGGGAGGGCAGTCCGCAAGGGCGCCGGGGAGGCCGAGTGCCGAGCACGCTAGGTGTCTACAAGGCAGTCGGCGAGTCAGAGAGGAGCTCCAAGGGGATCTTAGAGAATGATGGTGGCAGCTGCCACAAGATGGCCGAGGGTGAACGAGAGGAAAAGTCCACGTGGTGATCCCAGAGTACGGAGGTCGGGGCTGGTGGCCGACGGGAGCATCGAAGACGGCGGAGCGCGGGCCGTCTGGGCGAGGAGGAGTCGGTGTGCGAACCAGCAGGTTCAGGGTCCTCTTTGCCAGTCATGGGGCATGCTCACGTCCCTCAGGCTATCGGTCAGCATATGGCCAGTCTGCTGTCAGCGCTAAGCGCTAGGGTGTCAGCTGGATGTTGAATTTCTGGGAACGGAACATAACTAGTCTGAATGAACTGCAAAATGGAGTCAGGTCTGCTCTGAGCAAGCAGCGTTTTAATCTAACATTTTCTTCACAGCAAACTACTAACTTAGCCATTAAACAATATGTCAAGTGTAACAATTCTTCACAGCAAGTAAACAACATATTAGGTACAACAAATTCTTTTCTTATCTTTCTTTTTTTTAAAAAATAAATTTTTAAAAGATTTTTTCCTATAGGGTGCGAGTGCTTTTCAGAGCGACAGAGAGAGACAGTGAGATAGAAAGAGAGAAATCCCCCCGGGGCTGATCGTTACGCCGCAGCCCCTTCTCTTCCACTCTCCTGGGATCTTGGGCACACACACGAGCCTGGTTGATTTTCAAGCTGCCAGGTCAGGGACCCGTATCACAGCCGGCAGTGTGGGAGTCCAGCATCTTAGCCCTGCACCACCTGCTGGCCCCGCAGCTGCAGTCCCACACAGGCGAGGGGGCGGAACGGGCTTCAGCTGTGCGTGGCCACGTAGGGCCTCTCTGCGCTGTGCCGTGGTTTGCTGACGTCACGCCAGGCCATGCTGGCCTTCCAGCCGCTGTGTTCTTTGCCCGCCAGCCACTGGCTCCCTGCAAGCCCTCCTCTGCCTGCTGGTCTACTGTCCACAGCGGTCTCAGAAGTTAGTGACAGCAATGACCGTGGCTGCTAGGACAGCTCGGCCCCACGTGGACTCACTCGGCCCATCATGGCCTGAGCCGCCACGTGACACATGCAGCAGTCACCGCTGTGGTTCCTGCTGGACGTGTTGGCAACCAGGCACACAGACACGTGACCTGCCGGCTCAGCCAGCCTGCCGAGGGCTCAGCGGCTGGGTCAGCCGCTGTCCAGGCATCCTCCAGCACAACCTGTCCCTCGGCACAGAGCCTGTGGCCTCTGCTGTCAGGGCTCTGGGCGCAGTCCCTCCCCTCCCCTCCCTCTGCTCCCAGGGCTCTGGGCGCAGTCTCTCCCCTCCCCTCCCCTCCCTCTGCTCCCAGGGCTCCAGGCACAGCCCCGCCCCTCCCTCTACATGCACACACCTGCCTGCTGTGATTCCCAAACCACTTGGTGCAGGGCTCGGACCGTGGAGCTGGCCAGGTAGGATCCAGCGCCACACCACCTGCTGACCCCAGGTACAGAATGGGTTTAAAAGTCTGTATACAATGTGTAATAAGCAAATTGGGGATTTAAACACATTCACCACCTTCATCATTTAATACCATATTTTGTTGTGAGAGTTCCAAATTGGCTTTGCTGGTTTTGGAGGCATCTGTTGAATTGTCATTGGTGTCCTTTGCTTTGAAATGCAATTCTAAAGGAAAACTAAGGAATTAAAAAAAAATCCAACAACAAAAAGTCTCATAAATTAATGGGGATGGATTTTTGAAAACAAAGATAATCTTAACATGGCCAATGGAAGAATTTGTAATTCGTATGTAGAGGATTATGGGAGATAAGAGTTTATAATCTGAAAAGATCCGTAGTATTAAGCCTGTTAGATAGTAAAATTGCATGCAACAATAACTCACTAGGAGGAGACAGAAACAAAACCCCTTTCGTTCCCTCACCGCGAGCTCTTGTAAGACTGCAGCTCTGTGCGTGCATGAAGAAGTAAGCCTTTGAGGAAGCAGAGACCAGGCCGCATTGGAAAGGGTACTTACAAGTGAGGACGTAGAAGAGCAGCAACTTGCTGGTAGGCTTCACAGAGCTCTCGGCGTTAGCCTTCTTTAAATCCGTTCAAGGACAGTCTCATACTTGCAAGATTCCGGACTTCTCCTCTGTTGTTTAGTTTTACACAATTAACCAAGATTACGGTAATAAATACATGAATGCGGAACCTGTGGAGACAGCTGTCTATCCGATCATTGGCGGGTGTGTACCCACTCCTTGTGTCAAATACTGGAGTCTGCATTTTCAGCTCGGAGTGGGGAGTCGGATCCGCCGACATTCAGTGTTGTTCCTGCTGGGTGGCTGTAGGTAGGCTTCTCTCTGTCACTTTGTGAACTACCCCTTCACTGGGTTCTCTGTGTCATCTTACTTCTATTCATCTCCCGCTAGTTTTCCTGGCACAGTCTTCCTTTCAGTATTTCCTGAAGAGCTGGCTTAGTTTTAATGACTTCTTCAGCATTTGTTTATCTGGGAATGATTTTCTCTCCTCCCCATTCGAAGGGCGACCTTGCCAGGCACAGCGCTCTCGGCTGAAATCGTTTTCTTTCGGAGTTTTACATATGTCTTCCCGTTCTTCCCTGGCCTGCGGTGTTTCATTTGAGAGGTCTGATGTTAGTCTCGCGGGGTAACCTTTGTGAGTAACTTGGTGGGTTTTTATTTGCCATTTTGAGAATATTGTCTTTGCGAACCGGTGCCGTTCCCAAGGTGCGTCAGAGCCAGACTTGGCTATGATATGCTTCGGGCAGGATCTTCGGCTTAATTCACTTGGTGTCCTTTGTATTTCCTGGATCCCAATGTCTGCGTGCCTCTCTAGGTTTGGAAAGGCCCATGGCTGCTCTGTGGAAGAGCTTTTCCGTTCCTGTGCCGGCTCTTCACCTCTGGGGACCTATTTTGCCACTATCTGGCTGTTCGCTGGTGTCGCCCCCACGTGCCCTCATGTTTAATGATTGTTCCTCCGTTCCTCTTGGTAGCTTGGACTAAATTGGAGACTTTGTCTTCAAGGTCGGAGATTCTCTCTTCTCTGTGATCTAACCTGCTGTCGATGTTTTCAGGGAGGTCTTGAGTTCCTGCAGTGTAGTCTTCACTTCCAGAAGTTCTGTCTGATTCTTTTTCGGGGTGTCTGTCTCTTTATGGAGTTCTTCCTTCAAGTCATGGAAGGATTTTCTCCTCTCCTGAAATTCACTGCCTGTTTTGCGTCTCACTGAGCTTTGTCATGAATGTCCTGAATTCTTTTTCTGATGTCTCTGTGGCCTCTCGGGTTTTGTCCGCTGTTGGTGAGGAGCTATTGTGGGCCTCTGGGGAGGACCTACTTCCTGCTTATCTCCTATGTGGGGACTGCTTGGATTCTGTCATCGGTGACACACTTCTGGCTACTTCTCGTTTTTTTCTTTTTGCCATTGCAGAAGACCGTGGAGCGTCATAAATCAGTGGCCTTGGGGAGGATTCACTCCCTTCCCAGATCCTAAGAAGCTTCCTTCCTTCGGTGGGGGATTCTGGACTGGTAGTGGGGGAGACGCAGGCAGGATGGAGCGTGGACCTGGATGCCTGCGTGGGCGTTGCCTCTCCCCTGGGTAGGCATGTGTCCCTAGTGGGCATCTCCCCCAGGTGGGCATCTCCCCTGAGTGGGCGTCTCCCCTGGGTGGGCATCTGTCCCGAGTGGGCATCTCCCCTGGGTGGGCGTCTCCTCTGAGTGGGCATCTCCCCTGGGTGGGCATCTGTCGACGCAGAAACGCAGCATGATTTTTCTGACGACCCAGTAATAGAATCCCGATAGCCGCGATCTCTGGGCAGAGAAGGAAGGCTGATTCGGAAGGGAGTGGCGGGTGTCTCTGGCGATGCTGCGCCCAGCGATGGTCTCATGGGTGTTTCCGCTTTGAGAGCGCCTGCTGAGGCGGACGTTCATGGGCTTCCACGTCAGTGCACGTATGATACCCCGATACCCCGAAACTGAAATGAAGCTATTAAACAGGAACACGACTATCCTGAAAGGGATTTCTCAAAGATACACAGGCAGTTCAACTTCTGTGAGTTTTTGACTTTATGAACAGTGTGAAGGCGAAACGCACTCAGGAGGAGCCACACCCCGGAATCCCGAGCACTGCGCTCACTTCGAGGACAGTGCTCAGCAAGTCACAGGAGGTGGCCCACAGGTGATCACAGTGTGGGCCTGTGCGAGGGGACTTCCCAGCTGCAGGCTACGTAAGCAATTCAGCATGTGCAGGGTAGGCTGGGGTAAGCGAGGAGGCTCAGGTGTGCTAAGTACATATTTGACTCACAATATTTTCAGCTTAAATGGGCTAATTGGGATGTAACCCCACTGTAAACAGAAGAGCATCAGTACTTGAAAGGAGAAAATTGGCCCTGGAAGAAAAGTAGGAGATGCTAAAGGAAACAGGACAAATTTAAATCAATGGTTCCTCGTAACACAGGAAAGCCAAGTCTGCCCATAGAATGTTAAGAAATACATACACCCAAACACTGGGCGAAGGTAGAACCATGTCGGTACGGTGGTACTTGGACTCAAGCCAATCTAAGACCTTTTTTGTTCAGGAATATGATAGGTTCGTTAATTAAAATTGTACCTGGTTAAATGTGTGTGTTGAAATTTGCAGAATTATTATGAAAAAAGTAGAAAGGAAGGGTATAAGTTCAAATTCAAAGCAAAAAATGAAAAAAGAACAGGAAAGATGTTTAGTCAATACAAAGCAAGAAAGGAGGAAAAAAAACTAAACAGAAAGAGTCAGAGCTTTGAAACACAGTAGAAGATAGAATTAATCCTTTTATTTCTCTGTTATACAGCAGAGGAGATAGACTGGCTGTTCATAAATAATTCTGAGACAACTGATCCAGCTGGATCCCTACCTCACACCACACACAAAATAAATGCCAACAGGGAAGCAGGATGGTCTTTTCCAAATGCTGTCAATGGGGCTGGTGAGTAGCATGGTGGTTATGGCAGACAAATCCCACATGGCTGACCACATGGTTTGAAGCCTGAACTTAGCTTGAGAAACTCACTGGGCAGGTGTGCGTGCCTGCTCAAAGTCCTGAGAGGAGGGAGAAATGGAGGAGAAGGGATTGTGGCATGGCCACCTCCCCTGGGGAGTGATTTCTCACTTTTCCTTTCTCTCTTTCTCTGATGACCACATGTGCTATAGGAAAAATGAAAAATCTTAAAAGTAAAATGCAGCAGAATATCTTTATGTCTTTGAGGTGGTAATGTATTTTTTTTTCAACTATAACACAAATAACATAAAATACTGGGTTGTCGGAAAAGTCATGACAGTTTCTTTCTGTTTAGAACCATGTCGGTACGGTGGTACTTGGACTCAAGCCAATCTAAGACCTTTTTTGTTCAGGAATATGATAGGTTTGTTAATTAAAATTGTACCTGGTTAAATGTGTGTGTTGAAATTTGCAGAATTATTATGAAAAAAGTAGAAAGGAAGGGTATAAGTTCAAATTCAAAGCAAAAAATGAAAAAAGAACAGGAAAGATGTTTAGTCAATACAAAGCAAGAAAGGAGGAAAAAAAACTAAACAGAAAGAGTCAGAGCTTTGAAACACAGTAGAAGATAGAATTAATCCTTTTATTTCTCTGTTATACAGCAGAGGAGATAGACTGGCTGTTCATAAATAATTCTGAGACAACTGATCCAGCTGGATCCCTACCTCACACCACACACAAAATAAATGCCAACAGGGAAGCAGGATGGTCTTTTCCAAATGCTGTCAATGGGGCTGGTGAGTAGCATGGTGGTTATGGCAGACAAATCCCACATGGCTGACCACATGGTTTGAAGCCTGAACTTAGCTTGAGAAACTCACTGGGCAGGTGTGCGTGCCTGCTCAAAGTCCTGAGAGGAGGGAGAAATGGAGGAGAAGGGATTGTGGCATGGCCACCTCCCCTGGGGAGTGATTTCTCACTTTTCCTTTCTCTCTTTCTCTGATGACCACATGTGCTATAGGAAAAATGAAAAATCTTAAAAGTAAAATGCAGCAGAATATCTTTATGTCTTTGAGGTGGTAATGTATTTTTTTTTCAACTATAACACAAATAACATAAAATACTGGGTTGTCGGAAAAGTCATGACAGTTTCTTTCTGTTTTTCTATGCAGAAATGTGTCATGACTTTTTCAGCAGTCCAATACCGATAAAATTAACTGTACTTTGTCAAAACACACTGTCGAGAAAGTGAATTGAATGCTCGACACCCGTAGAAGGCCTCATCATGGGCTCAAAGTCAGACTGCCGTGTAACAACACTCCAGATCTGGGTGGCTCCCAACTTCCCCTGTTGCCATCTCTGTGGTTGCATGAGGGGCCTGGGCTCGTGTGGATGGGGCTTACTGGGGCTCTGATGCAGTTACGCTGAGGAGCGGCCGGGGCTGGAGCCGTTGTCTGAGGGGTCCAGGGTCTGGGAGCCCGGAGTGGCCCATGGGCTGCGGGGACAGGATGCACTCCGTCCGTGTGCTCTCCTTCTCCAGAGCGGTAGCACGCCTGTGTAGGGATGGCTCTGAGCCAGCCCTGGGAATAGAGACAGCTGCTGTCCTTGCAGGTGGCTGTCCCTGTGTGTTAGCCTATCCTGCAGGTCGGAGGAGCCCCAGGCTCAAGAAGGAGATGCAGAGGTGTGGGAGGCTGTGCACCAGCGAGTCTGCTGAGGTTTCTCAGAGAGCAAACAATTGCCATGATTGGTTCCCTTCAAAAAACCTGACCTTCGAAACCTTGCTCTGATTGGCCACTAGAATCCCTCAAATTTGCATATCTGGCACCTCATGATTGGTCCAAAAGCAACCAATCATGGCCCACCGTTTACAACCAATCA
>NW_006160060.1:1202725-1206507 GCF_000334495.1 Tupaia belangeri chinensis
TCCGTATCATGGGCGGGTGTGTACCCACTCCTTGTGTCAAATACTGGAGTCTGCATTTTCAGCTCGGAGTGGGGAGTCGGATCCGCCGACATTCAGTGTTGTTCCTGCTGGGTGGCTGTAGGTAGGCTTCTCTCTGTCACTTTGTGAACTACCCCTTCACTGGGTTCTCTGTGTCATCTTACTTCTATTCATCTCCCGCTAGTTTTCCTGGCACAGTCTTCCTTTCAGTATTTCCTGAAGAGCTGGCTTAGTTTTAATGACTTCTTCAGCATTTGTTTATCTGGGAATGATTTTCTCTCCTCCCCATTCGAAGGGCGACCTTGCCAGGCACAGCGCTCTCGGCTGAAATCGTTTTCTTTCGGAGTTTTACATATGTCTTCCCGTTCTTCCCTGGCCTGCGGTGTTTCATTTGAGAGGTCTGATGTTAGTCTCGCGGGGTAACCTTTGTGAGTAACTTGGTGGGTTTTTATTTGCCATTTTGAGAATATTGTCTTTGCGAACCGGTGCCGTTCCCAAGGTGCGTCAGAGCCAGACTTGGCTATGATATGCTTCGGGCAGGATCTTCGGCTTAATTCACTTGGTGTCCTTTGTATTTCCTGGATCCCAATGTCTGCGTGCCTCTCTAGGTTTGGAAAGGCCCATGGCTGCTCTGTGGAAGAGCTTTTCCGTTCCTGTGCCGGCTCTTCACCTCTGGGGACCTATTTTGCCACTATCTGGCTGTTCGCTGGTGTCGCCCCCACGTGCCCTCATGTTTAATGATTGTTCCTCCGTTCCTCTTGGTAGCTTGGACTAAATTGGAGACTTTGTCTTCAAGGTCGGAGATTCTCTCTTCTCTGTGATCTAACCTGCTGTCGATGTTTTCAGGGAGGTCTTGAGTTCCTGCAGTGTAGTCTTCACTTCCAGAAGTTCTGTCTGATTCTTTTTCGGGGTGTCTGTCTCTTTATGGAGTTCTTCCTTCAAGTCATGGAAGGATTTTCTCCTCTCCTGAAATTCACTGCCTGTTTTGCGTCTCACTGAGCTTTGTCATGAATGTCCTGAATTCTTTTTCTGATGTCTCTGTGGCCTCTCGGGTTTTGTCCGCTGTTGGTGAGGAGCTATTGTGGGCCTCTGGGGAGGACCTACTTCCTGCTTATCTCCTATGTGGGGACTGCTTGGATTCTGTCATCGGTGACACACTTCTGGCTACTTCTCGTTTTTTTCTTTTTGCCATTGCAGAAGACCGTGGAGCGTCATAAATCAGTGGCCTTGGGGAGGATTCACTCCCTTCCCAGATCCTAAGAAGCTTCCTTCCTTCGGTGGGGGATTCTGGACTGGTAGTGGGGGAGACGCAGGCAGGATGGAGCGTGGACCTGGATGCCTGCGTGGGCGTTGCCTCTCCCCTGGGTAGGCATGTGTCCCTAGTGGGCATCTCCCCCAGGTGGGCATCTCCCCTGAGTGGGCGTCTCCCCTGGGTGGGCATCTGTCCCGAGTGGGCATCTCCCCTGGGTGGGCGTCTCCTCTGAGTGGGCATCTCCCCTGGGTGGGCATCTGTCGACGCAGAAACGCAGCATGATTTTTCTGACGACCCAGTAATAGAATCCCGATAGCCGCGATCTCTGGGCAGAGAAGGAAGGCTGATTCGGAAGGGAGTGGCGGGTGTCTCTGGCGATGCTGCGCCCAGCGATGGTCTCATGGGTGTTTCCGCTTTGAGAGCGCCTGCTGAGGCGGACGTTCATGGGCTTCCACGTCAGTGCACGTATGATACCCCGATACCCCGAAACTGAAATGAAGCTATTAAACAGGAACACGACTATCCTGAAAGGGATTTCTCAAAGATACACAGGCAGTTCAACTTCTGTGAGTTTTTGACTTTATGAACAGTGTGAAGGCGAAACGCACTCAGGAGGAGCCACACCCCGGAATCCCGAGCACTGCGCTCACTTCGAGGACAGTGCTCAGCAAGTCACAGGAGGTGGCCCACAGGTGATCACAGTGTGGGCCTGTGCGAGGGGACTTCCCAGCTGCAGGCTACGTAAGCAATTCAGCATGTGCAGGGTAGGCTGGGGTAAGCGAGGAGGCTCAGGTGTGCTAAGTACATATTTGACTCACAATATTTTCAGCTTAAATGGGCTAATTGGGATGTAACCCCACTGTAAACAGAAGAGCATCAGTACTTGAAAGGAGAAAATTGGCCCTGGAAGAAAAGTAGGAGATGCTAAAGGAAACAGGACAAATTTAAATCAATGGTTCCTCGTAACACAGGAAAGCCAAGTCTGCCCATAGAATGTTAAGAAATACATACACCCAAACACTGGGCGAAGGTAGAACCATGTCGGTACGGTGGTACTTGGACTCAAGCCAATCTAAGACCTTTTTTGTTCAGGAATATGATAGGTTTGTTAATTAAAATTGTACCTGGTTAAATGTGTGTGTTGAAATTTGCAGAATTATTATGAAAAAAGTAGAAAGGAAGGGTATAAGTTCAAATTCAAAGCAAAAAATGAAAAAAGAACAGGAAAGATGTTTAGTCAATACAAAGCAAGAAAGGAGGAAAAAAAACTAAACAGAAAGAGTCAGAGCTTTGAAACACAGTAGAAGATAGAATTAATCCTTTTATTTCTCTGTTATACAGCAGAGGAGATAGACTGGCTGTTCATAAATAATTCTGAGACAACTGATCCAGCTGGATCCCTACCTCACACCACACACAAAATAAATGCCAACAGGGAAGCAGGATGGTCTTTTCCAAATGCTGTCAATGGGGCTGGTGAGTAGCATGGTGGTTATGGCAGACAAATCCCACATGGCTGACCACATGGTTTGAAGCCTGAACTTAGCTTGAGAAACTCACTGGGCAGGTGTGCGTGCCTGCTCAAAGTCCTGAGAGGAGGGAGAAATGGAGGAGAAGGGATTGTGGCATGGCCACCTCCCCTGGGGAGTGATTTCTCACTTTTCCTTTCTCTCTTTCTCTGATGACCACATGTGCTATAGGAAAAATGAAAAATCTTAAAAGTAAAATGCAGCAGAATATCTTTATGTCTTTGAGGTGGTAATGTATTTTTTTTTCAACTATAACACAAATAACATAAAATACTGGGTTGTCGGAAAAGTCATGACAGTTTCTTTCTGTTTTTCTATGCAGAAATGTGTCATGACTTTTTCAGCAGTCCAATACCGATAAAATTAACTGTACTTTGTCAAAACACACTGTCGAGAAAGTGAATTGAATGCTCGACACCCGTAGAAGGCCTCATCATGGGCTCAAAGTCAGACTGCCGTGTAACAACACTCCAGATCTGGGTGGCTCCCAACTTCCCCTGTTGCCATCTCTGTGGTTGCATGAGGGGCCTGGGCTCGTGTGGATGGGGCTTACTGGGGCTCTGATGCAGTTACGCTGAGGAGCGGCCGGGGCTGGAGCCGTTGTCTGAGGGGTCCAGGGTCTGGGAGCCCGGAGTGGCCCATGGGCTGCGGGGACAGGATGCACTCCGTCCGTGTGCTCTCCTTCTCCAGAGCGGTAGCACGCCTGTGTAGGGATGGCTCTGAGCCAGCCCTGGGAATAGAGACAGCTGCTGTCCTTGCAGGTGGCTGTCCCTGTGTGTTAGCCTATCCTGCAGGTCGGAGGAGCCCCAGGCTCAAGAAGGAGATGCAGAGGTGTGGGAGGCTGTGCACCAGCGAGTCTGCTGAGGTTTCTCAGAGAGCAAACAATTGCCATGATTGGTTCCCTTCAAAAAACCTGACCTTCGAAACCTTGCTCTGATTGGCCACTAGAATCCCTCAAATTTGCATATCTGGCACCTCATGAT
>NW_006160060.1:1206736-1212919 GCF_000334495.1 Tupaia belangeri chinensis
ACCCTGAAGAGTTGTAACACTACATCGTCTCTGGACGACCCTGGAGAGCTGTGACACCGCGTCGTCTCCATGCTGCTCACAGTAGACGACGTGACCCTGAAGAGCTGTGACACTGCGTCGTCTCTGTGCTGTACCGTGCTGCCCACAATAAACGGACGACACTGTCATCTCCGTGCTGTAACACTACGCCGCTTGTTCTGGCTCTCACTCCTTCACTCAGGAAACCTGTTCGGCTGTCCCCCCGGGTCGGGACACAGAGGGGCCGCCTCTCCTGGGGAGTGGCCTGGGGGAAGGTTTCCAGACCCAAATAGATGAAGACCCTGCAAAGACCAACGAGGAGACGCGAGTCCAGCAGAGCTGGCCACCAGCATGTGAGGGAGTTCACAGAGCAGGTAGGCCCAGGGGCCAGCGTCTGCCGAGCCCCTCGCCAGTTTGGGAGTGTAGCCAGCAATGTTGGGAGGGTATTCTGTGCCCCTGGGCTGGAGTGCATAGACTATGGCAGCTTGTATAGCCATGCTGGGAGCAAGCTCGCGAGAGATCCTGAGACCCCATACTCCGGGGCAGACCACAGACACTGCACACCGACCCCAGATATGGGAGGGCGCTCTACAGCAGAGTGCTGCAAAGGCCTCCATGTCCACATGACTTGGTGGCCACGCGATGTAGTGACCCAGTCCTGGGTAACTCAGCTGGGCAGGGCCACCAGGCTGCGCAGGGACGGGCAGCTGAGGGAGGAGCAGGCACCAGACACATTCCACGTGGAGCTCTGAACCCAGACTGCTGGTGTGGGATGCAACACGTGGGCAGCAGGTCACCTGCAGCTCTGCGGGAGGGCGGGTGGGGTGGGGAGCCCAGCACTCAGGGAGAGCGGGTGGGTAGCAAGCGCCCTGGTTATTCTCTTGCCCACAGCACATCGCAGCTAATGAGATGCCATCTTGGAGGGACTGCCATCCAATCCCATGGGGACCCACTTGGGCGTCACCCTCGATGTGCCCTCGCGGGCTGGGGGCCCTGACCGTGCCCCTACCCTGTGGTGGGAAAGGCGTGTCTTCTGGATCCTTTAGTGAGAAAAGGTTGGACCAGGGACGCCTCTGCCGCCCGCCTCCAGGATGTCCCTGCAGCCCGAGCCCGGGTGGGCCCAGGTGGTGTGTGGGGCGCACGGCACTGTCGGCAGGAGCTGCTGCCAGTGAGCAGGGTAGGGTGGCGGCTCAGTGCCACACGGCCGGGGCGGCCAGCCACTCCCTGGGCGATAGGATGCAGCCCGAGTTTCATTCCCTGAGGTGGGTGCTCTAACCTGAGTGACCTGGCTGCACATCGCAGGGACCTTTCTCTGCCTCTCATGACCAGCACCCAGCGTTCACGGGCAGCTGCTGGAACCTGAGCCAGAGTGGAGCCCACGGGGAGCGGGGCCCACGGGGAGCAGGGAGCCAGGCGAGCAGCCTCCATGCCCCCCGATGGGGCCCTGAGGGCTGTTCCCGGATCTGCTCTGCTCAGCCTCCCAGGCAGATCCCTGCTACCAGTGACCGGGCTCGTTCCTGGCACTGGCCGAGTCCCTCCCATGCACTTTTTCTGCCCTAAGTGCTGTGAGCCCTCGCCATATGTCTGAGGCGCTTGGGCCTCGTTGTCTGCCCGCACTACGGCCAGCTCAGCGACCCCAGCTCTAGGTCTGAGCTTCTGCTGTCTGGGGTGGAGGGAGTGGGCCGCAGGAGCCTGGGGACAGTTCCACCCTCTGGCTGGCACAGCTGGCAGGGGAGGTGGTGGGCCAGTGCCGTATGTGGTCTGGAGAGCCGTGTTCTTCCCAGAGCCCCGTGGCCTGTGGCCCCCTAGATGTCCACCAGGAGTGCGGCCCGAAGTGTCCTCTCGGGCACAGGCATGGGTCACCCTGCCCGGATCTGCTGTTCTGGGGAAAGCGGCTCTAGCCACGGACGCCCTGGCACTAATTACAGCACAGATTGTGCGGGGCCTCGGCGGCCTGCACCGTGGCAATCCGGATTAGGCAATTAACCTTGATGTCGCTGTAATTATTGGGGTCCGTTAGCAAAGTGAGCTAATTTCCCACTGGATGCCGAACCGAAATCAGCACCACTCTCTTTAAGATGCCAGAATAGGAAATGTTAATGGAGAATTACATTTGGATGTTTAATGCACCTCCTGGCTCCCTGTCAGGGCTGCCTGTGCGTTTCAGAGGCGCAGGGTGGTCAGAACCAACCGCCGAAAGACCCACAGCGGGTGGCTGGGCAGGGAAGCAGGCAGCTCAGGCGGATGCCCCCAGCTCTAGGAAGAGGGTCTTTTGATCTGTCCCTGCCCTTTCCTGGTCCAGGACTCTGGAGAAGGGCCCTGCCTGGGAGGTGTGCTTCTGTAAAGTGCACAGGGCTACAGGAGCTGCTGCCTGGACACCCCCGGGCCAGCCCTGCGCAGGCCAGAGCTGCTGCCTGGACACCTGGACTGGGATCTGCATGGGCTGGAGCTGCTGCCTGGACACCCAGTGCCCCTGACTCTGCACCTCCTCAGGCTTCTCCGTTCTGGAGCCCCCGGCCCCCAGAGCTACGGTCCCAGTGCTCTCCCTGCAGGCTGTGGGTTGCCCTGTCTGGACTTCCACAGGACTGTTTCCCTTTAGATCACGAAGTGCTTTGAACTCGCAGTGCCCTTTGCTCACTCTGAGAAGCTGGGTCTACAGGGTGGCAGTCACTCTTGTTCTGAAGGGATCAGGGCCCAGGGCTCCCAGGGGCTCCTGTGACGTCCCACCTGGCAGGGCTTCCCCAAAGAGGCCTGGCCCTGACCTGGGCCCCTGCCTGCTTGCCTGCATCCTGGTAGCCTCCAGGACTGGCCACTGGTTTGCAGTGGAGTCCCACCCTCCCTGTCCCTGCTTCCCCGCCTTGGTAGGTTCAAGCCCATGGCCCAGAGCCGTGCCCTCAGCAGCTGAAGGCCCCGCACGTGTCCCCACCCCTGCTGCTCCTCTCCCCGCTCCTGCTCTCCCCCTGCTCCCCCACCCCACCCCTCCCACTCCCACCCCCCAGTGTCTCATCGTGTCGAAGGCCGTCACGACCCACGGACACCTCCAGGGAGAGCTGCCGTGGCCGACATGCGCGTGGACATGGATGACCCACCTTGCCAGGTGGGGGCTGGGCCTGCTCATACTCACCTGCGTCCCACCTGTGGCTGGGCTCCCAGTTGGTACACACGGCTTCCTCAGGAGGCTCAGGAGATATGGGGTGCCCTGAGGGAGGGGGGCCCTGGGAAGACAGGGGGCAAAGGGAGACAGGTGAACAGCCCTGGGTTCCTCCCTAGGCATGAGCTCAGCCCCTGCAGAGGCCCAGCTCTGGGGGAGGTTTGGTGTCCCTTGGTCTCTGGGGCTTGGGTCCTGGTCCCAGTGTGCACAGCTGTGAGCAACTCTGTCTTGTCCTGAACCATCCTCGAAATCCTCTAGCAAGGGAAGGCCACAAAACGGGAAACCATGAAACAGGAAACCAAGAAATGGAAAACCACAAAATGGAAAAACCATGAAACGGAAAACCACAAAATGGGAAACCACGAAAGGGAAAACCACGAAATGAAAAAAAAACCACGAAATGGGAAACCACGAAATGGGAAACCACGAAATGGAAAAGCACGAAACGGGAAAAAGTGTTTTCATTCATTCTAGTGGAAAAGCATGAGTCATTTGATTTCAATTGTTATCAAAACAATTTTTAAAGATTGAAATATGTCAATCGCCCAGTCAAGCTGACTTTCGAGTCTGCACCGATAAGCACGTTCGTACTCTCTGAGGGTGAAGCCTGGTGGCAGGCCGAGGTGCTGGAGTCCCGCTGGCTGGGTCTGAAGTTCCCTGACTGCTGGCTCTCTGTCACGGTCACTCACACTGAACGAGTCATAACTCGGAGGGGGAGACATCTCCAAGCTGTGCACTGAAGCTGCTTGAGGGCCAGTCCTGGGACTACTGCGGCCTTGGCCCCTGCAGTCACCAGATGTGCCAGGCTTGGTGGTGGCTGCCGCAGGGGCCTGGCCAGGTTTGACCTGACGGGCCACTGGGCTTTTGCAGCTGCAGGATGGAGTCCTGGAGCGGGTGGGACGTGGTGGGGTTCTTGGACGACGTGGGGTTCATGCTCCACAACCCCTCCCTCCACACACATGTGCAACTGCATCCCCGTGCCTCCGTTGACCCCTCTGCACAGTGTACAAGCCTGTCTCTGCCCGGGGGGGACTCGGACTGCCCCTCAGTGACAGGGGCCCTTCTCCCGCCCTTCATCTCCACAGATCTCGGGGCCCAGGGGCCCTGCCTGCTGGCAGACGCCCATTCTGCACACCCCCAGGCCCTCGGGCGTGTGCTGAGCCGGGCCCGGTACTGAGCACCTGAGCTCACGCTGTTAGCCCGAAGGCGGGGGCTTGGCCCTCTGTCGACATGGTGGGCTTGAGGCCACCCCGGGGCGTGCTCTGGCCAGGCTCCCGATGCTGCCAGAGCCACTGCCGCTCCTGTGTGCCCAGGCTCGGCTGGGAGAGGATGTGGCCAGCAGGGCATCGGCACGGGGTTCTCCTGCTCACTGCCGGGTCTGTCCAGGCCTAGGTGTTTTCTGTGATTTCCTCGTGGACTGTGGGGCTGGTGAGCCGGGTCTGCAGGGCAGGCTTGGCCGAGGCCCAGGAGGGTGGCATGGGTGCCGAGGCCACTGCAGGCGGCTGCCTGCCCCGTGCTCTTCCTTGTCTCCGACCTCGGCTGCATGGGTGAGGTCCCCACACTGCGGGTCCCGTCTCCCCACGGCCTGCTGCTGTGCGTGTTCTTCCAGCCACGCTCCGGCACAGAGATGTGCGGGACCCTTGATGGATGTCCGCCCCAGGCTCCGCCGCGCCCACCAGTCACCTCGCTCTGCTCCTTCCCTGAGCGAAGGCGAAGCTGCCCTGAGTGCTGCCCCGGCCGCCCAGGGGTGGACCCGCAGGGAGCAGGCCTTGCAGAGCAGGGCCACGGCCAGGCTGGCGGTGAGGCTGGACGGGGCGTGCTGGCCAGTGGCGTGGGTTACCACGCGCGAGCGTGTCCGCTCCCACGAGCAGTCCGGTCGGGCCTCTTGCCTCAGCCTTTGGCTTCTTTCCGACCTTGCTGCCCTGCCAGTGGGTCCCCATCTCTCACCGCGACTTAGAAAGGAGACGTTCAGGTGGGGGCCGGGTGTGGTGGTGCAGGGGCAAAACGCGTCTCCCCGAGGGGAACCCACCCCGTTGGGAAGTCCCAGCACAGCGCGGCAGGGTCTGCGCCAGACCGGGCGGACGGGGCGTGAAGGCACCGTCGGGCTGCTGCCTC
This sequence comes from Tupaia belangeri chinensis, assembly GCF_000334495.1. NCBI lineage: Eukaryota > Metazoa > Chordata > Mammalia > Scandentia > Tupaiidae > Tupaia > Tupaia belangeri. The sequence continues at coordinate 1,212,021 of NW_006160060.1, forward strand.
TCTCTGGTTCCCTCACTCACACAATAAATAAATAAACTTAAAAAATAATTTCTGCCCCCCAGAGCGAGGCCGTGCACTGAAGCGGTGGGATGCTGTGAACCGCACCCGCCTGGCCAGGCGCTGGCTCTGTCTGGGTGGCAGGGTGGACTTGGGCTGGGCCCTCACCCGCGGGGTCTCAGAGGCCCTGGGAAGCCCAGCCCTGTTCCTCCCCTCGCGATCTGATCGATCTGATCTGAGCCTGCGGCCTGGGGGCTCCCCACGCTGCCTACCGGTGCCCGCTTGGGCCTCTGTCACTGACAAACCTCCCCGCAGCCCCCGTGGTTGCAGGAGCGGTCCTCTCTCCCGTCCCTAGGGGTCGCAGGGTCCGAGTCCGGGCATGCAGCTGCAATCGGAGAAAGTTGTCAGGAAGGTGAGGGTATCGAGTCCGGATCACCTTGCAGCAGAGAGCACTAAGTTGATGACCAGTGTCCCCGTAGGAGGTACGAGGAGGAGGCCGTGAGACGAGGCACAGGCTGGAGTCGGCCGTCATCAAGGCCAGGCGTGGGAGCAGCTGGCAGGGCCAGGTGGGGCCAGCGAGGAGCCTGTGTCAACCGAGGCCTCTGGCAGGAACCTGCAGTGGCCGCCTGCCTCGGACTTAGGCTGCCCGTGCGTGGCGAGGAGTGGCCAGCACACGGGAGAGGGAGGGCCCAGCCCCGCGTTCTGTCTCACCTGCACCGTGCCAGGCCTCGGGGGGCACTGGACCTTGGGAAGGGCAGGGCGTGGGCCAGCCTAGACGCCTACAGTGGCTCCTTAGCTGTCCCATCCCTGCGGCCTGGCCCGGGCTCACCTGGAAGGGTCTGGGGAGTGTGGACAGGAGCGCTATGGCCCGCCTGCGGCCTGCCATGGAGGAAGTGGCGGGT
>NW_006160060.1:1213556-1222996 GCF_000334495.1 Tupaia belangeri chinensis
CCCCCCTGCCGTAGGGCCTCTCCTGAGACTCTCCCCTACAGAGGAGGCATCAGGGAGCCCAGAGCTCCTGCGGTTCCAGGGGCCAGACCCGCAGTGTGGGAAGTCCAGTCCCTCTTCAGCCGGGGCAGCGGGAAACGCAGACATCCACGGTTTGGATCTGGGAGCCATGTGGGCGCTCGCCGGGCCTTCAGTGCCATGCGGCTGCTCAGAGGCTGAAGGAGGGACTGTGTTTCCAGACCGTGCTCCCCGGCTGCGAGGACTGGGTGGTGCTCAGCTCACGCGCCAGTGATGGGAGCCTGGGACGCTCTGGGGCAGCTCACTGGGACAGCCGGCCTCTCGGGCAGGGCAGAGAAGCAGGAGGGTGGCGGTGAACAGAGGGCCACCCACTAGGTGCTGAGGGCAGCGAGGGGATGGGCTGAGCCACGCAGACTCCGCATTGGGCACCCTGCCCTGGGAGGAAGCACCCAGCAGAGGGGCCTGACCTTCTACTGGGGCCTCCTGGCACGTCTGGGTCCCCAGTGAGCCAGCGCCCTGGGCAGGTGGGTCGTCGTTCCAGCTGCCACGATCATGCCCAGCGGGAAGAAGCCGCATATGCTGTGCGTGTGCGTGTGTGAGTGTGCTGTGCTTGAGGGCCTTGTCACCAGGCTGTGCACGGCCACCTTGCCTCCGGCAGGTCTCACGGTGAGCCCAGACAGAGGTAAGCACCACCCTCTGCGTGCGTGAGGCGCGGCCAGGAGTGAAGCCCTGGGGAGGCCCCGGGGCCACGGGGGCCAGGCTCCGCTCTGCGGTCTGTCTGGAAGGTGGGGCTTGGAGAGAGGGGTCACAGCGGTGCGTGGACATCGCAGGAGGGCACCCTGGGGTGGGGTCTGGGTGTCCCATGGGGCCAGGCTCCCCTCTGCAGTCCATCTAGGAAGGTGGGGCTTGGAGAGGCGGGTCACAGCGGTGCGTGGGCATCGCAGGAGGGCACCCTGTGGGGACAGGTTCCGGCCTGCAGAGACCAGAGCGGGGTCGCAGCCGAGGGTGTGACCAAATGTGGGTTTTCAGGAGCAGCTAGGCGGCTCCATGGGAGGAAACACAGCTGGAGAGTGGGCCGGGGGCAGCCTGGGGTTAGCACAGGGCGGACCTCGGGCTCTGCCCGCCTTACTCTGTGGGTACATGTGTCTGCTGCGGGGGCGAGGGGCACTGGCAGACGTGGGCCTGACTCTGGGCTGCTCACACCACTGGGCAGCTTCTGGGGTGTCCCCGTGCTCACCCACGAGGCAGGTACTTCAAAGGCCAGAGACCTGAGCTCGCCCAGGCCCTGGCCCCAGAGCTCCAGGCCGCCCTGAGGCCGCAGGCTGCCAGGTGCCAGGCCCGCCCTTTGGCAGCTGTTGGTGGCTCCTGGTGTTTTTGAGCCTCGCCCATGCCACCGGTGCTGCTCGGCCTGGACGCGGCTCCCACGTGGACGGCATCCCGGTGCCCTCGGCCTGCTGCGCGGCCTGTGTTCAGGCTCCCTGCAGCATGCGAGGGCGGCCTACCAGCCAGCTTGTCCCCATCAGGTCTCAGGAGTTTTTAGTTTTAGTTTTTCTTTTAAACTTAAAATTCTCAGTGCTTAAATGAAAGGAGAGAGTAGCCAGAAGACGTGGGGAAGAAGTTCATTTGCCAGCTCTCCTGGGTACAATGGCTGCAAGGCTGCTGTCGAGCTCCTTGGCCTCTAGGCACTGCCTCAGGGTCTCTTGGGGTTGCTCATCAGTGCAGAGAATACAGGGTGCTCTTCCTGCCCCGCATCTGCCCGTCCCAGTCCCCTGCCTGCCCGCCTACCTCCCAGCAGGGGGCCTGACTGCCACCCCTGCCTGCGGCCTGCCCCACGCGCCTGTGCCCTGTTGACAGGCACCGAGGTCCTGCCCCAGTTCCGACCTCTACCTGCAGGAGACCTCCCCAGGTCTGCCGGGTGAGGCTCAGGGCAGCGATGGGGAGAGCAGACTGTCCTGCCTGATGCTGCTGTGCCCAGCCATCATGGCCGAGCTCAAGACCCTCCTCAGGAGGCAACTTGTAGGGCTCCCCGAACTCCTGGCCACCCTCCTGTCCTTTGGGGTCCCCGCTGTTCCCCTGGGTGGAGGAGCTGGAGCCTGGAGCTGTTGAGAGGTCTGGACGGGCAGGGACAGCCCCTGCTAAGGGGTCTGAGGCAGAGGGAGCCTTGTGAGGGTAGGGCCCCCGCCGCCCATGACCAGGCCCTTCTCGGAGGCAGGCGCGAGTGCACTGGGTCACCTGAGGGCGAGCGGAGTGCCTCATCCAGGAGGGCCCAGCTGGAGCCCCTGGTGTGTGGAGCACCCACTGGCCCATCTGTCTTCCCAGGGTTGTTGTCCCTGCCTGTGTGACAGCCAGAGCAGGCCATGGCCCCTCCTCGGTCGCTGTGGACAGGCCTGGAGAGCACCGTCCTGCCCAGACCCTGCCTCCGCTCTATGACTCTCCTCCCTGGGTTCACTCCCATGTGAGATGGAGTCTGGGGTTGGGAGTCTCAGGTCCCTGAGGGCCACCAGGAAGGGAGGGGAGCAGAGTCCACGCAGGGCAGGGCAGGGGAGCAGAGGACATCCCTGAGTCAGGAGGAGAGACTTAAGCAGGCGAGGCCTCATTTGGGAATAGTCTCAGCCGCCCTTGGCTTCAGCGTTGTTCTTGTGGTGTCTCGGTTTTCATGCGGGGCTGCGTTGCTTCACCAGCCAAGTGACAAAGCCCCTCAGTGAGACTTTGTGCCTCGCATTCTTCCTGTTGTCCCTGGCCATGCCTGGTGTCCACATCGCTCTTGGGGCTCAGTTAATCGGGGAGATTGGGTTGGGGAGGTGCCAGATGGAGATGTCCTGAGGAGGGTGACAAGATTAGACCTGGTGCAGCACACGCCCTGCAGAAGCTATGCAGGGGACACGGATCCCCCGTGGGCCCACAGGACTGGGAGAGGCACACTTCAGGCTGTCTTCCAGCTTGCCCCTGCTGCACGCACTCTTGGCCAGGGTGGGCAGAGGCATCAGGAAGATCTTGCGCCTGCAGTGTTCAGGTTAGCCCCTGCACTCAGGGCCTCAGCTGGCGTGCACGGAACGCAGTGGTGGGCGGTCAAAGAAATGGTGCGCGCCTTATCTGCGGGAGAGGCTGGGAGAAGGCAAGTCTGGGTTCATCCATAATTATAGCTTCCAACAGCTCCCAGGCTTGTGGGACTTATTTATTTATAGAGAAGCGTTTGTAATCTAGTCTACTGGTACCTCAGGTGCATTATCTGCCAATCCTTACTCTCTGCCATCCTACTATGCTGTGTGCAAGGCAGATGACGTCATGTGAGAGTGTCCAGAAAGATGCCCAGTGGGTACTTATACTGCCACAGGACTGTGATGGAGGAAGATGGGGCTGTGGGCATTGATGGCCATGGTAGTGATGATGGTCATGATTATAATGACAGAGATGATGGTGACAGTGGGGATGGTGATGATGGTGATAGTGGTGATGGTTCCTCTCTCCCGTCCCTAGATAGACGAGGCACAGGCTGGAGTCGTGGTGGTGATGGTGATGATGGTGATGGTGGTGATGATGGTGGTGATGGTGATGGTGGTGATGGTGGTGATGGTGATGACAGTGATGATGATAATGGTGGTGATGATGGTGATGTTAGTGGTGGTGAGGATGGTGGTGGTGATGGTGATGATGGTGATGATGGTGATGATGATGAGGATGATGGTGGTGATGATGGTAGTGATGATGGTGGTGATGGTGATGGTGGTGATGATGGTGATGATGATGGTGATGGTGGTGATGATGGTGGTGGTGATGATGGTGATGACGATGGTGATGGTGGTGATGGTGGTGATGGTGATGGTGATGATGGTGGTGGTGGTGATGGTGGTGATGGTGATGGTGATGATGGTGATGGTGGTGATGATGGTGGTGATGGTGGTGATGACGATGGTGATGATGGTGGTGACGGTGGTGATGGTGATGATGGTGATGATGGTGATGATGGTGATGGTGGTGATGGTGGTGATGGTGATGACAGTGATGATGATAATGGTGGTGATGATGATGGTGATGTTAGTGGTGGTGATAATGGTGGTGAGGATGGTGGTGAAGATGGTGGTGATGATGATGAGGATGATGGTGATGATGATGGTAGTGAGGATGATGGTGGTGATGGTGATGGTGGTGATGATGTTGGTGGTGATGATGGTGGTGGTGATGATGGTGATGGTGATGGTGGTGATGATGGTGATGATGATGGTGATGGTGGTGATGGTGATGATGGTGGCAATGATGGTGCTGGTGATGATGGTGATGAAGATGGTGATGATGAGGATGATGGTGGCGCCCCACGCTCTCCTCCCAGGACCGGGCACAGTGAGGTCCTCACGAAGTGTCCCCCGTCCCTCCATCCTCCAAAAGTGCCTTCTAGGAGTGAAAGGGAGGCATCGAGGCAGAGCGAGAGCTTTCTTGATGATGATGGTGATGATGATGGTGGTGATGATGGTGATGGTGGTGATGATGGTGATGATGATGATGATGGTGATGGTGATGGTGGTGATGATGGTGATGATGATGGTGATGGTGGTGATGGTGATGATGGTGGCAATGATGGTGCTGGTGATGATGGTGATGAAGATGGTGATGATGAGGATGATGGTGGCGATGATGGGTGGTGATGATGATGAGGAGCATAAGGATGACAGACGATCATGATGGTGAGGGTGGCGATGACAGTAATAATGACAATGATGTCAAGAATCTATTTCTTAGCTAGTAGGAAATAGATGTCCTTGAGGAATTTGGAAACTTGTAGGACAACAAAAGAGAGACATTATAATAAGTACTTCTTAAAACCACCAGGATTCTACACAAATGAGACCCAATAAATGTAAATGGTAATTCCACTTGTGACTAGATTGAGGTCATTTCTAGTTTTTACAGGGTGTTGAGAAAGAAATTATTAATCCCCCTCACAAGGTGCAGGCATTCTAATGGCTGTCTTCACTATGCTGGACATGTCGCCCTGGATATGGACTTTCCTGAGCAGAGAACTCTGCACGCAGAGCACAGGACGCTGCTACAAGCAGCAGGCAGTGGTGAGAGGAGCTGGTGTGGCCAGCAATGGCCGCCACCCAGGCCTGCACTCTGAGCCTGGTAGTGAGTCCTCTGCAGCTAAAAGCGTGGACAGTATATGGAACGGGCTCTGTGAGGTACGTAAACATTTATTTAAAGAGAAATGAAAATAGCAATGGAGAAAATAGCTGCTCCCTGACTTTCAAGTGTCCTTACGGAGTCTCTCGCAGTGTAATTATGCATGTACGAATTTTGTAGCTACTGTCAAGTACATCTATGAGAAACACTATTTTTGAAGACTTTATAATGCGGCAATAAAATTTCTGCTCTAGGCTAAACTACCATGGTAGGCTAAAACACCATGGATCACAGTGTCAGCCCAGGGGCTAATAAGGCTCTAGCCTTTCAGTGGGTGTCTCTAGGTTTAAGTTGTAAATGGAGAATCAATATCAAGGTCAGCATTTTCAGCAACTGCAAATTTATCTGTCCCCAAACTTGGTGTTATCTAAATTAAGAAATTCCAATGTATGTCAAAAGCCACTTCAGCTGTGACATGGTGGCCTTTGCAGACTTCACCTCCTGCTTTAGTCTCTAGCCAGTTAACCATCTGGGCACGCCCTGCTGTCTGCTCTGACCTCAAATGACCTCCGATCTCACTGCTGCCCTCCCTCTTGCTGGCCTGCTCCAGCCTCTCCTGCCCTTCCTGCCCTGACCCCTTGGGCTCTCCACAGGGTTTCAGCTCACACGAGGCCTTGCCTAGGACCTGGAGGTAGCAATGCTCCTCAAATCCTTGTCCACCTCGCCCCTTCCCTAGGTTTTGATGGGCAGTGACCCTCCTCCTCTTCCTGCCCTACCTTACCCCTGACTCACCTCCTTAGGAAGACCTACCAGCTTTTAAACACCTCATTTACTCATTTTGGTTTTGAAATCTGTCCTCCATACAAGAATACCAGCCTGTCATAGTCTCCTTGTGTTGCAATAACAAGATGCCTGAGGCTGGGTAATTTATCTTTCTCCTCCTCTCTCCCACAAATGGAAAAAAATAAACTTCTTTTTAAAAAGGTGAATTAGTTTTAGGATTACTCAACATTATAGTGATGCAAATGCTAAATACTCTAATAATAAAAGACAGAATTAAAACCATTTGCATATAACAAAATTATGTGAGAAGGCTGTGATTTCTTGTGGTTCTGGAGGATGGCAGTCCCAGATTCAGGCCCTGGCAGGTCCGCTGTCTGGAAAGGCTGCTCCCACATCCAAGATGGCACCTTGTTGTTGAGTCCTCCAGAGGGAAGAGCGCTGTGTTCTCACAGGGGAGGGCAAGCAACCAAATTCTGCATACACCCCCATTTTAAAAAATAAGGGCCTTAATCCCCTTAATGAAGGAAGGGCCTTTGTGTCTTAGTCACCTTTTGAGGTCCCACCTCTTCATATCATCACATTGCCCACAGATACCTGGATTTTGGGAGGAACACACTCAAACCACAGCACAACCCCAGGATGCCAAGGATCTCAGGTCCCATCATGCTGTTCACTGGGTGGACCTTGGCAATGGCGTCCTGTCCCATGTTTCCTGTGGACCTTGCCTGTGCCCTGGTTTGGTGTGCCCCATGACTCTGCTGCAGCCAGTCTGTGCTGGGCAGAGGGGGCACAGCAACGTCACTGGACACATATTTTGGGACTCCTGCTGGACATGGCCTCTTCTCATCCACGCGGTCCTTGCCCTCGCTGAGCCCACACACGCTGACGATGCAACGGTTGCTCAGATACTGTGTTCGAGAACTGAAACCAACCTTTGTCAGCTCCGGATACCCAGGATGTGGTTCGGGGCTGCATTCTTTTATTACATACCTACGGCTTTAACGCTGTCTTTGGTTACTGAAGTATTTAGCATTTGCCTTGCTATAACTTTGAATACAAAGAGAACAGGGCTACTTTATTAAATATTGAGTTTATGTAACATGCATATTTGCACCTCCCCGTCATTTCCATGTCTGACCACCACTACGACTGTGTCCCATCGTCACACTCCACACACACTTAAACCAAGTGAAGGTGGAGTTCCACCTGTAAAATGAAACGGGTGTTTGTCTTCTCTTCCCATATGAAGGGCAGTCTTGCCGGGTACGGTATTCTTTGTTGAAATTGTTTTCCACCTAACACTGAATATATTTTCCCATTCTTTTCTTGCTTGCATTGTTTCCGATGAGAGGTCTGATGGGGTAGCTTTGAAAGGAAGTTTCCAATTTTAGTAGCTTGTCTTTGTCTGTGATTTTGGTCAATCTGACTATGATGTGCCTTGGAGAAGATCCTCTTGAGTTGATTCTATTTGGGGTCCTCAGAAAATGGCCAGCCTAATGCTAGGGACAAGTCCAGAGTTGAATGTTAACTTCCATAGCTTAAATGGGAAGATCGGACCACAGAAAAGAGATTAATTACATGAGTCTGAACTGGTGAAATAGAATTTTATGATTTTTGACTAATTTTCTTCTATCCTTTTTTTTTCCAGATTTAAGGATTTTTGTCTTCTCTCGAACTGTTGATAGGTTCATCTATTCACTGTTTGAACTGAATCCTAACCTTTTTCCTGGATTTAAGTCTTAAGAAAATGTCTCTTGACATTTTTTTGATTTTGATTTATTAAAATTAAAGCTGTTTTTCTTGAATTTAAAAAATGCGTTAAAAAAAACCCCTAAACAGGCAATTTGGACAGCACATTCTTGGCAATGGAACCTGGATGACATTTACCAAACATGGTAGGGAAATTCTCACTCTGCATCATAAACAGGACAGCCAGGGACCAGCAGTTAGCGTAACGGCTATGTCACTGAACTCCCATGTAGTTGACGCGGTTTGAGTCCTGGACCCGGTGGGTTAAACTCATGCCCGGCACATGTGCATGCGTGCCCAAGATCCCCAGAGGAGAATGGAGGAGAAAGGATTGTGGTGTGGCCATCCCCCCTGGGGGGTAATTTCTCGCTTTCTGTCTCTCTGCCTCTCTCTGTCTTTCTGGTGTGCCTGAAAGCAAAACCCCCTAAAAAAAAAAAAAAAAAAACCAAGACAGCCAGATATCAACTGCTACAGAAATGAAATAAGACAGAAAATTTTAAGAAACTGTTTAAACTATTTTTATTAAAGAGACTTCCTCCACTGCCAGAAATCTCGAATAGCCTCCTGGTTGGTCAACTGGACGGAATTCTTCACATAATCGATGAACTTGGCTCCCGCTTGGGGAAGAAAACCACCTTTTTCTATACTTGCTTGCATTTTTGCTTTAATATCTTCTACAGAACTAGGTCCTTTTGGTGTTTTAGGAGTTTTTTTCTTTTCCTGTTTCTTGAATGGTTCTTGACCTTTTGACCTTGGTATTGATGGTTTTGAGTCTTTTCCATTCTGATTTGATTTTGAGAATTTTTGCCAGGAGTGTCTCTCATAGATTTCTTTTTTTTTTTTATACTTTGTTTTTTATTATAAATTTTTTTTCTCATCACAACACACATATGAATTTTCCATCCAAAATACACTGTGCATTGGCTCAATCAAGCACATCAACATACATGTTCTCGGCAGATGATTTCCCAATTCCCGTGTCCTGCATACCTTGCCTTTTGTTTTGCCATCCTAGGTTCCCCATCCCCACCCTCTGCCATGTCCCATCTTCCTCCTCCATTGTCCCTGACATTCATGATTGCCCTCAATGGCTTCCGCCCCCCCCCATTCAATTGTTCTACCAATGAACTCAATTAGTCTAAGTATATCCACTAGCTAGCACAGCTGACATATCCTTACACATGTATCCAAATCTGATCCTAGGCATAAACCCCAGGGAGTAGAATGAACATATTATAAAGTAGACCCCAGTTGTGTCCATACAACTCTCTTCAGTCATCAAATGTGCATTTTTTTCCTCCTGCTTATTATTTTTTTTATATTAAATTATATTGCCTAACACTCATTCCCTGAGTATCATCACAACACACCAAGTGTAGTTTCCCATCTAGGATAAACTACATAGTGTCTTAATCAAGCATGTCGTCACCAATACTGTTCCATTTCTACTTTCATACATATAAATATGTTTTTTATCCTATGTTTGACCCTCAGCCCTTTCCCCCTCTCCCAATTACTCTATCTCTGCTATAGACAGCTATCCTCCAGAGGGGTCATTGAAAATGCGATACCTGCGAGTAGAGGGAGAGGGGTCACGAGTCCAAAGTTTTTAACAATAGGGAAAATAGATTCCATTCAAGGTTGGATCAAGTGTGGGTCTCGTGCAGTTCCGCAACTGTAGGTGAGTCTCCATGGAATACAGTCTCCGGAAGGCAGTTCTGGCAAGCAGAGTTGACCATCAGTTGATGCGGCACAGCAGCCATCTTGTGGTTAGCAGG
>NW_006160060.1:1223267-1232742 GCF_000334495.1 Tupaia belangeri chinensis
TTCTTCACTGGAGTTTTTCTTGTTTCCTCCTCTTCAAAATCATCATCATATCTTCATCGTCATCGTCTTCGTCAGCAGCAAGTTTTACTTTTTTCTCTGGGCTCTCGCCACCACCTCCAGGAGCAGGTCGCTTTCCAGGTTCACGTGAGAGTTTCACATCCGCTTCCTCTTCCTCTCTGACCCTGCATCTTCCTCCACAGCTAAGTGCTGTCCACTCTATGCACTGGCCCTGAACCACTCGGCAACCTTAAGACCGAGGTGGCGTTACCTGAAAGCCCCCAAGGGGAGCCGTGGGCTGTGCAGGCGTTCTCGGTGTTGCCAGCGCTACTGTAATGGACGGCCGTCGTCACTCATTGCCCCTGCTTCAACGACGTGCAAGTCATCCTCCGCACCAGTCCCTAAACTGCCTGTTCTAAAGACAACTGGTGCTCGTTTCCATCCTTATTTTCCACCTTGAAGTGGTAGTCTTTGTCAGCCTCTAGTTCACAACTGAAGATAGTTCTGGGCCCTCAGGGGGCTCATGTTCACGTCCATCGAATCTTCCATGGGGCGGGGGCATGTGCTTGGGTGGGCGAGAAGATGCACAAAGGTAAACGACTACGGCTCTGGAAAACAGCCGCGCAGGATGGAGTCACTCCAGGGCACATTGTTATGACTCGGAATAATCCATAAACTAATTCTACCTTTTAACAAAAGTTTACTTTTTTCCTGTGGTGAGAGAGAGAGGGAGAGAGAGAGAGAGAGAGAGAGAGGGAGAGGTAGCACTCCCAGTGATCACATGTGATCCACCTGAGCCCCAGCCATCCCAGGTAGCATGCAAAGGGAGGGCCCGGGAGGCAGACTGGGGACTGTTCCATATGGACACAGGCACGTTACCACTGCAAAACCATCTGGCCCTGACTTTATTTTTAATGTCAGTGTTTAAAAATGTATTTGTTTTATTTAATACCTTGCCTTACCTCGAGGTTTCCTAATGATAAATCTCTAAGGTTTCTATAGTGACTGCTCTTCAAGCAAATAGAAATAAGTCTTTGAGTATATATTTTCTAGAGGATGTGTGAATGCAATGTCTTCTGTGGGCTTGCACATCTGAATTTCATACATGGGTGACTGACGTTCACTGAGACTAAGAATAAACAGGCCACAGCACACGTACTCTATGGAATACTACTCAGCCATACAACAGCAAGACTCTGCCACTTGATACAAAGTGGACGAACATGGAAGACTAAAGGTAGTGAAGCCAGCCAGACCGTGAAAGACAGACGTTGTGTGTCTCCACGCAATCTCTACTCATAGTCTGTGGTCTATAGTAGAAGCCGAAAGTTTGGAAGGCGTAGTAGCAGGGAGGTAACTGTAAATACTACAAATAGGGGGTAACACGGGGGTGGATTATAGAGGGAGGAGAATAGAGAAAGAAAAAAAAGTATGGTTAATTGACAAAAAATGAAAAGCTATTTGCCGATGATAATGTCTTTTGTCTTCTCTGGTTTGCATGGCAGTTGCGCTGGAAAAAGCAATGTTGTACACTGTAAAGACAGATGTGATTAAATGTAAGTTAAAATAAAAAATTAAAAAAAGAATAGATTACGTTATCAAAAAAAAAAAGTCAAAGACCGCAAATAAAGCCCTCAACACCTGGTTGCTGTAGCTTCATTGTCCAGTTACGTACCGAAATTAGTTCAGGTCGCTGACATTTCTCTTTCTCTGAAAATAACACGTTTGTTTTGTCTATGAGATTATAGTATTCTTTATATTCTTGGAGATCAACGATTGATGCCTGTCTGTTGGCCTCATTTATTAGTCCTGCCTGAGAAAAAAAGTGAGCTTTCAGTGTGTGTGTCAAGGAATCTGCGCTTTTACCTTTCTGATTGAAGTTAACGGTACTTTCCTTAGTGTGCCTTGGCCATTTCAAAAGCCTGGGTTTCTTACCGACTTACTGATGTTAACGTTTTTCAGACCAAAGGGGAACGATTTCACATGGAAGCTTGAATGTGTACAATTGAATGGAGATCAAAACCAAGGATAAAAATGTGGGCACATAACAATGACCTATTTTAAACTCCCCTTCTCTCTCACACATACTTTTAACAACAGGTGACTGTTTTAAAAAAAGTAATATGCTTTATAAGATTTATAACATTTGTAGAACTAAAATATACGACAACATGGACACAAAGTCTTAGAAAGGATGAATGAAATTTTACTGTTTAAAATTTTTACATAATAAAATAGTATAAAATCATTTGAAGATATATTTCAAGAAGTTAGAAATGCATGTTGCAATCTCTAAAACTGTGCTATTGGCAGCAACTAGCCAACAGCTAAGTTAAAATTAAATGATTAAAAAAACTCACATCCTTAGTAGCACTAGTCCCATTTCAAGTGCTCAGTAACTCTTTTTTTTTTTTTTGAGAGTTTTTTGCTATAGGGCGTGTGTGCTTGCCAGAAAGACAGAGAGAGACAGAGAGACAGAAAGCGAGAAATCACCCCCCAGGGGGAATGGTCACAGTGCAATCCCTTCTCCTCCATTCTCCTCTTGGGATTGACGATAGGGGAATCCAGAGACATAGCCATTATGCTGTCTGCTGATCCCATCAAATGTTCAATAACTCTTTAGTGCCTTCAATGAATAGCACAATCATTACAGAAATTTTTATTAGAAAGAGCTGGTCTAGGGAACTAGCAGTTAGCGTAATGGCTATGTCGCTGGACTCCCACATAGTCGACCGCAGTTCGCGTCCTGGACCCGGTGGCTTAAAACTCATGCCGGGCGCATGTGCGTGCGTGCCCAAGATCCAAAGAGGAGAATGGAGGAGAAGGGATTGCGGCGTGACCATCCCCCTGGGGGGTGATTTCTCGCTTTCTGTCTCTATGTCTCTCTCTGTCTGTCTGGCAAGCACGTGTGCCCTATTGCAAAAATCTCTCCAAAAAAAAAAAAAAAAGAGCTGGTCTAAGAAAGAACAACAAAATAACACAAAGAGATATAGCTATAAAGACAAGACATAGATAATACAGGATATTAAAATACTTGATTAACTCCAAGAAAGCAATAAAAGAAAAATAAAAAAGCAAAAAACAACAGGACAAATAGAAAACAAATACCAAGGTGCTAGACTTAAGCAATCCCTGTACACAATCGCACTAAACATAAGTTGACTAAACTCTACACATAAAAGGCAGAGACTGTTAGATGCTAAAACAAAACTTAACTATATGGTGTTGTCAGGAGATGCACATTATAAGATATAAATAGTTGCAAGTAAAGAGGTGGTCAAAAATATACTGTGCAAATATTAAGCATGAGAAAGCTGGAGTAACAGTATTAATAACACACTATCCTTTAAGACAAGAAGCATTACCAGAAACAAAGAATAATATTTCAGGGGCCAGCTCCAAGGCTTGGTGGTTAACAGAGAATGATCTCACATGGTTGACCCTTTGGGTTGCATCCTGGACCTGTTGACTTGAAAAACATGCCAGGCATGTATGCGTGCATGCCCCAAATTCTGACAGGATGGAGAAATGAAGAAGGGATTTCTGAATAAGCATGCTCTACTGGGGAGTGCTTTCTCCCTCTTCCTCTCTCTCTGTCTCTTTGTCAAGTACATGCACCTTCTGGTAAATGATAATAAAAAGTAATATTTCATAATTGTAAAATGGTTAATTCATTAGGAGAGCAAAAAGCCTTAAATATGTGTGTACCTAATAATAGTATTTAAAAACACATAAGGTAAAAATTTAAATAACCAAAGAGAGAAACAGACAAATCTGCAATCATAGTTTCAGTTTTTTTTTATTATCAGCAATTTTTCAGTAATTAATAGAACAAATTGACATACACAATAAATAGATAAGAGATTTGAGCAACAGTATTCACTAGATTGAAGTAACTGGCATGAAGAGGGTAGTATGGCCAGGAACTGTGGGACATACATTTTTCTCAATTGCACATAAAACATTGGCTAAGAGGGACCAGATGGTGGGCCAAAAACCATGTTTTGATATGCTTATTAAAGCATATCAAATAAATGTAATTTATTAATTACATTTCAAAGTACAATGACTTCAAATTGTTATAGATAACAAAAAGAAATGAGAAAATCATCAGATATTTGCAAATTAATGAACACATATCCAAGTAACCTGTTGATCAAGGTAGCATCAGAAAATATTTTGGACTATTTGAATATTTTGAACAATAATGGACACCTAATGCTGTCCTAGTATGCAACTAAGGTAGCACCGAAGGAAAGTTCTGGGTGCCGGCTTTCGGGGAGGAGAGGGTGTGAGATAAGTGCGAAGGTTCCACTGTGAGAAGCTGCATCAAGGAGGTGAAGGAGACCAAAGCAGAACAGAGACAGCAGGGAGCAGACATGAATACAATAAAAACCAGACAAACAGTGAACATGATACCATTTTTAGCCAGACTAGAGTGAGCTGTACTCATGCTGGGAAACTATTTCACAAGCTGTGGTGATGATAGTGATTGAATGAATGAAATAAATGTAAAACTTTCAAAAAAGTAATAAAAATAAAAAGATTGTATATAAAAATATAATTAAGTTGTACTACTCTAAATGTGAACATATTTGTATTCCTCATTAGATGGATGAAAAAAATCAAAGAGTAATTGCTGTATAATGAAATGAAAATTAAATGAATTAGAGAGGAAACCAACAATGTGAAAAGTTGCTTTTGAGAAAAGATGGCTGAGTATGCAAATTCTTGGTAATATTGATTGAGGACAAAAGAGACAACAAAAAGCCTGGTAGCAAGAGTAAACCAGATGGCATCCCTACATGAGTTGAAGCGTTATGACAACTTAATAAATTCTATGATTTAGATGCAATGCACACAGTTTTTGAAAAACATATATTATCGAAACTATCGGAAGAAAAACAATGGCAAATTTAGATAGCGCCATATCAATGGAATAACCTGCACTTATAACAAACAGACACAACAAGACTTGCAAAGGTAAATCCAGCCTCAGACAACATTGCTGGTGAGTTTTATCAATTCTTAAGGAAGAAATGATGTTGAAAGTTTACCACCTCATCTGGAAAATAAAGATGAGTAACACATACTGACTCTTTCTGTAAGGCCAGTGTGAAAGCATATCAAAAACATGAAAAGCACCTCATGGAAGAAATGTGGGTCAGTGTCTCCTACGGTCGCAGATAGAGATGCTCGTGAATCGTCACGTCAGCTCTCATGGTGCAATACTTGGTATCATGTCACATGCTAGGGGGCTTGTCTCAGAAAGGAGAGTTTACTTCAACCTTCCAGATCAATCAATGTCACCTGCCACGTGAAAAACATCTAGGAGAGTGGGGACCAGCAGATGGCATAATGGCTACGTCTCTGGACTCTCATGTAGTAGACCACGGTTCAAGTTCCAGACCTGGTGGCTTAAACTCACGCCGGGCTCGTGTATGTGCGTGCCCAAGATCCCCAGAGGAGAATGGAGGAGAAGGGATTGTGGTGTGGTCATCCCCCCGGAGGGGTGATTTCTCACTTTCTGTCTCTCTGTCTCTCTCTGTCTTTCTGGTGAATGCATGAGCCCTATAGCAAAAATTTCTAAAAAAAAAAATTTTTAAAAAAAAAAAAAAAAAAGAAAGAAAAAGAAAAAGAAAGAAAGAAAGAAAGAAAGAAAAAAAAATCTAGTAGAGAAACTCTGACAAGATTACCTTGATGGATCTTGGTAGGAAAGGAATCTGATGCTCTCTGACTCTGTTCCTGATGAAACTCCTGGGGGGCTGGGGCAGGCAGGGGCCTTTCTAAATATGACAAGGGGCATCTATGAAAAACCTCCAGCCAATTTTGTTTATCTTCTCAAAGAACCACTTGTGGTTTTTGATTTTTTTCTGCATAGCTTGTTTATTCTCTATTTCATTTATTTCTGCTTAAGTCTTTATTATTTTTTTTCTCCTGGCACTTTTTGGGCTTTTCTGTGGATTTCCAGGTCCCTGAGGGTGGTGTTAGGGTGTCTATCTGCCACCTTCCATCTTTTTCTTGTGAGCACTAATGGGTGTGAACTTCCCCCAGGACTGCTTTTGCGGCCTCTCCTAGGTTAGGAAAACTCATGTGCATGCTATCGTTGGTTTCGGTAGATCTTTTGCTATTTTATTCAGTAGATCTTTTTCTTTTCTTTTCTTTCTTTTTTTACATTCAGCCATGGTATCTTTACTGCATACCAAATGAATTTTCCCAAAGCACAATCAATAATCTCCCAAATAGACAAGTGAGATCGCATCAGGTTAAAAAGCTTCTACACAGCAAAAGAAACAATAACTAGGGTAAATCGACGAGCCCCAAAATGGGGGAATGTATTTTCAAACTATGCCTCAGGTTAAAGAGAGAACTCAAACAGCTTATCCCCCCAGATACGATCAACCCAATTAAAAGAAGGGTGAATGAACTGAACAGACAACTCTCTAAGGAAGACCTACAAACAGCCAAAAAGCACATGAAGAAATACGTAACATCACTTACCATAAGCGGGACACAAATCAAAACCACAATGAGAGACCACCTAACCTCAGTCAGAATGACGAAGATAAACAGAAAGAATGATGAGTGCTGGTGAGGCTATGGAGAAAAGGGAACCCTCCTACACTGCAGGTGGGAATGTAAATTAGTACGGCCCCTGTGGAGAACAGTATGGAGGTTCCTCAAAGACCTACAAATAAAACTACCACATGATCCAGCAGTTTCGCTCCTGGGTATCACCCAAAGGACAGAAAGGCGCTCAGTCAGAAAAACACATGCATCTCCATGTTTTTTGCAGCATTATTCACAGTAGCTAAGACATGGAACCAATCCAAATGTCCATGAATGGACAAATGGATCAAAAAAGTGTGGCACATATGCTCTATGGAATATTACTTGGCTATAAAAAAAACAATGAGACCCTGGCATTTGATAGAAAGTGGATGAATATGAAAGATCTACTGCTGAGTGAAGCAAGCCAGACTATGAAAGAGAGGCATTGTATGTCCCCACTTAATACATACTGAATGCCTGCACTCTGGCAGAAGCTGAAATATCGGATGGCATAAAAGTGTGGAGGATAACTGTGGATACTAGGGACAGTGTGGGAGCTTAGGGTGGAAATGGCAAAGGGTGAGAGGGAGAGAATCAAGGGGGGAAAAAGAAGTAAAATATGTAGGAAACACACACACAATTCAGATTTTCCTTGCCCTTTGTGAAAGGGTTTCCGCCTCTCCTACTCTGTGCACACAGCGTGAACAGCCATTTTGTTCTTTCCCCTGCTAAGAGGGTTGCAAACCTTCTTCCTGGTGAGTGTCCGTACTTGGGTGTCCTCTCTCTGGGTGCTCCAGTGTCCCCTAATGGTCCGACCCTGCCCTGCCCTGGGCTGGTGAAGCTGCTTTTCGAGCACCTTTCCCTCCCCATCCCCAACCCTGGCGAGGTCTGCCTGCCTGGCCTGTCTTCTCCAGGATCCCACCAGGTGAGATGACCCAATCCTGGCAATATCCCCCTTTAGCCCGTCTCCCCTCACCCCACCTGCCACCTGGCTCTGCTTGTCCAGGTCTCCCTGCTGTCGGGGTCCTGAATGTCCAAGCTGCCCGCTTTCGCTGCTTTCTAGAATTTTCTTCCTCCAGGGAGACTTTTGCTATAGGGTACATGCGCTTGCCAGAGAGACAAAGAGACAAAGTGAGAAATCTCCTCCCAAGGGAATGGCCACACCGCAATCCCTTCTCCATTCTCCTCTCAGGATTCTGGGCACACACACACATGTGCCCACGAGAGTTTTGAGCCTCTGAGTCCGGGACTTGAATCGCAGCTGAGCACGTGGGGGTCCAGCCACATAACCATTGTGCCATCTGCTGGTCCCGGCTCCCGGATCTTACTCCAGGCTTTCCTGGTGGTTGTGGCCACTGGTAGGAGGCGGCATGGTCCTCTTCCTCAGTCTCCTGCAGACGACTGAGCACCTCGCCCACAGCCTGGAAAGGACGCACTGTCGGTCACTCTGCAGAGCTGTGTCCTCGCACGGAGTCCTCGTGTCTAGATTATTGAATTTTCCCTGCTCTTATGGCTGGCCTGCCTGGTGGAAGCGGGCAGCTGTGAGCCGGCCGCCGTGTCCTTGGTGTGTCCCAGCCACAGCCTGCACTCCAGGCTCCTGCCCCTGGCGGCCCTGTTTCCACCCGCTCTTCTCTGCCTTGGTGGGAGACACACAGCCCTTGGGCTCTCCGCTGTGAGGAGCTTCTTGGCTTCTGCCCTGGTGACTCCTCGGCGACCCTTGGCCTGGCTGCTGCCTGCCCAGTTGCCCTGCCCTGTTCCTGTCGCCCAGCTCGCTCCTGGAGGGCATCTCTGTCCCATCCTCATGGCCCTCCTGGGGCTCCTTGCTGTCCCAGCTGCCCCGGGGGTGGTGAGGGTGACCTGTTTCTGCTCAGAGCCCCGGGGGAACGTGTGCACACAGGGGCATCTGGACAGGCTCTCCCTACGCTCCACCCCTGCCCACCCCCCAGCGCCTCAGGGTTCCCTGCACACACCCTGGGGGCTGCAGGCTGACCGGGGATCCGAACCCAGTCCTCAGGGGCCTCTGGCCTCATGGGTCACGTGCGCTCTGCCACACCAGCTGCCATCCTGGAGGTTGGGAGAGTCACACTGCCTGGAGCTCTGAAGGACTCACCTTGAGATCTATCCACAGCAAACCTCCCTAGCAAAATGGAATGTCTCCCACGGGGCGGGGCGGAGGGCGATGCCTCTGCGCGCAGGTGTCTTCGTGGAGAAAAAGCCACGCGGGAGGGAGACACGACAGGGAGAAAGGAGTTAAATTCGTTCTTTGGCTCTACTCTGTGTCAGCTGCAATTTAAAGAATAATGAAGCGTATCTTATTGCAGAGGTTAAGAGATTAGTAGCCCCCAATTATCACACGCGCTAACATCCCTCCAGCTCCCAAGTACATCCTTCGGCTAATAGCCCGCCCTCGCTGTCTGTGGTTACACGGACGTCCCCTGATGGGGGACAACGGTTAAACACGCGTGTGTGCACAGTCCCACCTGAGTGTGACACGTGCTGATGCCTTCGTGCCTGTCCCGCCTGACCTGCGAACCCTATTCAGTGTCCTTCCTAGTGGGGGAGACAGGCCAGGCGGGTGGGGCACGCAAGCCATGGGGACGGGCCAGCTGCGTGTGACCACGTGTGCTGTCACAGCAGCTCAGGGCGCTGCCAGGGATCCAGGAACCTTCCCACAACGTTCCAGATTCCCCCGAAAGTATCAGATACAGCATTTGTTTTTTAAAGAAAATTATTACGTTAAAAAAAAAACAACTATAAATAAGGTAATCACAGAAATGAAAACACATCGGCTACAGAGGAGAATATTGGAGTCCAGGATTTTATTTCTTAAGCATAAAAATAAATACATACAGGACCAGCACGTGGCGTGGTGGCTAAGGGGCTAGAATTCTCACGTGGCCAACTGCAGTTTGAGTCCCGGACGTGG
>NW_006160060.1:1232758-1233633 GCF_000334495.1 Tupaia belangeri chinensis
TTTCCCTCTTTCTCTGGCAAGCTCATGTGAAAAATAATAAATAAATAAATAAAATAAAAAATTCTTAAAATCGCATATATAAATGAACCCTTTAAGAGAGTGACGCTCTGTGAGCCCTGCGTGGGCCCCAGTTTGCGATCCTTGGCTGGGGCTGGGGCTGGGTTGCTGCGTCCAGGCCCCACCGGAGGCCTGTCTCTGTCATCTCTCACTCAGGGAAGAAAGAAATGAATAGAAACGTAAACTCAGCAGATGGAGCAGGTACACTGTACACGGATGTCAGCATGAAGTGAGTGGTGTGCACACGCGCCTGCATGCACACGCACCTGCCATGGCCCCTGGGCACACTGCCACATCCCCTCTACGCCCCAAGCGCACTCCGCCAACCCACACAGACGCATGCCACACACCCGGAGCTCTGCTCCGGCACACGCGTACACATGCACCACGCGCCCCACGCAGACACTCGGCACATCCGAGCCTTGCTCGGGCAGGCCTGTGGCTCCGCGGAGCAGGTCCGAGTCGCAGCTTTCCCAGGCTAGCCTGTTGGGCGCTTTTTCTGAACACTCCCCAAGGACTCTGACTTCTCTCCAGGGGAGGAGAGGCCAGGCTGTTTTCTGGCACTCTCCCTGTGGCGGCCACCTCTGGCCTGGGCAGGGCTGGCTGACACTGCCCCACCAGGAGAAGGGCACTGGCACGGTGCAGGAGGGAGGCGTGGGTTCCCTGGACCTGGGCTGCAGGGCTCAGAGACAGGGCAAGGCTGTCCAGTGCTGGGTGTCGGCTGTGCCGAGGCACCCGTCAGTGCCAGCCAGGCTCCCCCGACACCTCGGCAGCCCCCCAGACTTCCGGCCCTGTCAGGGCAAGCGAGGGCCCCCCCC
>NW_006160060.1:1235080-1238563 GCF_000334495.1 Tupaia belangeri chinensis
GGTGTGGCCCCCCCCCTGCCGGTCGCGGCTCGTGGGTGTAAGCAGCAGCTCTGCCTTCACTGAGGCCTCCTGAGCCGACCAGGTGGAGTGGCACACGGCCGGGCCTGCGCCATGGAGACACCCCTGTCTTTGCCTCTAATCAGCTTTCTGTGCTGACCCCTCCTTGGGTGAGGGGGAGCCACGCGATTCCGTCCTGCGTCCTTCAGGGCAGCCTCCTCTGGGGCCGTGGTGGCTCGCACTCGGCCTGTGCTCTCTCGCTGTGCTCAGTCCCACTCACTAAATGTCACTCCCCGAGGAGTGCCACATGATGGTATTTTTGCTTTATTTACATTAAAATCAACAGATGTTAGCAAGTTAATGTCATTTATTATATAAAATGTGATGACAATACAATTAGTATTTTTTAAACTGTAATTGTAAAATTGACCTTATTAAAATTCCACTTCCTCTGTAATTAAAAAAACTAATTACTTGTAGTAATTGGACCAGAAATGACATTTTCAGTTCATTAATATTCAGCAAATTGTTTTTGAAGATGTTCTCGCATGGTGAAGTGTCAATCTCCAGCATTCCTGTTCATTTCTTATTAAAAGTTGTCTGAAATAATAGTTTGCATTTTAACAAGACGTGCACCCATGAGTTGGTTTTATAAATAAAGTTTTTAATTGCTAGTTGACGTGTGGGGAGCGCGTCGCCGTCCTGCTCTCAGGCATGAATGCGGTGGGCGGGTCTGGATGGAGCGCAGGCCTGGACGGCGGCGGCTGCCTGTGCTGGCCTCGGCCAGGGACATGGGTGGCGCTCTGCGGTCGCACTCTGCAGCTCCCAAATGCCACAGCCTCCGACTCGGCTCAGCATGGGGGTGAACAAAAATGGTGGCGTGTGGACTCGGGTCACAGCGCACTGGGCTCTGCAGAGACACTGGGAAGTGAGGATGCCTCC
The DNA here is from genome assembly GCF_000334495.1 of Tupaia belangeri chinensis. Taxonomy (NCBI): domain Eukaryota; kingdom Metazoa; phylum Chordata; class Mammalia; order Scandentia; family Tupaiidae; genus Tupaia; species Tupaia belangeri. The sequence continues at coordinate 1,236,020 of NW_006160060.1, forward strand.
CTTAAGGCGGCCGCGGTGACTCCCAGGCCCTGGCCTGGGGGCGTGTCCTCTCGCGTAGGCAGAGCTTGGCAGGGGCTGCCAGGGCCCTGCTGCCCGTCGTCCCTGCAAGGTTGCTGCTGGGAGACTCCGCATGGAGGCCTGCGCGGTGTGAGGGCCCTGGCTTCAGGCAGGAGAGAGTTGCAGAGCGAGCTGAGCTGTCGAGGCAGTGCGAAGTGGGCTTCTTCCCTGTTAAACTCCCTTCCTTTATGACTTAGTGTCTGTGCTTCCCATCACGGTACCGAAGCGGGCTTATTAAAGGAAGGGTGCCTTGGGACCACACCAGGTGGGCAGCCGGGAGGGGTGCGGGGACAGCCTCCTCCCTTGCTCCCAGCGAAGGGGAGAACTGCCGCCTGGAAGGAGAGACAGCGGCACCCCCACAGGGCCCGAAAGCGACGGCGTCTGGCTCACGTGGCCTGGCTCAGCCTCGGGCAGGTGAGGGGCTTACTGTGACTTGGCTGGGAAGGGGCAGTGGATTCCGGAACGCCTGTCCCCCCATTTCCTGGCCTTACTGGAATAGGTCTGGCTGTCGTTATGGTTAGCCTCTAGCTAAGCCCCCGCGGTTAGGGCACATGCAGCACTCATCCGATTCTGACATTCAGGCTTGCCTTGGCGCGTGCCTGGCCTAGGCGTTTGGAGCTTCCCGGCCTCAGCGCGTCCTGTCTCAGGCGAGCACAAGCTTGCTCCCAGCAGCTCCTTCACGAGCTGAGATGAGCTGCCCAGAGGAGAGGGGCATGGCCCTGTCAGGGCTGAGCAGGGTGTGGGCCCAGAAGTGCAGGCACCGGGTGTCACGTCCAGGCTGTCCCCACGTGCGCCGGCTCTCCGAGGACCCAGGAGTGGCAGCACGAGGCGCAGATGGGGTGGCCACCCCGAAGAGCCCCACAGAGGGAGGCCCTCCCATGGGAGATGGCCCTGGGCAGGAGTCCCCGGGGCTGGCCTGCGCAGTGCCATGTCCCCGGTCTTCATGCTCCCCCGGCTCTTGACAGGGACTGACACGTGTGTGCAGAGGAAGAAGGGATGAGGATGAGGTCAGCTCTGTGTCCCGTGATGGGTCCCCAGGGTGCAGGCTAGCATGGGTCTGGGTCTCACCTGTCCTGGCGGCCGTGTGGCCTTGGCGGGTACGTGGCTCCCTGGGGACAGTGCAGTGGAGTGGGGAGACTTGTCCTGGGCTGGCACTGCCCATCCGGCTTGTTAGCTGTGTTCCTCCAGGTGCGGGCAGGCAGCACGCTGCTGTGGCGGCTTGTTAGCTGTGTTCCTCCAGGTGCGGGCGGGCACCTCGCTGCTGTGGTCTCGGCGAATGTCCCTTGAGGTCACCTGGGCATCTGTGGCAGGGCGCCCGCTGGGAGGTGGCAGGCAGAGCCAGTGCTGAGCGATACCTAGCCAGATGCCCCACACCCAGCGCTTCTGTGCCTCGGGCGGGGGGAGGGCACTGGAGGGTGCAGGCATCGGGGTGCAGGCATCGGGGATGTAGGTATTACGGTGCTGCCATCGGGTACAGATACTGGGGCACAGACATTGAGGGGTAGGCATGAAGGGAGAAAGTGTCAAGGGGTGTAGACATTGGTGGTGTAGACATTTGGGGTGCAGTGATTGAGGGGTGTAAATATCAGAGGAGCAGGCCTTGAGGAGGTACCATCATCGGGGGTGCAGACACAGAAGGCACAGGCATGGGGGGACATTAGAGGATCAGGCATCAAAGGATACAGACGTTGGGGGTGTAGACATCGGAGGAGAGGCAGTGAGGGCTGTAGACATTGGGGTACAGACATTGGGGAGCAGGCAATGAGGGCTGATCGGAGGAGAGGCAGTGAGGGCTGTAGACATTGGGGTACAGACATTGGGGAGCAGGCAATGAGGGCTGTAGACATTGGGGTGCAGACATTGGGGGAGCAGGCAGTGAGGGCTGTAGACATTGGGGTGCAGACATTGGGGGAGCAGGCAGTGAGGGCTGTAGACATTGGGGTGCAGACACTGTAGGTACTGGCAGCAGGGGCACAGACATTGGGGAGTACAGAGGTGGAGGAGAGCAGGCATGGGAGCTACTCAAGCTCCTGGACGCTCTCCACACACAGGATCCCCTCTTTTTATCCAAGGACCAAGGAGGACCCCCTGCCCTGAGCCCTGCCCAGACCCCTGCAGCCTTGGAGTGTCTGCCAGCTCATGGGGGCAGGGTCTCACTCATGTACCTGCAGGGGTCTCGGGGTCCCTCACCTGCTGTGTGACGCCCCTTGGGGGATAGACTCCCAAGGGTGTGTGGTGGCTCATGGAGTTTCCTGCATGAGGGTTCAAAGCCTCTGGCTCAATTTTATTTGGTTGTTTGTCTTTTTTATTACTGGAAGGTGTGTGTCCTTTACCTAATCTGGATATACGTCTTTTGTCAGGTACGTATTTTACAACTATTTTCTCCCATTCTCTGCTTGCATATTCATCTTCTTAGTAGTTTTTTTTTTTTTTTTGAGAGGTTTTCGCTATAGGGCGCGTGCGCTTGCCAGACAGACAGAGAGAGAC
>NW_006160060.1:1238696-1241173 GCF_000334495.1 Tupaia belangeri chinensis
GCCGCAATCCCTTCTCCTCCATTCTCCTCTCGGGATCTTGGGAACACACGCACACGTGCCCGGCGTGAGTTTTAAGCCACCAGGTCTGGGACGTGAACCGTGGTCGTCTACGTGGGAGTCCAGCGACATAGCCATTACGCTAACTGCTGGTTCCCTTAGTAGTTTTTTGATGAGCAGAAATTCATTTCAACCTTTCTGAGTGTTTTCTTAATAGTTACTGCTTTTATGTCCTATGTGAGAAGGCTTTACTGACCCCAGGTCACGATGACATTCTTCCACATCTTGCCCAATAGCTTTATATTTTTGCTTTATGTCTAAGTCTGTGGTACAGCTCAAATGGATTTTTGAGTACTATGTGAGATAAAGATGTATTTTTTTAAGTTATTATTGTAGGTCGATCAGTTTTGCTTCTTGTGTTTTACTGCTATGTTATTAGGTACATACATATTTAAGATTGTTAAGTCTCCTTAAAGAACTGACTGCTTGGGACCAGCATTTAGCGTAATGGCTGTCACTGGACTCTCATGTAGTTGACCGCGGTTCGAGTCCCGGACTCAGTGGCTTAAACTCATGCTGGGCGCGTGAGCATGCATGCCCAAGATCCCGAGAGGAGAACGGAGGAGAAGGCCCCTGGGGGGTGACTTCTCGCTTTCTGTCTCTCTGTCTTTCAAGTGAGTGCACATACCCTGTGGCAAAAAAACCCTCTTAAAACAAACAAACAAACAACTGGTTGCTCACCATTGTGTAATGCTGAAAGCCTGCTGTGCCTGGAATCTCGCGTCTACCTCAGTGCTCTGTTGATAAGTGTGACAAGGAAGAGATCTCTCTCTCCACCGTCGTCTTCAATGTAGTTCTGTTTTTATGCACAACGTGGATTTCTTGTGGATGACATACAATCGGGTCTTGTTTTTGTTCTTTCATGACTACCCTGAAGGTCTCCGTCTTTCTGTTGGTGCAATGGGAAATTGGTGTTTAGTATAGTGGTTGCTATAGCTGGGTTAATATCCACGAACCTACTACGTAAGACCTGGCGTCGACCCATACTGCTAGCATGGCGGGGGCCAGCTGGGTTGGCAGCCACTGTGGAAGCCACTGTCCTCTGTAGTCGTCCTGCTGTTTGTCTCTTTGGCTGTGTGTCTTCCATTCTTTTTCTGCCACAGGTTTTAATTGGACATTTCATCTATTTTACTTTCCTGTCTCTCTGAAGTATCAGTTACACGACTTAAACAACAGGGCATTTTAAACCCGCAGGTTTGTCTGTACTGACCGTCCAAGAATTTTCCTCTAACGTAAGTTTCCCGTCTAGACTGACCCCCTGGAGGCTTCTGCTGTGGGTCTCTGCCTCCGGGAAGCTGTGCTTCCCGGTCTCTGCTGGCCAGCTCTCCGGTTTCGGGGGCACCAGCTTGCCCTGTGGCTTCAGGTCTCTGACGTGTCTAAGAAGAGCTGTTGATGTTCAATTTGCTCAGCTGCTTCTTGCTACGGAGACAGGAGTGATGGCCTCCGGGCTTACCTGCCAGACCGGAGACCAGTTTACTTTTCCTTCTCATGTGTGTGTCCGGATGTCAGAGCACAGCTTGCTGGAGAAATTCCCTTTTCTATCTATGTGCCCTTGCCCAGTGGAGTCACATGCATGGTGCCACCTTAATTCTCCCAGAAACGTGTGCCATCAGCCAAACCCCGTTGTCCAGTGTTTTTATCGGAGCCAGCCACACAGGCGTGGGGCCCTCACACAGCTGACCTCAGCTACTCAGACGCCAGCCCCCCCAGAAGTCGGCCTGACCCACCATGGCCCACGGGCTTGGGCATGCGCCGTGAAGCACACCTTACGAGGCACTATCTGACCAGACACACGGAACACTCACACCAGCAGGTTCCCGGGTCCAGCTGGAGTTTGGGGCAGAGGAGGCTTTATTCGAAGCGGGAGGTGCCAACCGAGAGGATGAAGCCAGAGGCAAGTCACAGATCCACCTTGTCAGCTGCCCCAAAGCAGCTTCTTCGCTTCAGCAAGGGCGGGCAGGGAGGCCCGGAGGGGCAGGCGTGCTCTCGCTCCTGCAAGCGCTTCAGCTGCGGAGTCTGAGGCACCATCAGGCAATTGAGCATTTCTGTTTCTGCTGGTTTTTGCAAGACAAGCTCATGATTACCATCGCAGGGTCAGCTGACTTTCTCTGCGAGAAGCAGGGTGTTCAGATGTGGTGCTGCGTCTTAGAACCCCAGCGGGCTGCGTCTTCCCCAGCTGCCTTCTTGGGTGGGGTAAATTGTTACCAAGTAAGGCTTAAGGGAAAAGAAAGAAAGGAAAAAACTTCAGCTTAGTATTGAACCACTAAGGCAGCGGGGCGAGTGGGCTGCCCTGGGTTTAGCTGTGCTGTGGGGCTGGTCACACAAGCTGTAGTTGCGAAACCAGCTGAGAGGGCTGTGAGGGGTACTTCTAAACAGAAGCGAATGGGGGACGTGGGGTAGAAGATACTGGAGATGTAGGG
>NW_006160060.1:1241227-1242366 GCF_000334495.1 Tupaia belangeri chinensis
AGGTGGTCATAGGAGTGAGGGAGATTGGCCATACGTGGTCATAGGAGGAGGGAAGTTGGCCATACGTGGTCACAGGAGGAATGAGGGAGGTTGGCCATACGTGGTCACAGGAGGAGTGAGGGAGGTTGGCCGTATGTGGTCACAGGAGGAGTGAGGGAGGTTGGCCATACGTGGTCATAGGAGTGAGGGAGATTGGCCATACGTGGTCATAGGAGGAGGGAAGTTGGCCATACGTGGTCACAGGAGGAGTGAGGAAGGCTGGAAGTATGTGGTCACAGGAGGAGTGAGGGAGGTTGGCCATACGTGGTCATAGGAGTGAGGGAGATTGGCCATACGTGGTCATAGGAGGAGGGAAGTTGGCCATACGTGGTCACAGGAGGAATGAGGGAGGTTGGCCATACGTGGTCACAGGAGGAGTGAGGGAGGTTTGCCGTACGTGGTCACAGGAGGAGTGAGGGAGGCTGACCGTACATGGTCACAGGAGGAGTGAGGAAGGCTGACTGTACATGGTCACAGGAGGAGTGAGGGAGGGTGGCCGTACGTGGTCACAGGAGGAGTGAGGGAGGTTGGCCATACGTGATCATGTCTGGAATAAGGGAAGTTGGTCACACAGGGTCACACGCAGAGTAAGGGAAGTTGGTCACACAGGGTCATACGTGGAGTAAGGGGAAGTTGGTCATACATGGTCATACATGAGTAAGTGAAGTTGGTCACACAAGATCATACATAGTCATGCATGAGTAAGGGAAGTTAGTCACACAGGCTCCTACGTGAGTAAGGGAAATTGGTTATACATGGTCATACATAGAGTAAGAAAAGTTGGTCACATGGGGTCATATGTGAGTGGGGGAGTTGGTCACACAGGGTCATACGTGAGTGGGCGAGTTGGTCACGTGGGGTCATACGTGGAGTAAGGGAGTTGGTCACATGGGGTCATACGTGAGTGGGGGAGTTGGTCACGCGGGCTCATGCGGGAGTAGGGGAGTTCTGCCATCTGACTTTGCGTTCATGGGTGACCTGATGCCCAAACTCTGCCGTGGCTTTGTTTCTGAATTCCCTTCCGCGGCCCGGAGCGCCCCCTCCTGCCGTGGGCCTCAGCAGCAGGGGCCGGCAACCTGCTGCCGAGCCAGGCGGCGTGG
>NW_006160060.1:1243028-1246464 GCF_000334495.1 Tupaia belangeri chinensis
CCTCGTGTACACCCATCCTCGGTTGCAGTGACGCGCAGGCTCACGCTCTCCACACGGCTCATGAGGCAGCGCGGTGGCCCTGGTGACCATGAGCCAACCGCGGCTGAACCTGACTCCTGGCTGTGCCCCATCCCATTGAGGGCCTCTGCATTTAAATCGCTCTGAATCTGCCCCAGGTTGGCGCACGCTATCCGGGCAACTTGGATTTGGGGATGCCCTGGTGACTGTCCTAACTGTGGCCCACGAACGGCCCCGTTACTTGCCCCAGGTTCCTCCTCTGGCTTCCCTTCCCTCCGTGGAACCTTGGGGCAGGGGCTGAGACCCTGCCTGTATGCTCACAGACTCCTGGGCACGGTGCTGCTGGCCTGGCTCCTGAGCCTTGAGGGGGCGCCTTCATCTGCATCCTCCCTGACATGGGCAGGAGAGGCCTCCATACCTGAAAGCTGCTTCCATGTGCTTAGTGCACAGTGTGCAGCCCGGGCTGGCAGGGTTCTCCAGGCACTAGTCTAAGAAGTGTCGGGTCCTCTCGACACCTGTCCCATAGGCCCAAATATTCTGGAGACATCCTCTATCCGCGACCCCTCCACACGTGCACCCAGACGGCCCTTCTCAACCCCTCCTGGCTTAGTGCGCGGTGTGCAGCCCGGGCTGGCAGGGTTCTCCAGGCACTAGTCTAAGAAGTGTCGGGTCCTCTCGACACCTGTCCCATAGGCCCAAATATTCTGGAGACATCCTCTATCCACGACCCCTCCACACACGTGCTCCCAGACGGCCCTTCTCAGCCCCTCCTGCACGGGGGCGTTTGTCTGCAACGTTCAGAGCTTTCTCTGCTGGGATTCTCGTCTACAAGATGCACATACCGAAAACTAATAAAAACGCCTAATAAATTTGGAATACACTGTCTAACAAGAACACCATATGCAAATGCCAGCGTAACTCCATTATTAAATGTTATTCCTGAGCACTGGTGTGTGGCAGAGCTGCGGAAGCCGTAGGTCCCGGATAATTGCCGCTGTGTTTTCTGGCAGTGCAGAGACGGCTGTCAAAGGGCCACGAAACGACAGGCTTCGCCCCTGCTTTGGCCTCCGAGGAGAGTGCTGGCACTACTCTTCACACAGCGATGCACATTCTGTGCTAAAGCGCGCAAGCAGGCAGCCGGGAAGGGGGCGCTGGAGACCACTTTGCAAGCTCTTTCTTCTTTCTTTACCCCAGACCCCAAACGCTGGGCTGGCCAGGCCGGTAATGCAATTACTCTCCATCTCCGCGCAAAGCGCCCGTGTTTGTGTGCCATTTGAACCGGTATGGATTTAGAGATTAGGAGGCAGAAGGCATCTCCAATGCCGAGCTGCGTCTCCGGTGCTGAGTCAAAGACGGGATTGATTAGAAAGGCCGCCGGGGAATGCTAAGGGGGCCTGGTGCTTTTCCCTTTAAACTTGAGAAATTGCACAAGGTCTTGACTCTGCTCTTGCTCTGGCCAGACAAATTGCGGTCTGGTTTCAGCGCAGTGCGTGCAGCTGTTAGGGCGAGGGCTGCCACTCCGTCCGTCCATGCCGCTGTAACCCCTTGGAAATGGAGTTCTCACGGTTCTGGAGGGTGGGCATCTCGTCAAGGCCCAGTGTGGTGCTCCTGGCCCTCGGGCGGCACCTTCCTGCCGTGTCCTCACGTGGCAGAAGGGGATGTTGAGGTTTCACAAGGGTCTCCTGTAAGGGGTCTCTCCACAAGGACACCGATTCCACCCAGGAGGCCGCCGGCCCTCACGGCCTAATCACTTCCCAAAGGCCCATCGGCCTGGGAGAGAAGTCTGGGCAGAGGAAGCGAGGCAGAGGGTTCCCCCCGGGCCAGGGTTAGGACTGGGCCACAGAATTCAAGGTAGCCGGGACAACATGTGCTGAGGCAGGGGAGGTTTCAGGGAGGTTTTGAGGGAAAAGTCACCAACAGGGGGACGGCAGGGTCGCTGGTCAAAGCCGCACACCCACCAGCTCTCCCGTGTGGCATCGGTGCCATGGCTGCTGCCTAGGCCTGTGACCGGGGAGCGGGACAGCCTGGGGTCCTGGGGCGAGTCCGGCACGCGTCGTGTGCACACGTCGGGCATGTTCGTGAGCACATGTCCTGCATAGGTAGCGCACATGCCCGGCACACTGATCGAAGAAGGGAGGGCTGTGTTCGGCCAATCAGGTGTCCACACCCCCAAAGCCTGAGGCGTCTGGGAGGCACCTGGAACTATGCTGGGCATCCCCTCAGGTGTCCGGCGCCACAGACAGCGGGTCCCAGGGTGACTGCCCTCTGCCCCCAAGCCCAGTTCCTTGGCTGCCTCGGCCGCATTTTGGACGGAGGAGCTGGTCGTGGAGCTCTTTGGCTTCACAGGCCCCACCTCCCAACGCCGTCCCTGGTGACGGTTTCAGCAGATCGTCTGTGGACACGCTCCTCCAGACCACAGCGTGCCCAGGGCAGTGAGCAGCAGGGCGGCCGTGCTGTCATCACTGTCCACACTGACGTCGCTCCGTGCCAAGCCACCGTCCACACTGACCGGTGCTCCGTGCCAAGTTACCGTCCACACTGACCGGTGCTCTGTGCCGAGCCACTGTCCACACTGACCGATGCTCCGTGCCGAGCCACCGTCCACCACTTCCCTAAATGGCTCTGAAATGCATTTCTGAGTAATTGTGACGCCATCCAACTGTGGACGGTCAGGCCGCCGAACGACGACATAGCTGCAATCGCGCCCTCCCGGCTCTGCTCGGGGCTTCTCCTGAACCTCCAGCTCTGCCTGTGCTTGCAGGAGCACCTCACCTGTGAGGGCCCAGACCAACACCACCCTCCCTGACAACAACTTTTAATGCCTCCTGGCTTGTGAGTGTGGCCCTCGGTGCGGCGTCACACGGGAGCTGGATGGTGCCGGGCACCGTGGCCCAGCTCTCGTCCTGAGCCCCTAGGCCTGGGTCGGCTGGTTGCGGCCGGGGTTGGGAAGATACCGCAGGGAGGCCGTCGGTGGTGGATGCTGCCTGACTAATGGCATTGCTTCTCTTTAATGAGGAAAGCCGAGCTCAGGGCAGTCCTGGGCACCTGGCCCAGCCTCTGTGGCCACCTCATTGATTATCCGGCCGGGGGTTCTCTGCCTGGACGGCTCAGGGCACAGCTGTGAGACCAGCTCTCAGCGCTTCTCAGCCCTCCTGGCTGTGGTCCGGGCAGCGTTTCTGGCGCAGCACTGCTGACAGCTTGGGCTGGATGGTCCCCTGGGGATGAGGTGGGGCTGCATCCCTGGCGTCTGTCCTTCCATACCAGTCACCCGGCATGACATGGCCTTGTGTTCCCAGGCACCATCCCCAAGGCGAGGTCACCGTTTAGGAGTGTCAGAGACACCTGTCTGCTGGGTTCATCTCCGCCTCCATGTGTCCACACGCCTTCTGGGCAGGTGGGTGTGCTGAGGGCGCCCAGG
>NW_006160060.1:1246495-1248615 GCF_000334495.1 Tupaia belangeri chinensis
CCTTGGGTGGTGGGGAGCATGCAGTGGCCCACTGCCACCGTGCTGCAACTGATGGGAAGGGTAGACTTGCACGCCCGAGGGTGGGCTTGTGGTCGTGAACGGCCAACCTGGACAGCGAGGGCTGAGGCCGCGAAGCTCCCACATGACACGAGATTTTGTCGCCGGCAGAGGCCCGGGCCCAGACACTGGCCTTGCCCGCCCTCCACTCTGCTCTCACGTTGACTCTTCATCCCTTTGCTGGGAACTCGTGGTGGCAGGATGGCTGCCACAGCTCTGGCCATCATTGCCACATTCAAAGAGCAGGGAGCACAGGCTACCCCCAAGCCTGTTATTGGGGAAGTGGGGACGCCCAGTGCACTTCCCGGGTCTCACTGGCCTGCTCTGCCCTTTTCTGTGAGGCTGGTCATAGAGGCGGGAGGTCGAGTGGAGGATGGACAAGAGGCACGGGTGTGGCCACTTGGGCTGTGGGCTCCGGGGCCACCCCTGGGTTTCTGTGGCAGAGGGATGGGCTGAATCGCAGCGCAGACTACAGGGCAGGCTGGGGTGAGTTTTGCTTTGCCGTGGACCTGGAGGTGTCTCGTGCACAGTTCATGTCACTAGCCGTGAAGCTGCTGTCACGTGTGTGCACCGGGGCCTGGGCAGGAGGCCATGGTACACGTGCTGCCCATAGCTGGGCCAGCAGGACTCTAGCCACGGGTCCGGCTCAGCCAGCGTGATTCTGGTGCAGCGAGCCAGAGCCTTCCTGGGGGACCTGCAGCTGCGGAGGTGACGGCAGCATGGCAGGGGGGGGGGGGGCCCCCCAGCCGCACTGGTGGGCATCCTCTTCAGAGTGCAGGTCAGCAGGGACCCACGGGGCACGTGGGGCGGCCAGAGGCGTGGTCTTGTCAGTACCGTGGGACCCTGTGGCTGGGCCTGGCCCGCGGCCCGCGTGCTCACCTCCCTGTCGGCACGAGCGATGTCCTGCAAATCGCAAGGACTGCGTTGTGGCTGCGTGGCACATGTGTCTGTGAGGCTGTGGTGGCTGCGTGGCACATGTGTCTGTGACGCTCCACAGTTCCTCCACTGGACGCCGGCCTGTCTGGTGCAAACATGACGAGGGACGTTCCAGCGACGAGCCTGGGAGTTTGTCATCACTGCCTCACTCGCGGAGGAGGTGGTGCAGAAGGGAGGCCGGCCTGCTCTGGGTCCACGAGCCGAGCAGACCTGCGGGAGCACGGAGCACGCCCTGCTCCCCGGCGGGCATGTCCCCCCAGTCCAGCCCACGCCAGGCCAGGGCATGAGGGCGAGGGTTGGTGTGGCTTTTCTCGGTCACGCGGGGCTGCTGCCGGACGGTCTGGAGTCTCTCCAGGACACGGGCGACTGGCCCTTTCCCGGTGGGCAGGTCCGAGCTCGGTGCTGGGCACAAACCCACAGTGGCAAGGCCATCTGGAGCATCCGTGTCCGCGGTTTCGGGTGGAAAGCTGTGTCTCCCTTTTGTGTGTCTGTACTATGGAAACTGGAGTTTGTACAAAAGTGGAGAGAAACCCGCTGAGCACTGTGTTTGGACGAGCCGGCTTCAGCCATCAGCCCCAGGACCCTGTCTCCGTCTACCGGGTTGCTTTCCCCTGCCGTCTCTACACACCTAGCTCCTTCACTCCGGTTACTTCGGAGTGAATTTCAGATGCCATTTGTTATTAGACAGATGCTGCAACATGGATCTCGAAGTCACGACTTCTGTTTTAAACGGGGCTGGGTATGTTAGATGCCCTAACATCTCGCGGAGGGTTCCCCGCCCCCAGCATGGGGTCAGTGCTCACACCCGCTGCTGTCCGATGGCTCTGCGGTTTCTTACCAAATCGCGATCTAGGAGCCACGATCCGTGCTTGGTCGGTGCGCTGCTAAGGTGTGTTTAATACGCAGCTCCCTTCTCTTTCTCTCTACATTAAAAATATTTTTAATTGAATCTTTAAAAATAATGCTATGATTTCTTATTCACATTTAGTCACCATGTACCCGATAGCACACAGTACGGGTCTTCAAAGTGCACGCAGTGCCCCAGGGACACCCCAGACAGGCCATTTTCTTTTATTTTTTCTCTCTCTTTTTTTTTTTTTTTTTGACACAGGGAGAGCACTCACCAC
>NW_006160060.1:1248724-1251829 GCF_000334495.1 Tupaia belangeri chinensis
CCAGCGTGAGTTTAAGCCACCGGGTCTGGGACTCGAACTGTGGTCAACTACATGAGAGTCCAGCGACATAGCCATTACGCCAACTGCTGGTCCTGGATATACCATCTTCAACAGAGAACTCGACATCGGTTGTCCTACGTGTCTCTTCCCGAGCCCCGCCCCACTCTCTCTCCACCCTCCCGCCATTCTCTGGATCTGCACGTGCCCTCTCGGCTGTCACACCTGCAGGTCCTTCAACCTGCACGTGGCGTGCAGACGTTCGGCTCGTGTGGAGGGCCGCACCCGTCTGAGTAGGTCTTCCTATGAACACGCGTGTGCGGACCTCGCTGTGGACATCAGTGTCAACTCAGTGCAATTTTTAACTGTTGTTCTTAAGAAACTGGGTCACTTGTCCTGTAGAACTGGCCAGGGTTGTGCTGCAGCCCTGTCAGGTCGGGCCAGTGGGGGTGCCGTCTCCTCGCCAGCTGGGCAGGCCCAGCTGCTCTGTCTGGGGTCCGAGGCAGCAGGGATGGCTCAGACAGGCCGCTCCCATCTCTGTGCCTGCTGCCCCGTCTGCTCCCGCACTCTTCTCTACGAGCACTGCCTCTCGCGGCCCGCGGCCTGGAGCCCAGCCCTGATGGGAAGGCTGAATGCGGAGTCTTCACGTCCGTCTACACTTCGGCCCCACACACTGGTCCCAGCACTCCCAGGGACAGAGTGAGGCTGCTCCTGGCACCGTACTGGGTGTGAGCGTCTCTGACGCGTGCAGTGCAGTGGCCCCGCCACGGGGTGCTGAGCACCACACTCGGGGCTCCGTCCCCACCCGGCGCCAACAGCTCCTTGCTGCTCCTGCCTCTGCTCGGCCTTGGGCTCGCAGTCCAGGGCGTGGTGGCGCTCCTCCCCGGGAGGTGGAGTGGGACTGTGACCGGTGCCCTCTGCGGCTGGTTCAGTCAGTAACAGCTCACTCCCCAGAGACAGAGCTGGGGACGCTGGTTTTCTAAAGATAAACTTCACCCTTAGCGCTGTGTCGACTATTTTCCAGTTCAGGGATCCGGGGTCTTCCGTTACTTTCCTAAGTGGGACGTGTCAATCTTCTGCTCAGGCCCAAGCCTACTTTCAGCGGTGCTGACGGGATTTATTTCACTTTGTTTTCGGTCCTAAATATCACTTTTAAGATTTCTTCTGCTGTGATTTTTATTTTAGAATTACCATATGATTTTTAAATGATAGATTCCACATCTTTTTTTATTTTTTGGGAGAGGTTTTTGCTATAGGGCACATGTGCTCACTAGACAGAGAGAGACAGAGAGACAGAAAGCGAGAAATCACCCCCCATAGGGGATGGTCACGCCGCAATCCCTTCTCCTCCATTCTCCTCTTGGGATCTTGGGCATGCACGCACACGCGCCCGGCGTGAGTTTTAAGCCACCGGGTCTGGGACGTGAACCGTAGTTGACTACGTGGGAGTCCAGTGACATAGCCATTACGCTAACTGCTGGTCCCGAGATTCCACATCTTTTTTAAAGTTCTATATTTTTCTGGGGCCAGAAGGTGATGTAATGGTTAAAGTGCTGGACTCCCACATGGCTGATCACAGTTCGAGTCCCAGTTCTGGCATATTGAAAAATCAACCCAGGTGGGACCAGCAGTTGGTGTAATGGCTATGTCCCTGGACTCCCATGTAGCTGACCGCTGTTCGAGTCCCAGCTCCGGTGGCTTAAACTCATGCTGGGCGTGTGTACATGCTTAAGATCCCAAGAGGCGAATGGAGGAGAAGAGATTGCGGTGTGGCCATCCCCCCTGGGGGGGTGATTTCTTGCTTTCTGTCTCTCTCTCTCTCTCTCTGTCTTTCTGGCGAGTGCGCAGACCCTATAGCAAAAAATCTCTAAAAAAAAAAAAAAAAAAGATCTTACTCCAGGGGAAGGGGAGAAGCCTTGGGAGGCTTCTTGTGTTTCCATGTGTTGGTCTGTGTGATTCTGGACCACATTCTCAGAGATGCTCACAGAGACGGGGTCGGTGCATTTTTATGGCTGGAGCCAGCCAAAATCCGGTGTCTGATCGATCACCTCTCCTGGCCTACTCACCCAGTGGTGTTAGAAGCAGGGCAGTGAGACCAGCCCACCTGGGTTTGAGTCTTGACCCCTTGGCCAAGCTGTGTGACCTCTGTCAGATGACCTACAGTCATGCCTCTCTTCTCCCGTGGAGAAGGTAGGGAGAGCACTCAGCACCGCCATCATGATGCACGTGACAGTAACAACTGTGTAGGGTTCCTGGCACATGGTGTTGACTTGCATAGTCACCATCATCTTCATCGTCAGGAGCACCGTCATCATAGTCAACACTATTGTCATCGTCAATGACATCATCGTCAGTGCCGCCATCATCAATGCCGTTGTCATAGTCAACACTATCGTCATCGTCAATGACGTTATCGTCAGTGCCGCCATCATCAATGCTGTTGTCATAGTCAACACTATTGTCATCGTCAATGACATCATCGTCAGTGCCGCCATCATCAATGCCATTGTCATAGTCAACACTATCATCATCATCAATGACGTCATCGTTAGTGCCGCCATCATCAATGCCGTCATCATTGTCAATGCATCCATCATTGTCAACGATGTCATCGTCAGTGCCACCATCATCAATGCCATCGTCACAGTCAACACTATTGTCATCATCAATGACGTCATTGTCAGCGCCACCATCATCAATGCTGTCGCCATTGTCAACGTGTCCATCATCATTGTCAGCATTGCTGTTGTCTATGCCACTGCCTGTGTGAACACCATCATCATGGTTAATGCTATCTTCACTGTCAATGCTGTCATCATCGTCAGCCTGTCGTCTTCATTTTCAATGCCATCAACATCATCAATGCCATCATCATCATCGTCAATGCCATCATCATTCTCCCATGGAGGGATGATGGGCTTGTGGCTAGGCCCAGGTAAGAGATGGGCTAGGCCAGGTAGGAGATGGGCAGGATCGGGTAGGAGATGGGCAGGGCTGGGTAGGAGATGGTGTAGGCTGGGTAGGAGATGGACAGGGCCGGGTAGGGGATGGGCAGGGCAGGGTAGGAAATGGACAGGGCTGGGTAGGGGATGGGCAGGGTCGGGTAGG
>NW_006160060.1:1251842-1252221 GCF_000334495.1 Tupaia belangeri chinensis
GGGGCAGAGAAGGGGATGGGAAGAGCTGGGTAGGAGATGGACAGGGCCGGGTAGGGGATGGGCAGGATCGGGTGGAGATGGACAGGGCCGGGTAGGGGATGGTGTAGGCTGGGTAGGAGATGGACAGGGCCGGGTAGGAGATGGACAGGGCAGGGTAGGAAATGGGCAGGGCTGGGTAGGGGATGGGCAGGATCGGGTGGAGATGGACAGGGCCGGGTAGGGGATGGTGTAGGCCAGGTAGGAGATGGTGTAGGCTGGGTAGGGGATGGGCAGTGCCGGATGGGGATGGGCAGTGCCGGGTAGGGGATGGGCAGTGCCGGGTAGGGGATGGGCAGGGCCGGGGAGGGGATGGGGAGGGCGGGGGGGGGGGGGGGGGGGA
>NW_006160060.1:1252302-1259324 GCF_000334495.1 Tupaia belangeri chinensis
AGAGGATAGGCAGGGCTGGGGAGGGGATGCAATTGAGCTCACCGATGCCCTCCTGAGCTGCCCATCAACGCCATCATCATCACCACTTTTATCGTCGTCATCCTCATTGTGGGACTCATTTTTTGTCTTTCCAGCACATTTCCGAGCAAATGTGATAGCTTCACAGGCATGCGATGGTGCCTGTGCTCAGGGGCCCACAGTCAGTGCTTGTGTGTTTTTGGTTTAATATACAGAACTGAATCGTTCCAAGCGTGGACTAACTGGAAGCTGAAATTGTGCGACTGTTGAGCTGGCAAGGCAAGTGGACTCGAGATCTGGACACGGGATCATGCTCAGTGAGGTCTGAGTGGGTGACATGGATTCTGAGAAGCTCGTAGGGCCTTTAGGCTTTGCCATAGCGCGTGTGCTTATTGGAGAGAGACGGAAACAGAGAGAAAGGTGAGGTATCACCCCGGGGAACGACACCACAACCCTTCCTCTCCATTCTCCTCCTGGGACTTGGGCACGCACGTACACACACCCAGCATGAGTTTCAAGCCACTGGGTCTAGGACTCGAACCACGGTTGGCCATGTGGGAGTACAGCACCTTAGCCACTCTGCCACCTGCTGGTCCCCTGCAGGGCCTTTCACGCTCAAAAGAGCTTGCATAGAACAAACCGGAGAGAGCTGCCATTGTGGGGTCGGCCTGCAGGGGCCGGAGCTGGGGTGAGGAGTGCACAGCTCAGGGAAGGGGCGGGGCTCGGTCACAGGGTGGCATGCGGATGGCTGAGGCAGGGTGTGCTGTCCAAGGTGAGCATCCACAGGGCCGGCACGGGCTGCCACAGAGCACCCCAGAGCGTCAGCTTGCTCAGCGAGCCGGGGCAGGGCTTGAGCTCTGCTGCATGGCCGAGGGGCAGGCTCCCCCTCCTCTGAGGCTTGGCCCTTCATTCAGAGCGTGGGCCCTGTGTGTTAATGGGATGAGGCAGGGGTGAGGGACACTGTGCCAGGGTGGTCTATGCTGCTGTAGCGACACGCCAGCCTCAGCTCTCCGTAGCTGACGCAGTGAGAGCCCATTTCTCACGTGCGCAAACCAGCGAGGCCACTGACCTGCAGCCACCCTGTGTCCTGGCTCAGAACCCTGCTCTTTGGCCTGTGCACCCCCGTTTTGGTCCGTGCCTCTGAGACAGCAGGGCATGGCAGCCGGGCACTGAGGAGCCTTGTACTGGCAGGTGCTGGGGTCCTGCCGGCAGGTGCCACATCTGTTCAAACCCCTCGGCTGCGCTAGTCACACGACCCTCGAGTGCAGGGGCAGAGGCACAGTGGCCGTGTTATCCTGCGGGGACAAAGGAGGCACTCCTGGGTGCCCCGTAGGTGCCGGCAGAGTTAATTTTGATCTGTGGTTACCTTGGTGGAGCTAACAGAGACTCTTGAAAATGCCGTCCCTTAGTTTCTGCCAAGCTGCACCTGGACGTCCCGTCAGCTCTGCTCTGACGAAGCCTGTCCCGATGGCCTTGGCGTATCTTGCTCTGAAGCACAGAGGAAGGACTGGCCAGGGGAGAAGACAGGGGAGGCCATGCAGAGGGACGCCAGGCTCACAGCGTACCAGAGGGCTCTGATTCACGGACCTTGCTGGAGGCCAGCAGGGCCTCACCACCGAGCGGCGTGGAGTACGTAGGGCGGGCCTTCGAGCTGTGATTTGCTTTTAGCATTTTTCTGGGGTTGCTACCAGATTTATGGTTTAAAGATCTCGGTGAGGGGACCGGCAGTTGGCATAATGGCTATGTTGCTGGACCCCATGTAGTTGACTGTGGTTTGAGTCCCGGACCCAGTGGCTTAAACTCATGCCAGGCGCATGTGCATGTGTGCCCAAGATCCCAAGAGGAGAATCGGGGAGAAGGGATTGCGGCGTGGCCATCCCCTGGGGGGTGATTTCTTACTTTCTGTCTCTGTCTCTCTCTGTCTGTCTGGCGAGCACATGTGCCCTGTAGCAAAAACCTCTCAAAAAAAATCTTGGTGAGAGATGAAGATTATAATTTAAAATGTGCAAATGGCTCTCAGCTTCAAGGGGAGACAAGTCAAACCACGTCAAAGGCCAGTTGTCACTTGCTTCTGAGCACACTGGCAGGTGGCCCCCGTGCTCAGACAGGAGTTAGCGCTGTAAGGAGCACCCTGCCTGCTGCTTCCCACCGCCGTGGTTTGGGGCGCAGTGTGTGTTCACTGTTGGGGGAGCGCGGTGGGAAACCCATCCTGCAGAGCTGACAGCTGCTTGCTGGGGGGTCTGAAGCTGGCTCTCCTTGAGTAGCGGGCACACTCGTCCTGGGGGCACGTGACAGCCATGTGCGTGGCAGCCCACGGTTGATCTCCTTAGATGGCAGGCCCATCAGCGCAGATTTGCTGGGAGGCGCCAGGGCAGCCATGTACCCCTGAGACTCCACAGGCCCTGGGGAAGGCAGAAGGAGAGGGAACCGGAGATGCAGCCTCGGGGGAAGGCCCATCTAAGGAGGAGCCCAGGGGTGAGACAGGCAGAGGCCTCTAAGACTGTGAGATCTCCTCAGAGCGTGGGGACAGGTTTGGGAGGCCATGTGAAACAGGAGGCTGCCCTTCGCTCTCTGCATCTTCCATGCCTCAGTTTCCCCTTTTGCATTTTCAGTCACCTCTCCAGTGCTCACCACCACTGGTCTCTAATGGGTGTCGTGCGTCTGTCTGTCTCATCCTGGGCAGACAGCCTGGTGAGGCGTCTTGGAAGCCGTGCCAGTGAGGCTGCAGGTGACACACAGGGCAGCGGGGACGTGCCCAGACCCTCCTTGCGCTCTCAGCATGTCTGCTGTGGACAGGCCGTCCATGTTGTCCTGGCCACCTCCTCCGAGTAGAGATGGGGCAGGATGCCTCCGCGGGAGGGACACAGTTGGAACAAAGGTGTGAGGAAATCCGTGCTAAATGAAGAACGACAGATCCAAGCAGATGGGGAGTGGGAAGATAATCAAAGCAGATCGAGGAAGTGGAAAATGAAGATTAGGGTACGGAGCTTGCAGGCGCCCAGCAGCTGCCGCCTCTGCACCATTTCAGGGTTCTCAGAGCTGGTGAAGTCTTCCAGCACCCAAGAGCTCCCAGCACCAAAGCACCTCACAGCTGGGAGATCCCAAGCTGACTGGCTCCGGCTTTCTCCGCTGCACTGGGAGTACGATCCCCTGTCAACTCGGGGTCTCTGAATTCAGCCCGCCGCAAAGTGGAGGGCGTCTGGGTGTCTGAATGGAGCAGAGGGGAGGGAAGTGCTAGAGCAGATTTCAGACTGGTGTGGGCGTGTGGTTAGAACGACTCTTTCAATGCAGAACTTAAAGGAAAACAGAAGTGAGTCATTAAGCTCGCCCCTGGGAGCAGTCTGTGCTGGGGAATCCGCTGGGTTTTCACGGGGTGTTGGATTTACGTTTTCCAATCTCAGTGTAAACGAGCCTGTCACACGCTGCCCTGGCAGGCGGCACGAGAATTCAAAGCCACGTGTCTGCTCACGCGCATCCCTGCAGGGTTTGCATCAGAACCTGAGGCTGTGTGTTCATCGTGGGAGCCCGCAGTGAGAGCAGAGACCCACGGCTCTGAGGCAGCGCGCCTCAGTGGGTGGTCCTGCCCCCAGCAGACTCAGGGCAGTCTCTGCAGGTGCTGTTGCTTGCCACAACTGAGGTGACATTTGCTGCTAGCACCTAGTGGGTTGAGGCTAGGGATGCTGCCGAATGTCCCATGGTGCAAAGGACAGCCCCTCGCAACAGTTGTTCAGCTGTCAACTGTCAAGTGTCAAAATTGAAATGTTTCCTCCTACAATATAACTGTCCACAGACAGTAAAAGAGAATCCATTACCTGATGGTGGTGAGGGTAAAGATGACAGTGATCATGGTGATGGGGGTGGATGATGGAGAGGATGGAGATGAGATGGTGGTGGTGGTGGTGACGATGATGGTCATGGTTGTAGTGATAGTGATGGTGACGGTGGTATTGGTGGAGATGATGGTGATGATGATTATGGTGGGCATGTTGGTGGTAATGGTGATGATGGTGGTGTTGGTGGTAGTGGTGGTGATGATGGTGATGGTGGTGATGGTGATGATGGTGATCATAGTGGTAGTAGTGGTGATGATGATGATGCTAGTGATGGTGGTGTTGGTGGTAGTGGTGGTGATGATGGTGATGGTGGTGATGGTGATCTTGGTGATAGTGGTGGTGATGATGGTGATGGTGGTGATGGTGATCTTGGTGATAGTGGTGGTGATGATGGTGATGGTGTGCTGGTGATAGTGTTGGTTATGGTTGTGATGATGGTGATGGTGGTGATGGTGATCATGGTGGTAGTAGTGGTGATGATGGTGATGGTAGTGATGGTGATCCTGGTGATAGTGGTGGTGATGATGGTGATGGTGGTGATGGTGATCATAGTGGTAGTAGTGGTGATGATGGTGATGGTAGTGGTGGTGGTCATGGTGATAGTGGTGGTGGTGATGATGGAGATGATAGTGGTGGCGGTCATGGCAGTCATGGTGGTAGTGGTGGTGGTGACGGTGGTCATGGTGGTAGTGATAGTGATGTTGATGGTATTGGTGGTGACAATGATGATGACAGTGACAATGGTGATCTTGATGGTGACAATAATAAACATGTATTTTGAAGTTAAAATATTAGTTTTCTTCAGTGATTCAGATTTCCCAAAGTTGTCCCATCTCATGGGGCATCCTCGTGGAACCCCAAGTATCCACTCTTCCCCCTGGGCATTCCTACCCTGCTCTCTTCCTTGAAGAAGGTTCAGTGTAGGCTGATGACTGCCCAAGTGTGTACCCTCAGTGGTCCCTGCCCATGTTGTGCACCTTAGGGCCTTTCTGCACACCATCCTCTTGGGCGGGTGTCATTCTAGGGGCTTTGCCCCTGCCTTGCTATTTGAGCTGGGACAGCTCATCATCTCCTACCCTCAGACTGGGGTTGATACTGTTGTCTCCCTGGTTATCAGGCCTGTGGACTCACACTGAGCCCCACTGGTGGCTTTCTTGTCTCTGCTTGCAGATGGCAGGTTGTGAAACAGCCTCTATGGCCATGTGAGCCAGTTCCTCAGAAGGTCTGTCTGTCATCTAGCTAGCTAGCTATCATCTAAGTAATCTATCATCTATCCTTTATCTGTCTATCATCTATGTGACCTATCATCTATCTACCTAGATCTAACAACATCTATGTAATCTATCATCTGTCTATCTAATTTATCATCTATCTACCATCGATCTATCACCTGTCTAATCTATCACCTATCTTTCTATCTATCATCTGTTGCTCGATCTATCATTTATCTATCTAATACATTACCTATCTAATATATCATCAGTAGTGACTGATGGATCATCTCTCCATCTCTCCACCTATCAATCATCTCTCTTCTAACTTTCTATCATCTATCCACTCTATCATCTGTAGTGACTGCTCTGTCATCTCTCCATCATCTGTGTAGCAATCATCTCTATATCGTCTAGGATGCATCTACCTATCTACCTTCTAACTTTCTATCCTGTATCTATGAATCCATCTGTCATTTATCTGTGTGTTTGTCACCTATCTGTCTCTAAGGGCACTCTTCCTGGGACGTGCAGTGTCGCCTGGTGTCTGGGGACTTGGCTGTGGGCTGTTCTGACTTAGCGGCCCTCCCTCGCTGCAGATGCACGTTGCCCTCTTCAGTGGGCTCGGAGCAGACACTGCTGATGTGGCAGTGAGGCTTGGTGGTCCCTGCTCGGCGCTAAGTCTGTCTTCTCACGTATTTATTCATTATTCTAGAAGGCAGTAAGATGCTTACTTAAAAACAGCGAGTGTGTCGGCCCCACGTGCCGTAGTGACGCACTGCTTGGGGAGGCCTGGTCTTTCATGGTGACTACAGTGCAAGGCTCCAGTCTGGGCGACCTGAACACATCAGGCATAGGCATGGGAGCCCAGGACCGAACCGGCCCTTAGAGGATACTCATTGCTCTCTCTCTCATGGGTATGCACACACTTGGTCATAAACAAGTAAAAAAACTAAAAAATGGGAATGATACCACCCAAATAAGCAATTAATAACAGCATTCAAGAAAGACGATCTCAGGTGTTTGCAGGAGAAAATGCTGGTGCTATGAGAAAACTAGTCCCGAGTCATCCTAGGCTGTGGACGGCGACCGGTGAGCGGGTTTGTGCTGTGGTTATTTGGGTTTGCCCTATGGTTATTTATCTGGGTTTGCACTAAGGTTATTTGGGTTTGCAATAAGGTTATTTGGGTTTGCACTAAGGTTATTTGGGTTTACCCTACGGTTATTTGGATTTGCACTAAGATTATTTGGGTTTGCCCTATGGTTATTTGAGTTTGCACTATGGTTATTTGGGTTTGCACTATGGTTATTTGGGTTTGCACTAAGATTACTTGGGTTTGCACTAAGCTTATTTGGGTTTACACTGTGGTTATTCGGGTTTACACTATGGTTATTGGGTTTGCACTATGGTTATTTGGGCTTGTACTATGGTTATTTGGTTTGCTCTATGGTTATTTGGGTTTGCACTGTGGTTATTTGGGTTTGCACTGTGGTTATTGGGTTTGTACTAAGGTTATTTGGGTTTGCCCTATGGTTATTGGGTTTGCCCTATGGTTATTGGGTTTGCCCTATGGTTATTGGGTTTGCCCTATGGTTATTGGGTTTGCACTATTGTTATTTGGGTTTGCACTGAGGTTATTTGGGTTTGCACTAAAGTTATTTGGGTTTGCACTATGGTTATTTGGTTTACACTATGGTTATTGGGTTTGCACTATGGTTATTTATTTGGGTTTGCACTGTGGTTATTTGGGTTTGCCCTATGGTTATTTGGATTTGCACTATGGTTATTTTCACTTAACATGAAAAGTAGGGAAAAAAAGCATCACCTTAAAAACAAACAAGCAACAAAATGATGTCTCAAAAGAAAGCGAGTCCCTGACATACGTGGCCACAAACCACATTCTGCTAGTGTCCTTGTACCTCTCTGCAGGTCTGAGGGTCATCACGACCGCCCAGCTGC
>NW_006160060.1:1259441-1260598 GCF_000334495.1 Tupaia belangeri chinensis
CGATGAAAGAAAAAAGCATGTAAGAGTGAGTGTCGGGTCAGCTGGTGGTGAGGTTAGGGCAGCTGGGTCCCACATGACCACTGCATGGTTTGGTCCTGGACCCGATAGCTGGAGAAAGTGCTGGGCACGTGTGGGTGTGTGCCAAAATCCTGGAAGGAGGGCAGAATACGGGGAGAGGGGGTTGCAGCATGGCCACCCCCGGGGGCTGCTTTCTCACTTTCCTTCTCTCTCTTCGGTGAGGGCACCCGCCCTCTGGCAAACTGAAATGGAAGAAGGAAAGAAAGCAAGGACGACTGAGCTACCGAGCTCCCGTGCTTCACACCTCGGGGTCCTGTAGGGACATGTTCGGAGAGGCCCTGAGGTGTGGGGACACTCTGAGCGAACATCACCTGTCCCTTTGGGTTATGGCAGAACCTCGCAGCTTGTCCTTTCCTTGACCCTCACTGCAGGCTGAGCAGAGGGTGGGAATTGCTGGGGGCCTTCCAACAGACACATCTGAAGGAATTCAGGAACCCCCTGCCCTCAGTTATCATGCCAACCCTTGCTCTGCCTCTGAGAGATTCCTTAGCCTTCTCCGGGCGTGGTGGCATCTGCCCTATGGCGGGACTCTTTACTCTTGTGTACCCTCCCCACAGGTGGCGGCTTCTCTCCACCAGACAAGGAGCGTCCTGGATTTCTCCTTGATGGGATTATCGCCGAGGGATGCCCCTGGCCCGGGACGTCTACGCCCTTGTAGATTAGTTACCTGCTTCTTGTTGTCTGTAACAGCGACGTATCTACGGAATGTCATGAAATACATGCGTGTGGTGTCGCTCTGCCCTAGAAATAAAGGCACCCGGTCTGTCTGGGCGGCACAAGCGGCTTGGGCTGCCCAGGCTCAGGCCGGCTGTGTCCACTCCCGCTCTGTCTCTCTGTCTCTTTCTGCCTCCTCTTAGATTGAACCGAACCCGGGGCAGATTCCGACAGGGTCCCCGAGGTACCGGAAGGAGGTGGTAAGGTTTGCTGGGATGGCACCACACTCACTTCCTAGTTAACAAGTCTCTACGCAAAAATACATCATGACTTTCCCGACAACCTAATACTCGCACGTTGGGGCAGCTTTGGGAGAAATGACAGGGAGGAGCGCACGGCAGAGGGGGAGGCGGCCAGAGGAGCGC
>NW_006160060.1:1260771-1262938 GCF_000334495.1 Tupaia belangeri chinensis
CTGCACGGCATCCCGGCCACACGGGCGGTCCCGGCCAGCTGGCCCCACCATGCAGCCTCTAACCCACTTCTCCCCTGCACTCTCTCGCTTTCGGAGAGAGCCATGCCACAGACCGCCCACTGTGAACGCGAATCTGCCATTTTCCTTTGGGAGCATCTTGGTTTCTCTCTTTTCTCTTTTCTTTCAGTTTTGCTCTCGGGCACATCTACACTCGCCAGAGAGAAAGGGAGAGAACGAGAGGCGGTGAGAACTCACCACCCTCTCTTCTCCTCTGTTTTCTCTCGGAACTTTGGGCGCGTGCGCACACCTGCCTGGTGTGTCCCTCAAGCCACCGGGTCTGAGATTCAAACCACCAAGTTAGCCCTGTGGGATCTGGTCGCCTCAACTACCACACTGCTGGCTGGCCTTTCTCTCAATGTTTAACATATTTTTTGACGTTATGCAATTATTAGCATTCGGTCTCTACAATCTCCTTGAGAAATGGCTCCACTGGTCCTTTTGAAAAATGAGAAGTATTCTTTTTTTATCGTCTTTAGTGCAATTCCCCCAAGAATATGCCTCGAGTATAATTTTCTCTCTCCGTATGTCTGCCCTGCCCCAGGGGACGTGTAGCTGTGTCTACCAGCACAGCCTCGCACTGCTGAATCACAGCGTTACTCCGAGGAGCGTGTCAGGCGGTTCTGTGGGTGTGTGGTCATCTCAGAGTGCACACACAGATCCGGGTACCATAGTGTGCCGCACACCGAGCCACCCGGCACAGCCTATGTAGTCTGTGGGATTACCGTGCAGCACGTGGCCTGTCCCTGGCTGAAGTGTCCGTGGTGTCTCGCTGCATCTACAGTGCATATAGAGGGGCATATGAGGGAACTTTGTGAAAAATGAAATTAAAGTGCAAGTCAATTTTGGTGTAAAAAATTAAAATGAATGCATAGTGGTTTTTTCTGGAGAGGTTTTTGCTATAGGGCGCGTGTGCTCGCCAGACAGACAGAGACATAGAGACTGAAAGCGAGAAATCATCCCCCAGGGGGATGATCACGCCGCAATCCCTTCTCCTCCATTCTCCTCTCGGGATCTTGGGCACGCATGCACATGCACCCGGTGTGAGTTCTAAGCCACCAGGTCCGGGATGCGAACCATTGTCGACTATGTGGGAGTCCAGCGACATAGCCATTACGCTAACTGCTGTTTCCTATGCATAGTGTTTTCACAAATGAAATTTGTGTATTATACAATTTTTCATAACACACATTTTACATGAACCTTTCAGAGTCCTGTGTGTGTGCGTGTGTGTGTGCATGTGTCTGTGTGTGTAGCCTGTTTATAGGCATGTCTTGGGGGCCATTCTGTGGCACAGCTGTAAAATGTGACAGCCTGTGAGGCCACTTCACGTGCCAAGGTTCCTGGCCCAAGTCTGGAGACATCCCTGAGTATGCCAGGCATGTGTGTGCCCACAATCTGAGGGTGACTGAGGCTGGGGTGGACTGTGGTTTAGGACCCAATAGACGTGCTTTCTGTCTCGCTCTCTCATCTCTCTTGCTCATGGAAGAAATAGATAAAGAAAATGAAAGACATGTCCCTTGTAAATACCACGTAGCTTGAACTGTTTTGCCCTGATCGGCTCGAGTCTCTACCTTTTAAGTATATTTAACTCATTCATGTTTAGTGGGTTACTCATATAACTGGTCGGATTTCTGTCCATTTATTTGTGCTTCATACATGTCAACCCTTGTCTTTGCTTCATTTTCCTCCTTCTATTGCTTGAAAAATATTTATTTCTTCTATGAGTGAGAGAGACAGGGAGACAGAGAGACAGCATCCCCAGCGAGCCTAGTGCTGTGGCCCACCTCCAGCTTCAGCCAGCCCCGGGCCACGGGCACACGCAGGCCGGCATTCTTGGGGACTCTGGATAGGGCAGGCTTGCTGAGTGCCGCGTTGTCACTGCTGTGCCGCCCCGTCTCCCCGCCGCCCCATCTCGGCATTAACCTGGCCTGCTCACCTTTCCTGAGCTGTGCATAGTGCAGGGGTTAAGGACACAGAGGGAGTTCAAGTCCTGCCTCCACACGTACTGGCCGAGTGTTCAGACAAGCCGTCTAGCTGCCCCAGGCAGGGCAGGCCCTGACTCTACCCCTCTGCGCCTGGCCTGGCCTGGCTGGCCCTGACTCTGTCC
>NW_006160060.1:1265217-1265494 GCF_000334495.1 Tupaia belangeri chinensis
TCACTTTACATTTTTTAAGAAAATAACTTTGAATCAGGTTCATTATTTTACTTGATAGCCGTTGTTCAGCTTGAAAATCAGCTCTCAGTTGAGATTAATTTCAACTCAACACTAGAGTGGAGTCCGACTTAGATGCCCCACCAAGTCCGCAGACCTAGTGGGCAGTCCCGCTTCCCGAGCCCGGGCCGGACGCCCTCTCTGGTAAGCGCAGGGCTGGATGGGTCACTGTGGCGACAACGCCGTTCTCCTGAGGCCTGCACTGAGCGTGCGCTCCTGT
>NW_006160060.1:1265592-1269441 GCF_000334495.1 Tupaia belangeri chinensis
GTTTGCCCAGCATGTGTGGTGACAGCCTCTCAGGAGGGTGGACCCTTGGGCGATGGTGGCTCCTAGGGACACGGCAGATGCACAGACCTCCCGGGGTTCACGAACTTGGGGTCACCTCTTGGAACTGGGCGGGCACACGGGGCCTGAGTGCAAGTCCAGGGTCTGCCGTCCAGGCCAGCCTTGGCGCCAAGTAGGTGCAGCCAACACACACTGGGTGAGTTGGCCTGGGGTCCCTGTGGAAGCCACTCCTCTGGGGGTCCACCTCTGACGTCTCGGTGCTGCGGGAGGGAGAGCTCACGGGGCCTTGGAGATGAGGCATGCAGGGGCGGGGGTGAGCTTGTCTGGGCACTGGGCCCTGAGCTGCCCATGGTCTCCCAGGCAGAGGGAGGGCTCAGTGAGGGCCTGAGGTGGAGCCATGGTGTGGGCAGAGAGGAGAGCGGGGAGTCAGCCCGGGCGCTCTTACGAGGAGGGTACGGCCAGGGACGGGCCAGGGACTGACCTCCCCCGAGAGCAGTCCTGGTGCAGCTGGGGGGCGGTCGAGCTGGTCTTGGGGTTCAGGTCTGGCCCACCTGCTGGCCGCTCTGGACCGTCAGTGTGCTCATGCCTGGGGTGGTCCCCACACCACAGTGCTGGTGTTCGTAGCTCCTGACCCTACAGCTGGAGGGGCTGAGGCCTGCGGGGTGCAGCTCCCCTGGCCTCGGGACAGTCCGCTCTGTTGGGAGCCTCTGGTTTCTGACACCCGCCACGTGCATGCACTGAGGCCCGCTCGGCTGACTTCTGAGGAGGTGGGTGTGGGGACTGCAGCCTGTCCTGGGGATGGGGTCAGGGGCTGCTGCTCAGCAGCGCCGTCTGCCCGCTGCCTGCTGCCCGCCACCCTTACTCTGACGTGGAACGAGAGCTGCGACCGCACTGCGCGTACAGAGCGCCCACGGGAGCAGGGCCCTGCAGGGCGCCCAGTGCTGGCTGTGCGGTGCGGCGGCAATGAGGTGAAAAACTGGTGGGCTTTCAGAACGGCCACCTGTCCTGCTGCGCAGCTGCAGTGGGCACCCACTAATGGTCTCCCGCTGTAGCCTGTCCCTCCATGCAGGTGACTTGTCCCACGCCTCAGGAGCCAAAGCCGAAGGGACCAAGGGCTTTAGGCAGAGCAGAGGGTCGGGAACTGCCACAGAGCTGGCGTGGGTCATGGGGGCGATGGAAGCAATGGCTCCATTGTTCCTTGCTCTGTTGCCCCAAGGTGTCCCTGTCTGCCCTGTGCCTGGGCTGGCTCTGGGATCCGCCGGGCCAGGAGGACGCCCGTTCTGGGTGAGGGCAGCAGGGGGCAGCGGCGGCCGCCGGGGGGCCCCTCTGCCACACCCACCTGTCCGCCCCCTGGGGAGGTTCCGAGGCCATCTGAGCAGGGTGAGCTTGAGGAGAGCCTGGGGGAGCAGGGAGCAGCAGAGACTTTGAGGACAGTGGGGCTGGGGACGAGGGACAGGGAGGGGACACGGGCTAGGACTCTGCAAGGCAGCGGCCCATGGCTCAGCCCGCCGGCCCCTCACTACGCTCTTGCCCCCTTGCCCAGAGAAAGGCTTCCTCCTGCTTCCCAGAGACTCACACGGATGCAGCCTCGGGAGCCGGCCTCTGCTTGGAGGGGAGATGGTTTTCCGAAAGATGAAGGGTCGGGTGCCAGTGCCCACTCAGACTCTTGCATGGCAGGAGAAGGGAGGGACTGAGGGCCTGTGTCCCTGATACAGCCGGAGGCCTGCTGGTCCCCACATGGGAGCCGCGCGGTGTCCATGCTCCCCGCTGTGCTGGGCGGCCCCTGTTGGTCCCTGCATGGGAGCCGCGCAGTGTGGCCCGTCCGCCGTGCTGCCGCTTCTCAGCTCTTGGTATCGGCCTTGATGGAGGGGCCGGGCTGAGGGCAGAGAGGGCTCCCTGACCTCTGTGGCCATGTTGGGGCTCAGCCTCGGTCGCGGGCAGGTCTCAGGGCCCCGGTGTGGAAGACAGGTGCCAACTCTGCAGTCCTGCCCAAGCCACCTTTTCACTGTCCCTGTGGCCGACGGGAACACACAGCCAGCGGTAGGTTCCGGGGAGGAGAGATAGACCCTGAAGGTGGGGCCGGATGCCAAGTCGCCCTGAGACACTCCCAGGCCCCTGGGGCGCGTCCTGCCACTGATGAGGTGGGCAGGAAGAGGGCCAGGAGCCGGTGGCCAGGCAGCCTTTGCCCTGTGTGTGGGGTTGGAGGCCTCTCCTGGCACCTCGCGGGCTCGGGGTACCCAGACGCTGGGCAATTCGCCCGCAGCGGGGCCGAGCCGTGGTGTGTGCCTGACCAGTGCACCCGAGGGGCTCTTGGGGAGAGATTGGCAAGTTACCTCGAACGTGTGGCTGCATCACTTTCGCCAGATTGACGCGTGTCCTCTGTGGGAGTCTAACTGGTTCAGGACAATGCCAGAGGAAGCTGAGATGGCAGCCCGGCCTGGCAGTCAGAGTCGTCCTCGCCAGCAGTTGGGCCACGGCCTGGGGCTGGTCAGACATGCCCAGCACGGGGGCAGGGGGCTGGTCACCTGCAGACGTGGCCGAGCCCTGAGCTCAGTCTGCAGGCAGGCCTACTCGGGTGACCTCTGGGGTGCCTCGCTGGTCTGTGTGGCCTGGGAAGGGCACCTCTGGGCCCCGTGGACGATGCTGACTTAGGGAATCCTGAGGCCCGGAGTGCAGGCAGCCCCGGCCTCTCTAGGTTCTGGCCTTGGCGCCCTGCCCCAGGCCTCCCTGTGGGATTATGGAGGTGCCCAGAGGCTGGGACATGTGATGCGGAGTATTCCTGGGCTCTTCGGGGCCCTTGCCCAGCGGCCTCCATCTCACCCCTGCCTGCACGGCTGCCCTGTGGTCCCTGAGGGCCACTGGCCGTGAGTGCCAGGCAGACGTCAGCCCTCACTGCGCTGTCCCCCCTCCCAGGGCAGCACGGGGCGTGGTTTCTCCTGGGTCGCTGCGGGGGGACTCGCGCCCTCAGCCGTGCGCTCTGCGTGGCTGAGACGGACCCCGCCCAGTGCGAGAGAGACCAGCCACCCTCTTGCTTCTGACATCAGGTTGGGGAGGCCTCTCTAAGCAGGCCCTGTCATTCCGCGGCCATGTTGGCGCCCGGCCGGGCAGGCGTCCGGGCACACCTGGGGCCTTCCCTGGGGCCATCTGAGGGCAGGTGGCACCATCTCCCTGCCAAGAACAGCAGGACACCGTGGGGAGGGCCCCCAGGGAGGGTGCGGGAAGGGCAGACCTCCTTGGGTCCCCTCCTGGAAGCCGCTCTCCTGGTCCCCCTGTGGCTTTCCTGCCGGATGGCCACGGCCTGGGCAGAGCATTTGACTAAAACCACGGCAGCACTGCCCGAGAGGAGCAGGGGGGACGAGTGGCGGGATCGGGCTTCGCGCCGTCCTGCGCGGGCCTCGCCTCTGGGTGACGTGACACACCGGAGAAGCAGACTCCGGCACTGTCAGCAGCTGGGAAAACCCAGAGGAAAACGCCAGAAACTCTAACTAAAATCTGGATGAAGTACGTGATTTCTAGGGCGTCTTCTGAAAGTTCATGGAAACGCGCTTTATGAGAAGCCCGCGTGGATACTGAGACTTACCCCGAATGGACTTGTGCCCCCACTCCCCGGACTTTCTGAAGCCCAGCTGGAGAGGAGCTGTGATTACAACTGCCGCCGAGGACGCTGGCTCCAGGCTGGCTCCTGGATTGCACTTACGCACCAGCACGTGACGTGG
Source organism: Tupaia belangeri chinensis (assembly GCF_000334495.1). Taxonomy (NCBI): domain Eukaryota; kingdom Metazoa; phylum Chordata; class Mammalia; order Scandentia; family Tupaiidae; genus Tupaia; species Tupaia belangeri. The sequence continues at coordinate 1,269,327 of NW_006160060.1, forward strand.
GAAGGGCGCGTGGTCCACACTCGGCTCTCTTTCCAAATGGGGGGTCTGATAGAAGAGCCGACCACGGCGGCGTGGCCTGGCACCGAGAGCGTGCCGGAGACCTGGATGGGCCCGG
>NW_006160060.1:1269573-1273621 GCF_000334495.1 Tupaia belangeri chinensis
CAGTTGGCTGGGAGTGTGGGGAGGGGACCTTAGGGTGGGGCCGGCCTGCCCACCCTAACCCTGCCCACCCTTGGGACCGGGGTCAGGGGCGATCGGGGCCTGTAGGCCACGGCCCAGTCTGGGCGGCTGGCCCCTCGGAGGGCTTCCTTCCCTGCAGTCCCTCCCTGCACATGCAGCCCTGTGGTGCAGTGCGCTCGTGCTGGGCTGCCGGGCGGGTGGCTGGTCACGGACCCACGGTCCCGGACCCAGCGCCCGTCCATGTCTCAGTGGAGAGGGAGGTGTGTGTGACGCACACCTGGCGGCAGGACTTGCCCGGCCAGTTGGGGCTCGGTTCCGCTGTGCTGTCCTTGCGTTGCCGCCGGCAGGGGTGTTGGGTGCTCTGGCCCTCCAGGGCAGCCGTGCCCGCTGCGCTCCTGCAGCTGCTCCGGCCGAGGTGCTCCTTGTGTCTGGTGGGTCTGGGAGCAGCTGCTGTGAGTCAGGCCGCAGGGTGTAGACCAGGGTCTCGGTTCCCCTGTCTAGACCGGAGTCTGTTTCTGTGGATACTGACAGCGGGGGCTGAGGGAAGCGCATGGAGGGTGGAGGGTGCCCTCGGGGCGTGCTGCTGTGGTCCGCCCCTTCTCAGAGAGGGTCCCGGGGGTGCCCGAGGGCTCCAGTTCACTGAGCACTGTCACCTGAGGTGACATTTCAGTAGAGCCTGAAGCCTGTTGGGGTGACTGCCCACTGTGGGGGAGAGCGGGGAGCTCAGGGCTCTGGGCTTTGGGTAGGGGGCCGAGAACTAGACGGGGCAGCGGGCAGTGGCTCGGGGCTCTCTCCTGTCACCTGGTGTGGGGCGGCTCAGGGCTCTCTCCTGTCACCGGGTGTGGGGAGTGGCATTTTTGCTTGGCCGCACCCTGTGTAGACGAGGAAACCGAGCTGCAGCTCTGGAAGAGACCTGACTTGTGGAGCGGCTGCGTGGGGAGCGAGCTGCTGCACTCAACTCGCTGCCCCTTGTGTTGAGACCCCTGCTGTGCGGTGCTGGGCGGGGTGGGAGCCTGGGGGGCGGGAGGGGTTATCGCCGGGATCGGCCCTGCGGGCAGCTGGGTGACACTTGGCTGACACAGAGACCGCTCATCAGCGGCCTGGGAGGTGCTGCACTGTAATCCCTCCAAGCACCTTGTCCTGGGGAGTGGCCAAGGGGACCCGGTGGCTCTGGTGCTCACGGCAACCCGAGTGCGACGTCTCAGCCAGGAGCTGCTGACCAGACAGGGGAAGTTGCAGGAGAAGAAGCCCCTCTCAGCACCCCAGCCCCAGTCCCAGCTCCGCACGTTGTCCCAGAAACTGCACCAGGCGACTCTGATGTCAGGTCCCGGGCTCTGGGGCCACGCCGACAACTCTTGCGTTACCCGGGCCCAGCGGTGACAGGTGTCCCAACCTGGGGGACAGCCCCCTTTATTATTAGTAGTATTATTTATTTGAGACATATAATCGCTATACATCTTTTTAAAGCCTTGGCTGACCGCTCTCTGGACAGCATGCCCCAGAGGTCCAGGCCTCTGGTTTGTCGTGAGGCCCTGCAGGACCAGTGTCCTGGGCCAGCCTTTGCCCCAGTGCTGGTGGAGGGCCAGCGTCATGCTGTAGGAGGCGTCCAGGCGGCCCCTAGGACAGGAGCTCTCCGCCTGTGCTGCTGCCCAGCACTGATGGCCCTGTCCCTTCTGGACCTGCGCCCACCCCCATGGGCGACTTCCCAGCTGCCCCGGCTTCTGTGGGTGCCGTGAGGTCTGTCGACTCACATGGTGCCCGGCGGCCACAGAGCTTCCCAGGAGGAGCCTCTGCAGCTGCCCACTCGGCCCTGCCCAGGCCAGCTCCATGTGGGCAGGGGCGGTCTCCGCCCTCCTGCTCTGGGGCAGATGGGCCTGGAACACGGCACGGGGTAATGATCCCAGGAGAGGCCTCCGAGGCCCTGGACGTGTCTGCCAGGGTGGGGGTCTCTAACTGCGAGGCTTCGGCATGCACTGGGGGGGCGGGAGACCCGGTGGACACAGGAGTGTGAGCAGGACAGCAGTGTCGCAGAGACCGGGGAGTTCGCGAAGGCACAGGCAGAGCGGGCGGACCAGCGAGTGGTCAGTGACAGTCCCTAGCCGGCAGGGGCACGGCCGTCACCTCTCAACACACGCCAGGCCCCATGGCCCAGCAGACGTGTCCACAGAGGGTCTGCCTTATGGCCCTCATCTGGAGGCAGGCAGCCCGTGTGCCTATTTTAACCTCCAAGGAGGCAGAAAAGCCGTAAGGAAAACGGCCACATGGCCCATGGGGGACTCTGGGCCCGGCCTGATATTTCTCTTAAACCTTCCCTACCACGCCTAGAACATAGTGCTGACACACTTTCAAATAAATATTCAATAAGTATAAAGTTCTCTGACTTTCTGAGCCTGAGATAAAACCTTCAGCCCCTTAAACCTCAATTTCATACTCTTAAAATGTCTAAATATTGCTTAAATTGGGGACTGGATCTCAACGCTGTCACATTTTATGAGTTACAAAAACTGTAACTTTGTTTCATTGTTTAATGAAGTTGTAAATGTCAAAGCCGATTTAATGCCTAGAGTGAAGGTTCTTCCCGCTTTGCCATGCATCCGATTAAGAATTTATATTTCATTTAATTTTCTGTGGGCAGACTAGAAATAAAGCATTTCTCTTTGATTTCTTTTATGAACAAAACTATGAAAGGTTTTTTCCTGGTGCGTTCCTCGAAGTTTGGGGCAATGTCTGAGGGGCACGGCAGTGCGGCATGGTGTGCATGTGACGTGCGCGTGGGCGGTGTATCTGTCAGCTCTGGCTGTGACGTTGCCGTGTAACGAGTAGTCACAGCAGCTCGGCCACAGAACGGGGCACGCTAGGCTCAGCTCAGGGCTGTGCAGCCCAGTCACTGGCAGGGCTGGCAGTGCCCTGCTCTGGGCTGAGGGTCAGCCCACAAGGTGTCCAGGGCGGGGTGACAAGGGCACTCAGCTCGTGTCCCCTTTCTGGCAGGCCAGCCCAGGCATGTTCACGGGGAGAGCCACGCACCCAGGAGTGTGGGTGCCCAGGACATGTGCGTGTGGGTCAAGGAGGTGTCGTAGACACTGCTGAGATGGGAAGGCCAGCCGACCTCTGAATCTGAACGGAAAACGAGAGACAACTGAGAGAGGTGACAAAGCATGGAGAACGCGGAAGGCACGGCGCAGAGGGTGGGGCTGAAAGGAAACAAAGAAACCAGGGCGGGCGGAGACGCAGCCGGCACATAGCTGGCCCTGGCCAAGGCCCTGGTACCGCGTCGGGACCCCCTGGGCTGGCCGGCTGTGCTGAGACTGGGGGGTGGAGGCCGAAAACTCGGGCGTCTGTCTCTGTCTCTAACTCTCTTAGAAGGAATAATAGTCCACTTAAAACAAGAAGTACAAAGGGAGACGTACATCAAGAATATGATCAGAGTCTAAATGCGAATAGAAAGGGACTGGTTAACATAGAGCAAGCCAGCCGTGCGGCACGACCGTTAGTGAGAAGCCTCGCTCAATCGGCAGCAGTCTAGCAGCGCGACACGCAGGCGAGAGCCGCTCGGGAACCCTGAACGCCGTGGAAAACAGAAGTGTAAAAGGGGGCTTGGAGCTCCACAGCTGTAGCGAGAAAGAAATTCTAGAGAAGGTGATAATAAAGGACACAACCTAATAAATGTTTTCAGGTAGAAAAATAACCTTTGTCTTATCGATTGAATACACACACACTCAAATTGTAGCCACCAGGAAACCCTTTAAACATTGTAAACTGTGTTTCCAACCCAGTAATTGGACATGCGAAACTGACAGGCCGTCTGCTAACATAATGTATCAACCAGTGCCAAGAGAACAAAGCCGTGTCATAAAACGCGCAAGTTATCCTTAGTAAGAACTGTGGACGAGAGCAGGGGGACGGGACAGCAGGGGGACGGGACAGCAGGGGGACGGGACAGCAGGGAGAGATGGAACAGCAGGGGGATGGGACAGCAGGGAGAGAGGGAACAGCAGGGGGATGGGACAGCAGGGGGACGGGATAGCAGGGG
>NW_006160060.1:1273666-1274142 GCF_000334495.1 Tupaia belangeri chinensis
AGGGGTGTGGGGACAGCAGGGGGAGGGGACAGCAGGGGGACGGGACAGCAGGGAGAGATGAGACAGCAGGGGGACGGGACAGCAGGGGGACGGGACAGCAGGGAGACGGGACAGCAGGGGGGGATGGGGCAGCAAGGGGATGGGGCAAGGGGACGGGACAGCAGTCGGAGACGGCCCAGCTGCGTGGCCTCTTGGAACGTGGGCTGAGCTTGGGAGGATGGTGGGTGGTCTCTCCTGTGATAATATCATTTGGCAACTGGGAGACTACCCGGGTGGGCCTGGTGTAATCAGGCAAGCCCCCCCAAAGAGAGACAGAGATAGAAAGTGAGAGATCACCTCCCAGGGGGATGGCCACATCTCTCCTCACTCTCCTCTCAGGATTTTGGGCGCACGCGCACGCGCACATGCAGCTGGTCTGTTTTAAGCCACTGGGTCCGGGACTCGAGCCGTGGCTGCCTATGCGGGAGGCCAGGGAT
>NW_006160060.1:1274396-1278007 GCF_000334495.1 Tupaia belangeri chinensis
GAGGGCGGGCCGGCGCCAGTGCAGGTGTCTCTCCTGCAGGCTGGAGGCTGGACGTCCGAGGTCCAGGGCCTGCAGGGCTGTCAGGGGGCCACTCCCAGGCTGTGTCCTCCCATGGCAGAGTGGGGAGGGGACACCGAGGGCCGAGGGCTATGGCCAACAGACGGGCGGGGACACGGAGGGTCTGGAGCAGTGACTGTGCTCGGTAGATCGGCTCAGTTGAAACCAAAGCCAGTCAGTTCTTCTAAACTAGCGCGTGCTTTCGACGCGGGCCGGGCTGCGCGCCTTCCCAGATTGCTGCGGGGACGGTGTGGCGCGGTTAGGGCTATGGCCAACAGACGGGCGGGGACACGGAGGGTCTGGAGCAGTGACTGTGCTCGGTAGATCGGCTCAGTTGAAACCAAAGCCAGTCAGTTCTTCTAAACTAGCGCGTGCTTTCGACGCGGGCCGGGCTGCGCGCCTTCCCAGATTGCTGCGGGGACGGTGTGGCGCGGTTTCCAGGCCCAAACAGTGCAGTACATATCTCCTAATTACGTGGGTCACAGACGGGCTCGGTGGTGCTGGGCACACTGGAAAATGAGGTGAGTTAGGCAGGCATGGCGACCAAGACGGGTGATCTGGGACTAAACAAGCACCGTGGGACACGGGGGTGGGGGCGGGGGGCGGCCGTCGCCTCCCTGATGCACAGGAGGCCAGCCAGCCTCAGGAAAGGAGTCACCGAGTGCACAGTGCTTGGCTGTGCAAGTGCAGGTGCACACGCGTCTTCCCTGTGGAAACGAAGGCTCGGACTAGCCTGGGCCGGGGTGGTGGGACTGAGGGCCCGACGTCGTCCGCCCACGTCCCGTCTAGGGAAGCAGGTGTGGCTTTCTGAGAATGCGGGGAGGGCCGGCCTCCTTCCCCACTCCCGATGGACGCTCCCTGTAACAGGAGAAGCACCCACAGACCTCTTGAGCTCTGCGTTTAGAGCCACCTGGCGGAGTGGAGTCTGCGGTGGGAGCCTGGTCACCGCGCCCAGAGCCCGCAGGGCAAGGGACGTCAAGGGGCTGCGCTCCTGGACACGTGACTGGCCACCCAGAGGGTCTGCTCCAGCACAGGATGACCGTGTCCTCTCTAGGGGAGTCCCCGACACCCACAGGCCCTCCAGGTGGGGGTGTCCCAGGTTTCTGGTGACCTCCAGCCGGTGCGGGTCTCTAGAGCAGGCCCCTGCAACTAGCCCACCCCTAGAGTGGCTCTGGGCTCCGGGCCCAGGTCCCTGCCCTGTCCCTGAGTGACCTGGCCTTGGCAGTGTGAGAGGGCAGCCCCTGTCTGCAGTGGCCCCCAGCTGTGTTCACCCCACTGCCGCCCACTCCGCCTCCTCCCCTTTGCCCGTCTCCCTGTCTCTCAGTGGAGGCAGCTCCGGGCCACCTGCTGCCCACTCCGCTTGGCGCCCGCACTGGGGGTCTCTCCACCTCGGTGGGTGCTTGCTTCCATGCCGGCCTACAGAGGGCCCCAAGAACCCTCCCTCAGCCCTACCCACCTTCCTGCTCCCCAGCCTGGGGCCGCCCCTTCCTCTCCGCCTTCATCCCTTACCCCTCTCCCCTCTCTCTGCTTCTTCCCCTACCCGCCCTCTTGTTCCTGTCCCTGGGACCTGCACTGACACCAACCAGGTCAACCAAAACCCTGCCTTTCTTGGGGGGCCCTCCCAGCCCAGAGCCCAAAGGCTGGGGCAGCGCAGACATAGGCGGTTCCCAGCTGAGCTGCCTCCTCCAGAGTGGCGAGTTCCCCACGAGTGGGAGCAGTCCCAGGTAGGCTGGGCACGGGTCGGAGTGGGGCGTGGCCGGCGAGGAGCTGGCAGGCAGCCCTCTGGTCCCAGACATGACGATGAGCTTCTTTCCACCCCGAACCAGGAGGCTTTTCCCCTCCCAATTTTACAGACGAAGAAACGGGGACAGGCTGCACCTAAGCCAAGTTCCAATGTTCCAGGATGACCGTGGCGGGCAGGGTTTGCAGAAGCAGCCCTTCAGCTCCAGAGTCCCCCGGTGCCGAGAGGGGCCCTGGGGGCCAGCTGCAGCTAGCTGTGCGAGGGCACCTTCGAGGCAGCGGTTTGCCCAACCTTGCTGGGACCGAGCGGGCGTTCCAGCAGGAGCACCTGTGCTCCGCCTGAGGGACATACCAGACAACCTGCTCCCACCTCTGCTTGTCCCAGCTGCCTGCCTGGAGGCACAGGGGCGGGTGCCCACAAGGAGGCCTGGAGGCCGGCGACATGGAGTGGCTTGGGCTCTGTGGCCTTCGGCCCACCCACCCCGGGACAGACCCGCCTGCGCTGTGCACATTGAGGGAGCCCTGCCTGGCGGCTGGTGGCTCAGTATGCGTGCTGCCGCTTGGAGCAGAGTGAGCCAGCCCTAGGGACCCTGCAGGCGAGCCGGGGAGAGGCGCACATCTGGGGTCTCAAGCTTTGCCGTGTTTAAGGGACACAGGCTCCTACCATGCGGGCCGTCTGACTGGAGTCCATGGAGGGCTCAGTGACGAGCAGTTAGCTTCTGAGCTTGAGAACCAGGGCTGCAGGAGGACCACCGTGGTGAGCATGGGGCAGCAGGGCAGCCAGGCTTCGTGCTGCAGGCTGGCTGCTGGGGCAGGGCTTCCCAGCAATGCCCAGACCCTCCCGATGGCTTCTGTCACAGCCCGCTGCTCCGGGACGGCAGGAGCTCTGCCTGTGTGCCCACACAGGGGCTGGTGGGCTCTGCTCCGGGCTGCTCCTGTGGGAGAGCACACACGCCCAGGGGCCTGGCCGAGAAGGGCGCGTGCAGGTGAGCCTCCGCCTCGCTGCCTGCCAGGTGAGTGAAGCACCTTGGCGGCCCGCGTGTGTCCCAGCCCTGACAGGGCTCTGGGCCCAGGGGTCCTGCTTCCAGGATCAAATCCACTGTGTGGTGGCACCTCCACTCACAGCAGAACTCTTCCTCGATTGTCCCAGAGAGGAGGGCAAGGCCAACTGCCCTATGTGGCCGGCGTGGAAGGTGACTGGGGAGACACCCCTGAGCCAGCACCTGCCCTCCTCCCACCGTCACGCCCCCCTGGCACCCACCCTGGCACCCACTGGCCATCTTTAGATGCACTTCATGTGGCCCGCTGTTGTCCTGGGAGGTGCCCGGTTTTCCCAGGGAGGCGGCTGGGGCGGCTTTGTGCACCCAGGCTGCAGGCAGGCACCTGGAGGGTGGGCTCCCTTTAACCGTGGAATGAGCAGTCCACAGGAGAGCCGACGCCCCCTGCCCTGTGAGTCTGCATGCCTGAGACTGTCACTGCGGGGTGGGGACCCTGCGGCTCACCTCATCGGCTCTGCTGCAAAACAGCGACTTTTACCGTCCTCACCCAGACGGGGGCTGGCACCCCTGACCACAGCACTTGGCAGGAAACAGCTGCCTGCACTGCCTGGCCTGGCCCAGGCCACCCCTCCACTGCAGCAGGCCATGACCCCCTGTCCTCACACCAGGCCATGCCCACACCCATGCCACCCACCACCCAGACCACCCCTCCACTGCAGCAGGCCACGACCCCTGCACCAGGCCAAGCCCACCCAGGCCACCCGCCACCCAGGCCACGACCCCCACACCAGGCCACGCCCACCCAGGCCACCCCCC
>NW_006160060.1:1278028-1288331 GCF_000334495.1 Tupaia belangeri chinensis
CAGGCCACCTGCCAACCAGGCCACCCCTCCACTGCAGCAGGCCCCGACCCCCTGTCCTCACACCAGGCCACGCCCACACCCAGGCCACTCACCACCCAGACCACCCCTCCATTGCAGCAGGCCACGACTTCTGCACCAGGCCACCCCCCACTCAGGCCACGCCCACACGCAGGCCACCGCTGCTTGCTGGTGATGGTGACCCTGTGACTGCTCACCGCCAGGGCAGACGCCAGTGCCCTCCTGCGTCCGTCTTCGGCTGCTCACAGCCCGGCCCTGCGTGGAACCCAGCCCTCAGTGGGTCCCAGGAAGGAGCCAAGGTGTGAGGAGGGGACAGAACACACAAGTCCTGACGGGAGAATGGATTTTATTTCCTGGGTGGGGGGAGGGATGCCCCTGTCCGGGGTCTCGGCACCCGCAGTGGGGTCACCGGCTGCCTGGCGTGGCCGGCGCGACTGAGGGTGACCTGGGACCTGAGCCGCGGTCCCCCATGGCCCCAGCACCACGCGGTGCCCGTGTCGTCATGGCTGCTGGTAGGATGGTACCCAATGGCAGCAGCACGCTCCCAGGAGGAGCCCCCACCCGGCAGGAGACGGTGGCCTGGGGGCCTGAGTGACAGGAAGAGCAGGAACTGCAGGGGCAGGGGTGGCTTGGTGGGGCTGGCAGGCCGAGGCAGGGACACTGACTGACCATGCCCCAGGCCAGATGCTGGAGGGACCCTGGGGCGTGAGGGGCTTGAACACCTGGGTGCCTGTGGGCTGTGTGCCCCTCGGGACAGGGACTCGGGCCAGCATCTCGCAAGCCCAGAGCCCAACACAGGCCTGGTGCGTCCTTGGTACGTGGCCCACGGTGTGTGGGGGGTGCAGGGGCCGGGACCAAGTTCTGGGGTTGTCGCTCCATGTCGGGGTGATCAGAAACTTCGAGGGAGTAGTGGCCTGGAGCAGGTGTGCGTCCCCTCCTGTTCAAACATCCCTTCCTTGAGGGGTGGGGACTGAGGTGTCCCCACCTCTGCCACTCACAGCTGGGCCCATGATCGACGACCCCTCACGTGGTCCTCCCCGACGCTGTGATGGTGTCTGGTCAGGACAGGGACCTGCCTTCCTCCACCTCCACACCCAGGCCTCAGAGAGGGCCCCCGCTCCGACTGCAGACCACAGGTGTGGAGGGGCACCGTGTCCGGGCGCGGGGCTAGGCTGGTGGCTCTGCCTCAGTCCATGCTCTCTCCAAGGGACAGTGGATGTTGGGCGATGCCTCCGTGCCGTGGCCCAGCAGGAGGGAGAGCGGGGTGCTGGGCGTTCAGGGTGGACGTGGCTGAAGAACGGGCCGGTCTGGGTATCTTCCAATCATCTCTTCTCCTCCTGTGTAAATCCTCTGAATGACAAGTAGATAAATTCTCGAAATTACGAGTGCTCCCCTTGAGCTAGGATTTCATCATCTCACCTATTTAACTAATTTATTAGTTACAATTACAACTCAGAACAGCACCGACTTCGGTGTAATCAAAAACTGCATTTCAATTATTAATCGAGCCTTTAATTAAGAAGCCCCACTAAATTAATAAAAGCTTTAGTGTGGATGTAATGAAGAAGCCACACGGAGTCCTGACCAGCTTTTCTCCCTCTCAGGGATTAAGCTTCGCTCCACGCGGGGCAGTGAGCCGCCTTGGCGCTGGCTGGCGGGTGACAGCACAGGAAGGACGACACTTCTCGCTGCATTTCGAAGGAGCTTGGCCACAGCCAGGCCTGTGAGATGGGGTTCCCTTGGTTCTGCCCTCAGCGCCGGAGGAGGGCGGCTTCCAGGCATTGCCTGTGGGAGGCTGCCCTGGGCCCTGGGAGGGAGGGGTGACCCGGCTGGGGTGACCCGGAGGGGTGACTGGGTGGGAGGCCTTTCGCTCCCCCTTGTCACAGGTCATGCCTGGGAACCTGTCACCCACAGGGTTAGTTTTCCAACCGCTCGGCCTTCAGTTGGGCAGAAAATGCAAGTCAGGGTAGCAGAGACTCCAGGGGAGGTACCCATGCTGGCCCCCAGCCCTGTTAGCAGTCCTCGCTGACTTCCCAAAGGGCGCAACCCTAAGTGGCCCTGCTGGGGTGCCAGCTGTGAGGACCCCCCGGTGAGACAACGGTGTGGTGAATGGTGTGACACGATCCCTGTGAACCTCGTGGACCCACAACAGCACCTGGTGACTATGGGGTTTAGCTACCCTGCTCTCTGTTCCCCAAAGGGCATTTGCACACTCTCTCGGAACGCCTCCTCCCCCAAATCCAGGCACCCTGCATCCCTGTTAGGGTTGACCACCACGCTGGGCAGACCTGGGCAGATGGCTGCCCTGGGCTGCGGGGCCCACGCGCTCACATCCCGGCTACAGGGGACGCGCCGGGTCCTGCCTGAAGGGGTAGCTGAGGGCGGGACCTGAGTGGCGGAGGGTCCTGAGCTGCTGAACGGCGGCGCTGGGGGGAGTCCCCGCTCCGCAGGGCCTGCCACTGCCCCAGCAGGGAGGCCGCTGGCTCTGGTCTGCGTGGCATCCACCGTGTGGTCCTCAGCCAGTGCACTGCATTTGGCTGTGTATTAATGGAGCCAGGAGCCCCGGCAGGTGCCGTGGGAATGGCGGTGACCCTGGTCACCTCACTTCTCAGCAGGGACATAGAACACGTGCGGCTGCTCGGGGCCTGGCTTGGACTCCGTGTCGAAGGTCTTGAGGAACAGGCGTCCCAGGCTCCATCTGCTCCCACTGGTGTTTCTGGATGCTGTGACCACCGTGTGCTCCCCATGCTTCCTCCTTGCGCCTCAGCCAGGGCTCACGACAGACCCGGGTCTAAGTGGTGGCTTTAACTCACGCCGGGCGCGTGTGCGTGCGTGCCCAAGATCCCGAGAGGAGAATGGAGGAGAAGGGATTGCGGCGTGGCCATTCCCCCTGGGGGGGGGGTGATTTCTCGCTTTCTGTCTCTCTGTCTCTCTCTGTCTTTCTGGCGAGCGCATGTGCCATATAGGAAAAAAACAAAAAAACAAAACAACAAAAAAATGAAAACCTCTTAAAAAAGGAGACTGAGAAAATAACCAAGCAAAATGAGGACAATATTAATGAGAAATACTAGATACCATTAAGTACCCAAACATCGGGATAATTGGTACCCTAGAATGTGAAGAAAAGAATAAGGGCATGGATAATCAGCTCCATGAAATCCTGGAAGAAAACTTTCTAAACCTAGAGAGGGATGCAAAGATCCAGACCCGAGAAATACAAGGGACCCCAAGTAGAATCAACCCGAGATCTTCTCTAAGACACATCCTAGTCAGACTGGCCCAAACCACAAAGACAAGATACTAAAATTGGCAAGAGAGAAACATCAAGTTACTTACTAAGTTACAAGTTACGTAACAAGTTACTTGGTGTTTGTTAGTCATTAGGCTAACAACCCACCTTTCGTTGAAAACAATGCAGGCAAAGAAGGAATGAGAAATACGTTCAAAGTGTTAAATGAGAAACAATTTCCACCAAGATCACTAAACCTGGCAAAATTACCCTTCATATGGGAAAAAAAGATAATAACATTCTCAGATAAACAAAACTTAAGAGAATTTCCTAACTCCAGATCAGCTCTTCACGAAGTTCTGAAGGGAGTGCTATACCAGGAAAACTGAAGTCAGTCAGACGGATAGAAGAGAACATAAACCAACCGATAAAATGGCTCACTTAATGATAGGGACATGTCCAGAAAAATTGATAATAACATTAAACGTTACTGGATTAATCAAGAGAGACACACTGGCTAAACAGAATAAAAACAACCTGTTGCCCACAGGAAACACACTTTGTGGGTAATGACATACATGGACTAAAAGTGGGGGGCTGGAAAAGGCATCCCATGCCAATGGAAATAAAAAACGGGCTGGAGTCATGATACTGGTTTCAGACAAAATAAGCTTTAAGACAAAAGCTGTAAGAAGAGACAAAGAAGGGCATTATATAATAGTAAAAGGAATAATTAATCTCAGAGACATAATGCTTATAAATACCTATGCACTCAACTCAGGAGCACCCTAAATACACGAGGGAAAGACTTCTAGAGCTACAAGGAGAGAGAGGTTGCAACATTATAATTGTTAGGGATCTCAACACGCCATTTTCTCCTTTAGACAGATCTTCTAGACCAAAAATAAGCTAAGAGATATAGGACCTAAGCAATACTCTAAATCTAATGGGCTTGACAGGTATCTATAGAATTTTCCACCCTAAGGCCACAAAACATACATTTTTCTCACCCTTCACATGGAACTTTTTCAAAGATTGATCACATGATAGGGCACAAATCAAGTCTTTACAGATTCAAAGGCATAGGAACTATATCCAGCATCTTCTCTGACCATGATGGAGTTAAACTTGACACTAATCTTCAGGAAAAATCCTTGAAGATACACAAATACATGGTAACTTAACAACCTACTCCTGCATGACTTCTCGACTACCAAAGATACTAAGTCTGAAATGAAAAGACTTATGGAAACAAGTGATGATGCATACATGGGATTCCATAGTCTATGGGACACCGCAAAAGCAGTCACAAGAGGGAGGTTCCCAGCAATCAGCGCACAGAAGAAGACGGAAAGGTGGCAAATAGACAACCTCACGTCACGCCTCAGGGAATGGAAAAACCACAACGATCACCAAAAAATGGCAGGAGAAAAGAAATAATGAAGATTTGAGCAGAAATAAATGAAATAAAAAATAAGCAAACTATACAGAAAAGAAATGAAAGCAAAAGTTGGTTCTTTGCAAATATTAACAAGATCAACACACCATTAGCTGGACCGATTAAGAAGAAAGAGAGAAACAAGATAAATGAAATATGTGACGAAACAGGCAGCATTACAACAGACGCAATAGACATATAAAACACCATTAGAGAGTACTAGGAGCGACTGCGTGCCAACACACAAGAGGACATGGAGGAGATGGACACGTTCCTGGCTGCGTATAATCTGCCAGGATTGAATCAGGACATAGAGAGCCTGAATAGGCCCGTAAAAGGCCACAAGATGGAATCAGTAATAAATAACCTCCCAACAAAGAAAAGCCCAGGTCTGGATGGCTTCGCTTCTGAATTCTACAGAACGTTTAAGGAAGCATTAACCCCCATTCTACTAAAATTATTGCTAAAGATCCAAAAGGAAAGAAACCTCACAAATTCATTTTATGACGCCTCCATTACACTCATTCTCAAAACAGATAAAGAAAAGACAAAAAAAGAAAAACAATAAGCCAACATATCTGATGAATACAGATGCAAAAAGTCTCAAAAAGATACTTGCCAATCTATCCAACAACCTATAAAAAAGATTACTCATCATGACCAGGTAGGCTTTATTCCAGGGATGCAAGGGTGGGTCAACATACACAAAACCATAAATGTAATACACCATATTAACAGAAAGACAGATAAAACTATATGATCATTTTGTTCAATGCAGAAAAAGCATTTGATAAAATACAATATCCCTTCATAATTAAGATTCTTAGCAAAATTGGCACAGAAGGGTCATTTCCCAACACACTAAAAGCTATCTATGAGAAACTTATAGTTAACATTATACTGAGTGGGAAAAGCTGAAAGTTTCCCCACTAAAAACGTACTAGACAAGGCTGCCCACTTTCTCCACTCCTTTTGAATATAGTACTGGAAGTCCTAGCCAATGCAGTCAGAAAAGAGAATAATATGAAAGGCATTTGAATAGGAAAAGAAGAGTTGAAAACATCTTTACTTGCAGATGACATGATGATATATATAGAAGACCCAAAGGTATCAAGAAAAAAACTTCTCAAGGTAATAAACGAATACAGTAAAGTGGCAGGATACAAAATCAACATCCCAAAATCGATAGCATTTCTATATATGAACGACAAGCTGACAGAGGTAGAGCTGAAGAAAGGAATCCCTTTTACCGTAGCTACAAAATGTGCAAGTTACCTAGAGAAAACTTAACTAAGGAAGTCAAAGACCTTTACAAGCAAAATTATGAAAGTCTTAAAAAAGATATTGAAAAAGACACAAAAAAAGGACATCATATGCTCCTGGATTGGAATAATTAATATAATCAAAATGGCAATTCTACCCAAATTAATCTACATATTTAATGCAATTCTAATCAAAATACCAGAGACATTCTTCGGAGATCTAGAATAAACAATCAGAATTTGTCTGGAATCACACCAGACCTCATATTGCCAAACCATTCCTGCACAAGAAGAGTGGAGTGGGTGACATCTCACTCCCTGGCCCTAAAATATGCTATAAAGCTGTGATAATTAAAACAGCATGGTATTGGCAAAAAAGACAGGTGGACTAATGGCATAGAATAGAGGCCCCAGAGATAAACCCCAAAATGTACAGCCAACTGATATTTTGACAAAAGATACCAGTCAATCCAGTGGGAAAAAGAAAACCTTTTTTAGCAAATGGTGCTGGAAAAACTGGGTATCCACCTGTAAAAAGATGAAACTGAATCCCCATCTTTTTTTAAAATGATTTATTTATTTATTTCTATTTGTTATTGTTAGTTTCTTTTTTATTTGATGAGAGAGAGAGAGAGAGAGAGAGAGAGAGCAAGCAAGCCACCAGGTCTGGGACTTGAACCATGGTTGGCCATGTGGGAATCCAGCGCCTTTATCCACCACACCACCTGCTGGTCCCGAATCCTCATCTTTCATCATTAACAAAAATCAACTAAAAATGGATCGAAGATCTAAACCTAAGACCTCAAACTATCAAACTACTGGTGGAAAATGCTGGGGAGAGGAGAAGGGACAGTAGCAAGGCCATCCCCTGCCGGGAGAGGGGGCAATTTCTCACTTTCTCTCCCTCTGTTTCTCTGGTGAGCACACATGCTCTATTGCAAAGATCTCTTCAATAAACAAAAAAGGCACTTAGACACGAGATCTGCATACACCTGCCTATTTTATGTGGAGTAACCAAGGTGTGTGTCTCCCATCCTCTCTGCAAAGTACGAGTTCTCCTGGGAAGCACAGTGAGCTGGGTGGGAAACCTTCACGCCAGAAGCAGACTGAGCTCGTGCAGCTATGGCAAGGCCCTCGGGCCCCTGTATGGGGCAGCCTTGGCATCTTGAAGGACACAGCCACCTGCACAGGAGACCACACAGAGCGGAGGCACTCCCGCGTCTCAAGCTCCTGGACGCAGAGACAGAGGCAGGCAGGGGGGCGTCTCAGACTTGTGGGATTACCCTGAAGGGCAGCTGCCGGCCACTAACTGCTCCGTCATCAGGTGAGACCAAGCACTGCTGTGCACGACAGTCGTCACGGCAGAGGCTCCACAGATGCTGTCACTGTGTCCACTGCACGGCCGAGGTGGGGAGGGCCAGACCCACGGCAGACGCTCTGCCTAGCTGTAGGGCCGTGGTCAGGACAGGCCATCCACTAAAGATCCAGACAGACACCACACGGGAAGGCACAGTGCAATGACATACACACACGGTAGGGCCGTGGTCAGGACAGGCCATCCACTATAGATCCAGACAGGCACCACACGGAAAGGCACAGTGCAATGACATACACACACAAACACACTGACACACGTGCCACCCAGGTGACATGGTGTGGAGTACATGATAGAGATGTACACGCAGGAAACAGAGATGCACACACAGGACAGAGATGCACACACAGGACAGGGATGCACACACAGGACAGAGATGCACACACAGGACACGGATGCACACACAGCACACAGATGCACACACAGGACAGAGATGCACACACAGGACACAGATGCACACACAGGACACGGATGCACACACAGGACACAGATGCACACAGAGGACACATGCACACACAGCACACAGATGCACACACACGACTGAAATGTGTACTCCTGAGTGTGTGCCATGGCCTGCGGCTCCCCCACAGGTGTGACTGAGTGCACGCCTGAGTGTGTAAGTCATAGTCCATGGATCTCCCACATGTGTGATTGTGTGTGTCATAGCCTGTGATCCTTCCACACGTGTGACTGTATGTCATAGCCTGTGATTCTTCCATGCGTGTGATTGCGTGTTTATAGCCTGTGATTTGTCTACACGCGTTGCTTTGTGTCAGACCTGCGATTCTCCTCGTGTGGCTGTACACCATGGCTCTGCTCCTCAGTGCCTCCCGAAGGTCTTTGTGGGGCAGGGTGGCTTTCCCCGCTGCACCCGGTGAGAGCCTGGTGAGGACGGGGTAGACCCATGGTCCCCCACGGCCGGCTCTCCGACTCTGAGTAAACATGTGCAGTTTGCGTCCCTGTCACCGAGACGTCTTCAGAGGTAACCGTGACATTCCCCAAGCTGACCTCGTGGAAGGCCCCGCAGTCACGTCTCCTGTCCTCCCCACTCGGGCTGCTCTGAGGTCCTCCCCTGGGGACTCCCGCTGTGACCGCTCTAGGGGACATCATGGTAGAGGCAGGCTGGTGACAGATAGGAGGCCTTCCTCTCCGCTGTCCCTCAAAGTGTCCCTCGGGCAGGGGCCAGGCACCCCGCCTCCTCCTGTGGCCCCCAGCCCCGGTCCAGGCCTCATGGTGTCGGAGAAAGTCTGTGGTGCTGGTCTGCTGAGCCCTGAGGTGACCCAGCTTGTGGGGCGGTCCCTGAGGATGAGTGGGCCAGGGGGTACTTCCCATCCGGGACCCACAGGAGAAACAAATCCCGATTCTCTGAAAACTTTAAATCCCAAGTCTTCCTGGTAGGAAATTTCCAGGACATCTGAGAGCCACGAAGGGCATTAAGGCAGAGGAAGTGCGTGTGCAGAAGCCCTCCCTGCTTGGGCCGCTGGTGGGCTGCGGGCAGCTCAGGGGCAGAGGAGACTCCGAGGCCTCCGTCCAGACACGCAGCACCCACACACTCACCTGTGCCACGTGACGGGCCTCCAATGCGCTGCCTTTCCTCCGTGCGAGCGACTGGGTCGCAGTGAGCGATAGAGGAGGGCTTCAAAAGCACAGCGGGAGGCAGCAAGTGTTGTGGCGGTGAAGGCTCTGGACTCCCACATGGCTGACTGTGGTTCAAGTCCTGGATCTGGCGTGTGTGTGTGCCCAAAACCCAGAACAGAGGGGAGGAGATTGCGGCATGGCCATCCCCACTGGGGGTAATTTCTCACTCTCCCTCTCTGTCTCTGGTGAACACGGTACTGTATGAGAGTCCCCCTACCCCAAATGAAAGCGTCGCGCTCTGGTGGGGCCTAGTCACGTTAACCTGCAGGGTACAGGGGGGTCTGGGGACCCGGAGATGCAGCCTGGGCCGGGGGCAGGGAGCAGGCCTGCCAGGCGGTGAGCAGGGGACAGCGAGCTCCGCTGGGAGGTCCTGCCTCTGCTGCCTCGGGCTCGCCCTGTCTTCTCCATTCTGCCCCCCAGGGCGGAGGGTCTCCCCAGGACGTGACTGGGAAGCTGCCCTGGAGCCGTGAGGCCTGGGCGCAGTGCAACATCCCCGTCTGTCTCATCCTGAGAAGCAGCCATGTCTTTGGGGTTTCTGCTTGCTCCTCTTCACAGACAGCGTGTGCATATGCACACACAAAGGAAAAACCGGCCTTCTGCCACGCTGCCCTCCCGCTCGGGGGCCATCGAACCCCGTGTGCCAGGCTCAGGGCGGAGGGTGTGGCCAGGCTGCAGGAGACCGAGGCAGGAGCTGGTGGCCGTGGTGGCCGAGTGCTGACCTCTCTGCCATGGCGATGTCTGAGGGGACCCTGGGCTTGGTGAGGGTGTGAGCCCCGGGTACACCCGCGAGGCAGATCACCTGGAAATGCCTGGCATCTCTTTCCTTATCAAAGTAATGTCCCGTTCCCCCCTGCCAGGCGGTCACCTCCCACAGCGCTCGGTCCGACCCCGCGGGCGTCTGCCTTCCGGGGTTCGGCGGTGGGTGGGGCCTGCATTCCCCTTGTGCTGTGTGGACGTGTGGACCTCTCTCTTCGCCCCCCTTGGGAGCCATGCCTGTGGAAAGTGCGGCCTCGTGGTGCCCTTTCTGTCCCTACGACCACTGCCCCACGGTTCCCCGTGCCCGGTGGACGCTGAGACCTCCCCAGTCCACCCTCCGGGCTTCTTGGCCCTTGCTCACGTCCCCAGTCTGTCCCTCGGCTCCATCATCGGGATTTCAGGGGACTCTCTGCACTGGCCTTAGTTGGGCTCCGGGCTTCTTGGCCCTTGCTCACGTCCCCGGTCTCTGTCCTTCGGCTCCATCATCGGGATTTCAGGGGGCTCTCTGCACTGGCCTTAGTTGGTTCTAGCCGGCAGCTGGCCATAACCCCCGCCTGCCCCTTCTTGCAGCCATGTGCCTCTCCGCC
>NW_006160060.1:1289390-1291817 GCF_000334495.1 Tupaia belangeri chinensis
CAGGGGCGGGGTGGTGCAGGGGTGTCCTCAGGCCCAGTGGAGCTGAGGAGAGCATGTCCCACCAGGGGACCTGGGACCCCCTCACAGCCCACTCCTTCCCACTGCCCCCCGTCTCCCCTGCACCTTGCTGGCAGCTCAGGGAGTCTGGAATCGGATGGGTGTGACCAGGGGGTGCTCAGGCCCCTGGAAGGACACTGAGTGGGAGGCTGGGCACTGGACACACCCTCAGCACATCCTCCCCGGGGGATCCTGCTGCAGGGAGTGGCGCCCCACCATGGGGACCCCAGCCCTGCGTGTACTTCCAGGGCTGTATGTACCCTGGGTCGCGTGCACCTCCAGGGCTGTGTGTACCCCGGGTCGTGTGCACCTCCAGGGCTGTGTGTACCCTGGGTCGCGTGCGGGGCAGGTGGTGGCAAGGGCGGGGTGGTGCAGGGGTGTCCTCAGGCCCAGTGGAGCTGAGGAGAGCATGTCCCACCAGGGGACCTGGGACCCCCTCACAGCCCACTCCTTCCCACTGCCCCCCGTCTCCCCTGCACCTTGCTGGCAGCTCAGGGAGTCTGGAATCGGATGGGTGTGACCAGGGGGTGCTCAGGCCCCTGGAAGGACACTGAGTGGGAGGCTGGGCACTGGACACACCCTCAGCACATCCTCCCCGGGGGATCCTGCTGCAGGGAGTGGCGCCCCACCATGGGGACCCCAGCCCTGCGTGTACTTCCAGGGCTGTATGTACCCTGGGTCGCGTGCACCTCCAGGGCTGTGTGTACCCCGGGCCGTGTGCACCTCCAGGGCTGTGTGTACCCTGGGTCGCGTGCGCCTCCAGGGCCGTATGTACCCTGGTTCGCGTGCACCTCTAGGGCCGTGTGTATTCCGGGTTGCGAGCACCTCCAGGGCCGCGTGTACCTCCAGGGCTGTGTGCATCCCAGGCCCACGTGCACTCAGGGTCACATGCATCCCAGGGCTGTGTGTACCCCACGGCTGTGTGCACCCAGGGCTGTGTGTACCCCAAGGGCGTGTGTACCCAGGGCTATGTGTACCTCAGGGCAAGTGCACCCAGGGCTATGTGTACCCCAGGAGCATGTGCACCCAGGACCGTATGTACCCCAGGGCCATATGTACTCCAGGAGCATGTGCACCCAGGGCTGTGTGTACCCAAGGGGCATGTGCACCCAGGGCTGTGTGTACCCCAGGGGCGTGTGTACCCAGGGCTGTGTGTACCCCAGGGACGTGTGCACCCATGGCTGTGTGTACCCCAGGCCTGTATGGCACAACTTGCTCTGACATCGAGGAGGGAAGGTGAAGCTGAAGGAGCAGAGGTCCAGATGACGCAGACATGTACGGGAGATGAGGTGCAGGGGCCGCAGCCCTCGGGGATGTGTCCCACATGCTGGGGAGCCCAGGCTTGACCCCAGAAGCCATTAAGCTCCTAATACAATCACGATGCTGTTTTCCATGTTTGCCTGTGAAGACGTCACGGCTGAGACTTACACGAAGGAGGCGTGTGAGAGACTCGTGTCTGGCGTGGCGATGTTTGAGAGCCACAGAATGACAGGGTGGGAGAGGGGTCCCCAGACCTGCAGTGATGGCCCACGCCGTGTGGGCATTTCTCTGGTAAACCGAGTCCTGCATCCACGCAGACCGAGGGCTGCTGGCCGGAAAGCCCAGGTGACCGAGCGAAGCCACTGTCCCCACGTAGACAGGGACACCATGGCCAGTGAGGACTGGTGGAAACGCTGGGGCACTGTAGGAGGGGACGCACGAAATGTACCTGGACAGTGGGCTGAGACGTCCCTGCTGGGAGCCAGGGGACGCCTTGCTGGTGGCCAGGGCAGCGTGGCTGCCAGAATTGGCATATGCGGGCTCTGACCAGCTGTGCGGGCTGGAGGCACCGGCTCACTGGCTCTTCTGGGCCGTGAGCTCCACTTTTCCGTAGCTTCGAAGGCACCTGGGGAGACACCAGGAGCCAGATTCTTGGAGATTGCGGCCGGGAAAGAGCCATGCCCGAGGGTTCTGCCACAGGGACCTGCCAGAGTGGGCCAGGATCCTGCTCTGAGTGGGAGCTGCCACCTCCCCTCGGGGCACGGGCCGACGTCCACAGGAGCCTGTGCAAGTAAGTGAGGCTCTCAGTGGGGACGAGGGTGCTTCCGTCTACTCTCGAGGAGCCCTGTTGTGATGTCAGAGAGGAACTGGTACGATTGGGGAAGACAGGCAGGCTGAGCCAGTGTCATCCGGGGAGCCCTAACACAGGCCCCTGAGGGCCGCTGGTGTGCCCCTGGTGGATGAAGAGCCACTCTGGCCCCTAGAAACCCCTGCATCAGCCCCCGACCCAGGTCCCCAAGCTCCTGGCTCCCATCACCAGGAGGGCAGGAGGCGGCTGGGCCTGCTGTCAGGGTGCACAGCTGGGGTGGTCTGGTCCGGGGGCGTGGAGGC
>NW_006160060.1:1292774-1295774 GCF_000334495.1 Tupaia belangeri chinensis
CACCGAGTTCACTGGGGGGGGAGGGGAGGCCACCGTGGCCCGACGGGCAGGTGGTGGCAAGGGCGGGGTGGTGCAGGGGTGTCCTCAGGCCCAGTGGAGCTGAGGAGAGCATGTCCCACCAGGGGACCCGTGTGCACCTCCAGGGCTGTGTGTACCCTGGGTCGCGTGCGCCTCCAGGGCCGTATGTACCCTGGTTCGCGTGCACCTCTAGGGCCGTGTGTATTCCGGGTTGCGAGCACCTCCAGGGCCGCGTGTACCTCCAGGGCTGTGTGCATCCCAGGCCCACGTGCACTCAGGGTCACATGCATCCCAGGGCTGTGTGTACCCCACGGCTGTGTGCACCCAGGGCTGTGTGTACCCCAAGGGCGTGTGTACCCAGGGCTATGTGTACCTCAGGGCAAGTGCACCCAGGGCTATGTGTACCCCAGGAGCATGTGCACCCAGGACCGTATGTACCCCAGGGCCATATGTACTCCAGGAGCATGTGCACCCAGGGCTGTGTGTACCCAAGGGGCATGTGCACCCAGGGCTGTGTGTACCCCAGGGGCGTGTGTACCCAGGGCTGTGTGTACCCCAGGGACGTGTGCACCCATGGCTGTGTGTACCCCAGGCCTGTATGGCACAACTTGCTCTGACATCGAGGAGGGAAGGTGAAGCTGAAGGAGCAGAGGTCCAGATGACGCAGACATGTACGGGAGATGAGGTGCAGGGGCCGCAGCCCTCGGGGATGTGTCCCACATGCTGGGGAGCCCAGGCTTGACCCCAGAAGCCATTAAGCTCCTAATACAATCACGATGCTGTTTTCCATGTTTGCCTGTGAAGACGTCACGGCTGAGACTTACACGAAGGAGGCGTGTGAGAGACTCGTGTCTGGCGTGGCGATGTTTGAGAGCCACAGAATGACAGGGTGGGAGAGGGGTCCCCAGACCTGCAGTGATGGCCCACGCCGTGTGGGCATTTCTCTGGTAAACCGAGTCCTGCATCCACGCAGACCGAGGGCTGCTGGCCGGAAAGCCCAGGTGACCGAGCGAAGCCACTGTCCCCACGTAGACAGGGACACCATGGCCAGTGAGGACTGGTGGAAACGCTGGGGCACTGTAGGAGGGGACGCACGAAATGTACCTGGACAGTGGGCTGAGACGTCCCTGCTGGGAGCCAGGGGACGCCTTGCTGGTGGCCAGGGCAGCGTGGCTGCCAGAATTGGCATATGCGGGCTCTGACCAGCTGTGCGGGCTGGAGGCACCGGCTCACTGGCTCTTCTGGGCCGTGAGCTCCACTTTTCCGTAGCTTCGAAGGCACCTGGGGAGACACCAGGAGCCAGATTCTTGGAGATTGCGGCCGGGAAAGAGCCATGCCCGAGGGTTCTGCCACAGGGACCTGCCAGAGTGGGCCAGGATCCTGCTCTGAGTGGGAGCTGCCACCTCCCCTCGGGGCACGGGCCGACGTCCACAGGAGCCTGTGCAAGTAAGTGAGGCTCTCAGTGGGGACGAGGGTGCTTCCGTCTACTCTCGAGGAGCCCTGTTGTGATGTCAGAGAGGAACTGGTACGATTGGGGAAGACAGGCAGGCTGAGCCAGTGTCATCCGGGGAGCCCTAACACAGGCCCCTGAGGGCTGCCGGTGTGCCCCTGGTGGATGAAGAGCCACTGTGGCCCCTAGAAACCCCTGCATCAGCCCCTGACCCAGGTCCCCAAGCTCCTGGCTCCCATCACCAGGAGGGCAGGAGGCGGCTGGGCCTGCTCCCTCGGCGACCTGGCTTGGCTGGGAGTATGCTGAGCCTCCTCCATCCTGCCCGGTGGGGACTTCAGCAGGGGCTCTCCAGGGCTTGACCTGGGGATGGGGCGGCCACTGGGTGTGAAGCTGATGGCCATGAGGAGGGTCGCAGATGGCTGCGTCTTTCTTTAGTGACTGCTGAAAGCACAGAGGGGCCATCCCCTCGCCATGCACAGGTGGCCGTCCCCTGGCTCCGGGGCTCCAGTGTTGCAGCCTGTATGCTGCCGCCCCTCTGAGCACTCTGACAACCCGGCCTGTCTACCCAGGGGATGCACTGACAACCCGGCCCATCCACCCAGGGGACACACTGACAACCCGGCCCGTCCACCCAGGGGACACACTGACGACCCGGCCTGTCCACCCAGGGCCACACCACGTCCCCACGAGCACCCGTTGACGTCTGGACTTCCCGCAGCCTCGTCTCTCTCGGCCTCAGCAGCCCCGGCTCTTCCTGTGCTGGCTACACGTCCTGGCTTCAGGGGATGCACTAACGAACTCTATCAAGGAGGCGTGGACGTGTCCTCTCCATGGCGCGCAGTTCCCGGTCTCGGCGTTGAGCTCGCGGTTACCAGGGCCTATGCCGGGCTCTGCCGGGAGCTCTGGGCGGGTGTTCCGACCGTCATTCAACTCGAGGTCATGGAGACTTTGTCCTGCCTCTCTCTCCTCTCTCCGAGCGTTGCTCGTCTCTCTCATTGAGCTGGACGCTGTGCAGGGCAGTGTAAGGAAGGGGCAAGGACCCGATGTGCCTCCTCATGGGTCAGACAGCCCTCCTGGGACAGCCACGCCTCCTCTCGTGACAGCCGGTGTGAGTGGGTTGGGGCTTCTTCATTTTCCCGTCTGCCCTCTGCGTGCACCCACACCGAGCCGCCGCAATCACGCACCTGTCTAAGCAGCCCCCTTCGATTGCCAGTCACCGAGCTTCAGCGTGAATAGGTGTGAAGCTGGCAAGTGGCTTTGGCCCTTCTGTTGAAAGGAGTATATGCTTTGTCCTTTGCTATCAATGGGGGAGTGTGTTAATTAATCCTTTTCATGTTAAATCACATTGCATTGCTGGATGGGATTAAATCCACTCGGTGATGATGTAACTGACCTTTTACAAATTGCTAAATTCAATTTACTAATATTTTGTTTTACCTTACATGTTCACGAGAAAGAGCGTTTGGCGGGGCCCCTGCTCCGGGAGCGAGCCGGCAGCTACGCTGCCCGCGTCTCGCCTGCTTCTTGGACGG
>NW_006160060.1:1297220-1307056 GCF_000334495.1 Tupaia belangeri chinensis
ACGGGCCAGCCAGCCCTCCGGGCACAGCCACGCCTCCTCTCGTGACCGCCGGTGTGAGTGGGTTGGGGCTTCTTCATTTTCCCGTCTGCCCTCTGCGTGCACCCACACCGAGCCGCCGCAATCACGCACCTGTCTAAGCAGCCCCCTTCGATTGCCAGTCACCGAGCTTCACGTGAATAGGCGTGAAGCTGGCAAGTGGCTTTGGCCCTTCTGTTGAAAGGAGTGTATGCTCTCTCCTTTGCTATCAATGGGGGAGTGTGTTAATTAATCCTTTTCATGTTAAATCACATTGCATTGCTGGATGGGATTAAATCCACTCGGTGATGATGTAACTGACCTTTTACAAATTGCTAAATTCAATTTACTAATATTTTGTTTTACCTTACATGTTCACGAGAAAGAGCGTTTGGCGGGGCCCCTGCTCCGGGAGCCTGCTTCTGGAACGGCTGTGCGGTGTTAGTGCCACTTACCTGATGGGATGGCTTTGCTTGTGCGGCTGCTGGTGCCGGGAGTGCTTTCGTGGAGAGGACTTTCATCGCAAATTAAACTTGCTTGCTGGATTTAAGTGCTCAGCTTCTGTTTCTTCTACGTCAGCTTCGATGGCTGCATGTTTTTGTTGCCCATGTCATCCGGCTTGTCAGATTGCCTGCCAGCTCTGCCCCTTGCTGTGCTATTTCATTAGGGTCTGCACGGTGTCAGCTCTCCAGCCCTGCCTTTGGGTATCTGTCTGTGCATCGCCGTGGCTAGGCGCTGTGGCTAGGCGGCCACAGACTCAGACTTCCCCTCTGACGCTTGTGATGGACCGTACCCTGAAGAATGATTAGCCTGCTTGCTTTGCTTCTGTAACCGGCCTTTTGCTTTGAAGATAGAGAAACCCTACCCCCTATCTCTCCTGAAGCCCTTTCACTTTGTTCCTTTGTCCTTGTAAATCATCAGGTCACCCCAAACATGAGTGGGCATTTCTGGCCTAAATAAGTTCCGTTCCCCTTTTGCTTGGAGCTGCGGGGTTTTGAGAGACTCGAGTCCTCCTGTACGCCGCCGGCCTAATTAATAAATGCCAATGAATTTGGCTGTGTCTGGGCGTCCTCTTATTTCTCGCTGAGTAGATTGTAACAGTTGGAGGCCCCAGTGAGATAGCGTACCTGTCTAGTAAGTGGGTGAGGCATCCTAGGGAGAGTGGCCTCACTTAGCCCGGCTGCCGGCTACCCGGGACTGCTCTAGGGGAGACGCCACCTGGGATTTCCCAGGACCCTGGAGCTCCTCTCGGGATTGTTGGCAGCTGACAGGAGACGCTGACTGCTCCTCCAAAAGCCTGTGGCGTTTTGCTGTAAGGCCTCCAGAGGCATTTCTTTGGGTATTCCTGCCCTGTTCTAGCTGCTTCAATGAAGACAAACCAGTGAGTAAGGGGTTGGTCACAACAGGGAGGGAATCCCAGGCCGGGTATATTTCCCTGAGAGCCCCCTGGAGTCTGACCTGGGTCAAGGGCCGTAAGCTCTTCTCCAGGTGGCAGGGACTCAAGGCTTACTGGACTTGGTTAGAGAACTCCTACTTAGGTTCCACCAGACATGCTTGGGATCTGGGGGCTGGACGTTTCGCCCTTAGACGGTTCGAGAAAGTGCAGGACCAGAAGCCCTAACAGGGTTTAAAACCCCTGGTAATGTAGATCTTTCTATGGGTTTCTACTGCTTCAACTGTCGGTTTGCTTATTTTCTTCAAACCCTCTTGGGAAATATTTCTTGGTTCTATTCTTCATCCCCTTCAGTGGAGGATATAGAACAATGGATTATTGACCACACATATCAAGGGGTTCTTCAAGAATTTTACTCTGAAGAGGTTAAAATGTTTGGTTCTTTTCTTGTCTTAACTCTAAAAATTGAGAGAGACAAAAACAGCTCTTTTAAGACTCCCCTTAGCTGCATGCTACATCACTTTGATGAGGCTTTGTAAAAAAAAAGGGAGGGGGAATGTATTCTTGTAGTTGGCCCACAGAAAGAGCCCCAGCAAAGAGAACAAAAGCCCCCTATCCTGCAGTCTAATCCTGAGGAGTCAGATCTCCCCCCCTTATAACCCTATCAGCGTCAGCCCAGAGAGGGTGATGAGAGATCCCAGGAGGCAGCCTCCTCTGCCCTCCTCCCACTGCCCTACGCCCAGAGTAGAACCAGGGCAATGAGGGAGGGTGGAAACCCGATTCCTCAGAGGCCACGTTGCCCTTAAGGGAAGCACCCCAACAGAGGGAGGTTAAGTTATGGCTACGGCATCAAACTCTCCATCCAAAAAGTAGAGGGACTTTCACAAACATCACACTTAAAAGGGGTAAGAATATCTAGAATATTTATGTTATAAAAACTCCAAAGGTGTAGACAACAAAAAGTTAAATTTCTACCATAATTAAAAATTTCAAAAAAGAAGGTTACTCAAAAGAGTCAAAGTAACCCCAGGGAAATCGGTTCTTATAATCCTGCTGTGTGTGTGTGTCTATGCATGTAATATGTCAAGTTACATGCTACATGTTGTATGTCTATGTGAAAATAGGCCTTAGAGTATTTTATTTGGTTTATAGAAAGAGCGTTCATAGAAACTGGTTTAAGTGTTTCTCAAGTCCATATAACGTCAGTGAATGAGCTGGCTTCAAGCGTAATGAAAGGAAACGATTACTGAGTGAAGGTCTTCGGAATCTCCAGCATCTAAAATAGATGCAGGTTTGTATTCATCAAACAACAGCATGTTTATCTCGATATGGTTGGTGTAATGAACAGCTAGCACTTACGTGTTGTGTGTTATACTTTGCAGAGTGGATCTCTAACGAGCAAACAAATTTATGACTAGCTTTTCCTGGCTTTAGTTTCAGCGCTGACAGAGGATCTTTGACCTCACAGTAACTTCCTGAGACATGCAAAAGGGAGCTGTTAAGCCAATCAGAATGATTCTTTATATGTTAGATAAAAATAGAAAACATTGTCAAATTGGGTAATTCCCATTTTCTTGGTATGATATTTGAATTCTATGTATAAATAAGCCATGTATTTGTGTGTCTGTGTATGCATTGTGTTCCAAAATAAGGTGAGATTCCCAGAAATTAATGGTAGGCTGTTAGGTTAAACCGGTATATATAGCCACATTTCTGTGTCAGTGGTGAATTTTTGTCAGAGCGTTAACTATGGCTCTAATCCTAATGTTCTGTCCTTAAAGAAATTCACAAAGAGGATGGAAAGAAAATGTACACTTACAAGTACAGGTTTCTAGAGAAATCTAGCCTTAAAGAAATTCACAAAGAAGATGAAAAGAAAATGTATACTTACAAGTATAGGTTTCTAGAGAAATCTAATCATTTGGGTAAAATCTTCACTTTCTATGTAAACTACTTGGTTTTCTAAACTGCTAAGCCAAGGTCGGCCAAATAAAAATGGGGGAGTGTTTGGCAAGGCTGTATGTTGGGTGGCCAGCGCGATGCACCTGCGTTAGAGCGGTAACCTCGGTAGGAAGGGCTGTGAACCCAGTGTTAAACGCGGACTCACAGAAACAGCAGTGCCCGGTTCCCTCCGAGTCCTCCGTATAATTCTTGTTGTTAGGTTAACATGCTTTAGTTATTCTTATTATTGGTCTTTGAATTTTATAAAACAATATTGAGAGGGTCTATTAGTAAGATTGTTCAGTTTTACATTAGAAAGTTCTTAAATAAATTTTGTTACGGTTTCTACATGTTCATAAATTACATTAGAAAGTTCTTAAATAAATTTTGTTATGGTTTCTACATGTTCGTTAGCTGCTGGTATATGCTAAAATTTAGGATTGCCAAAAATAAAAAATTTGCTCCATATAGATGTATGACAAGTTTAATAGCTCCTTTAAAACATCAAATCTCCCAAGGTAAAAGAAAAAAGATAAATATGTGTAGTCATTAAAAATTGGGCCTATATATGGAACAAAAGCTAGAAAACTCCTGTCTAACAGCTTAATAGGGTAGGAGTCTGAAGGAATGGGCGGGACGAGTTAAGGGCAGAGCTCTGGGCTGCCTTCTCCCCCACCCCTGGCCTTCATGGCTCCTTCTGTTTCTTTTAGTCAGGCCTCTCCCCACTGGACTCTCCCTTTATAGGTAAATGATCAAGAAAGAGGTTTAGCTAGAAAAATAAAAATTTGAGACTACATTCTCCAGCTAGAGCTTTTGTATAAGCAGTAAGGGAGCTGTCTTGTGAAAACCTGTAATCTGGGCTTTGTCCCTGAGAGTACTCAGCCGCTCCTCGCAAGATCTATGGAAACTTAGGTTCACTTCTCAGTGTAGGACAATTCAGGACAGATACTGGAAAAGCTCCCAAATAACTCAGAGAAGTGTTATAACAAACTTGGCACGGCACCTTCACCTTTGATTTAACTCTCACCTAGCAGTCCCTCGTGGTAGTCTCGAAGGCTGGGAACTGCTCTGAGGGCAGGATCTGGAAACGGCCCAGACCAGAGCCTCTGCCTCAGAAGAAACTATTTCCAGTGTGGACAGCCCGGGCACTGAACAATGCCCATGACTGGCATCCTCATGTCCTCCAGTGGGGCCTGTCCCCAATGTGGAGCTGGCCACTAGAGGCCAGACAGAATGCACGGAGCTCTGAAGGGAGCTCTGGACTTCTGGAGTCTATGCTGGCCTTTGAAATTGAAGATTGATGGGGCCCGAGACACCAATGGCTCCCCTTGGACATCTGACAACACTGGACAAGCTTCAGGTGACTAAGATTAATTTCTGTCTAAATCAGAGGTTAAGGTTGTTTCCAAAAGTACACTCATAAAAAAATAAAAAAAAAAGAAAAAAGAAAGAATAAATAGTAGCAAACAGGTCGACTGAACGTGTGACAAGAGAGAATTATAAGACCTAGCCGCAGGGGAGACATCTCTGTCAGCAACTAAAAGTTCTTGTAGCCGCCCCAGACTCTGTCCTCGCCCTCCTACACTCAGGAGGAGGAGGAGACCAAAAAGAAATTGTGCCCACAAGCAGTAGGTTACTGGAGGCCCTGGAAGATGACAGCTGTTACCATGCAGGCCAATAATCCCTGAGGCCTTTGAACGAGTCATTATTGATCAGGTACGCCAGATTACCTACCTGGGAAAAGCAAAGCTTGCTGAACTGGTTAAGAGAAAAATACTTCGCGCCTAGCCTAGATAGCCTTGCCAATGGTGCTGTCTCAAATGTGTTGCTCCACACAGGGAAATCCTAAACCCTCAGGCAAGGCTCCCTTGGGAAAATCTGTGGTGTCTAATAGTTCAGTCTCTAGATGAAATGAAGCTAGCTAATGTAAGGCTAGACTGGCTTTGCTTTTCTTTAAAAAACACTTTAAATAAATAGCCTTGTTTTTATAAATAACTTGAAACAATAATCAGACAAAACTTAGATAAATGTAAGTGGAGTAAATGCTAGTAATCGGACTTGTGTGTTAGATTAAGGCACTTTTCAGTGTTAAACGTGTGAAGACAAAAACAAAGAAAATAAGATAAAAACGGAAAGAAGGGCTATGGCTGTAAAATGTATTTCTAATGAAAAAGGTTAAAAGGAAAGTTTTTACATAGAAGGAATTTTGTGTAGTGAGTTTTTGTCTGCGCGTGGCTATATCAGAACGGGAGAAAAAGGAGGCAGAAACTAGAGGATGGGAAGCATGTTGTTGAATGTTTGAGTCGTGTTACAAAAGTCTGAGAAAGGGTTACAGGAATGGATCAAGTCAGTGTCCTGGAGCTGGTTGTGCGATCTTTGAGTGTGATGTACAGTAAAACAACTAGAAGCGAGGAGCCCTCCAGCTGGTCCAGACGGGGCCTCACACAGTTGTACAGTCGGCCTGTGAGGCTGTCACACCAAAGCCAAGAGGACTGCTTCCACGAACTCACCAGGGCCTTGGGCCATAGGATGGGCCAAGAAGGTCCTTTGTGATGGTGCTTCGGGGACCAGAGAGCGGCAGCCCTGCTCTAGTCACTGCAGGGGCTGACTATAAGTCGGACATTGTCAAGAGCATGGCTCGGGGGCTCCACAACCAGATGGCCGGAGAAAGGCCGGCTGCTGACTCAGGGGACGTGAGAGTGGCCTCCAGCAGCAGTGGCTCCCCGGCCCTTGCTCCCTCTGTTCACCGCGCTTGTAATTTTGAGTTTTGGCTCCAGTCTACTCAGTTTTCTTACCCGACTTGTCTCCCACAGAGTAACTATTGGATGCTAGTTGCCTCTGGACCTAGAGCCCCAGTATACCAGGCTTTGCACTATCAAGGTGACTCTCCTTAACAGGTATTTGAGGAGACTCAAAAAGAAAAATGATATGGTTTCTATTTTGTGAGAAATTTTGTGAATTCCTTAAGTACCTAACCAAATGCTGTCCTGCTTCTGTAAACTGCTTGCATTGTCTCAAAAAGCGCTGTGTCACGATCTCCCTCTAAGTGGTTGAACCTAGTGGCTACCTACCACGAACATCGGCCCAGGCCACCCGACCAGACACTCCAGCGCGTGAGCAACTGTGCCCAGCAACTGGAGACCAGGGAATCAGCCAACGTCAGTCCAAACTGGACT
This sequence comes from Tupaia belangeri chinensis, assembly GCF_000334495.1. Classification (NCBI taxonomy): domain Eukaryota; kingdom Metazoa; phylum Chordata; class Mammalia; order Scandentia; family Tupaiidae; genus Tupaia; species Tupaia belangeri. The sequence continues at coordinate 1,303,746 of NW_006160060.1, forward strand.
TTCTAGTAAAACTCCTTACCTGCCAGAAGAGACTATCGCCCTGCTCTCTGGCTGATGCTGAGGAGTCAATGATTGGGTCCCTGTGAAAGAGAAGTGGGGAATGAAGCAGGCACGACGCCATCGTGGAGGGGCACCTCCAGGAGAAATGGGGAATGAAGCAGGAGCGACTCCATCTTGGAGGAGCCCTCCATTATAAACTACTAGACCCCTAGGACTGGAAACTTGCCTGCTCCTCTGTGCCTGAGAGTAAGCAGAGTAATTCACATTCCTGTTGTCTTTAAACCCCACTCCTCCTAACTGCCCTAAAATGCTCCTTAGTGATGTAATCGTCAGCCAGACCCCTCGCCCTGAGCCATGAAGGCCAATAAAATTCTACTGTGTTTAGGCAGAGACTGAAGGGACCCAGGGCTGGTTCGAATCCTTGTTCAGCTCCTCCCCCAGCTTACTCCCCTAGTCTCCACTCCCTCAGGGCCTGCCCCTACTCCTCACCCAGATCCTGGCTCACTCCCCTAGTCTCCACTCCCTCAGGGCCTACTGGTCCTGCCCCTACTCCTCACTTGGCCCCTGGTTTACTCCCCTAGTCTCCACTCTCTCAGGGCCTGCCCCTACTCCTCACCCGGCCCCTGGCTTACTCCCTAGTCTCCACTCCCTCAGGGCCTACTGGTCCTGCCCCTACTCCTCACCCGGCCCCTGCATCCTCAACAGATTAACAGCCTTTATCCGTGAACAGCTCAGCACTGTTCAATTGATGGTTCTGTGGTCCCAAGATAAGCCCATCCCTGACTGGGACCATGTAGAGCTCAGTAACAGGGATCCATGATGGGCTCCACTATGTACTTGGGAAAGGGGGAAATGAAGGGCCAGAGGGACTCCATTTTTTGACGGGGTGACTCCATTTTGTTAAACCCACCTTACTGAGAATCGGCGCCATTTCAAGGAGGCGAGCGATCAAGGAGGAGAAGGTCATAGACCATCACCCACCAGGGCTGGCCAATGAGAAAAACAGAGGAAATACCAGAGACCTGAAGTAACTGTCTTGCCAATCAGTAAAAGACAACTCGCTTCTTGAAACCTACAGCCAATGTGTAGCCGCCTGAGAGCATTCCTCAACAACCCTCCACCTCCCCCTGCAACAGCCAAATAAAAACCCAGCCCAACTAACACTGGGGGCTCTCAACTCTGACCCGCTGTGCCAGTGACAATTGGGAGTCCTGGCTTGAGCCCTAATAAAAGCGACCCTTGTGTGCTTGCGTCGTAATCGGCTCCTTGGTGGTCTTTTGGGAATTTTGCGACTGGGGCACAAGAGTGGCCTGAAGCCATGCCAAGGTCCAGCCTGCCCCGTGGGCTGGGGTTTTCCTTTGGTCCCTTCAGAACATCACACAGCAAGGACAGCTGGCTGGCAGGATGGTCAACTCACACAGGACTCGTGTCACCCGTGGGCTCGGGCCAGCAGAGACCAGGGCCGACTGTGAAGCCCCAGGAATCCCAGCTCCTGGGGGCGGTTGGGGAAGGTGGGGGGGGGGTGTACTCGAGGCTGTGTCATCATGCTGGGGCACCAGCTGACACGCTCGGGGTCTGACCACGTGGGGGCCGAGCCAGGGACACAGCACAGCCCGGCCACAGCCCGCTGCCCAGTCAGAGCGCAGGTGGCCCGGGCACTGAGGGCCGGTTTTCTCTGTGGCGAATGCGTGGGAGCTGCAGTGGAGGGCCTGCTCCCTCCCCATGTCGGGCTGCTCTCTCACTCATTTGGTAACTCCTCGCTCAGTCACTCCCCTGTGGGAGGGACACAGGGATGTTGCTGCCATTTCTGCCACCTGTGAGTCTTCCCACTGCAGGGGTGGGGGCCGCAGCCCTCTGAGCTGGCCCCCTGCTCTCTGCGAGCTATCCTGCGGTGGCCCTGGGTGCTGGGACATGGAGAGGGTCAGTCCTCACCAGACGATAGGGAGGACGACGACATCGCTGAGGTCCCTCGGGCCTGGGTCCCTCTGTTGATGCAGTCGGGCGTGGGAGCCGGTATGACTCTGGGTCGGCGTCGTGACCTCTGCGTCCCTCATGCGCCGTGTCTGTGAGTGGAGCTGGTGGAGAGGAGCGAGGCCTCCCGATCCTTCTCCTGGAAACTGCCAGCTTCTCCTTGGCCTGCCGTGACTCCCGTGCAGGATAGGCTGCAGGAGATGATGCAGCCGGTGCTGTCCGCAGTGGAGACCCCACAGCCGGGCAGACGAGGGGAATGGGGTGGCGCTGGCAGCCGCGGACCTTTGCTGGAAACGGATTTTTCCCTTCTGGTTTTTGCTTCTCTGGGAATTGTTGTATTTTGTTTTTATCTGGACTAAGGAGGATTACACCTAATTAGGCATTGTCACTGCCAAGGATTTAATTGCAATCTCTGAATATTTCCCGGCTTTGAGCGAGGTGGCAAGTCTGTAATTACTGCCTACTGACTCTGCCGCTTCCGTCAACAACAAACCCCCCTCCCCGGCTGCAGAGGTGCCCTCTCTGCGTCCTACAGCCTTGGCCTTCCCCCTGGGGATCGATGTCTGGAAGTCGCCCACCAGCTCCATGGAGGTCAGATCCCTTAATTCACTGAATAATTAGATTTCCATAAAAATCAAAGAGGGCCACTCTGACAAGTGACGGCACTTCTGCTCCGTTTATGGCACCTTGACCACTCTTATGGCTGGCTCTTTATATTTTAATGATGGGAAGCCAATTAGCTATAAACTGATTACTAAGAACATAATCAGGGTCATTTCTTTGTAACAAATCAATCAACAAAATGCTAATTACGAATGGTCTTTTAGACTCGGATTAATCTATTAGTAATTAAAGTGAAGTGCAAATCCAACCTCCATCTTAATTGTAGCCAAAAGGCACAAACGTCTTTGTTGACCGATAAGATGCTGCTATTTAGCTGAACTGGAGGGAAAACCCATCAACCGTCTAGGACATTCATGGATCTAATAACGTTTTTAGAGGAGGTCTTTGGAGGCGTTCGTGGGAAATGTAACTGGGGTCATGCTGTAGAAAGATGAGAATCTCTTTTTGATTCATTTGTAATTTAATTTGCATTTTTATTGTGCTTGTAGAAGCTTTTCCTAAAGCGGAGTAGTAAGTTCCCAGACCTGGCTCTCATCAAACCCATCTAACCTCTGTCTCTGACAGAGAACGGCAGGTGGACTGAGCAAAGCGAAAATGACGCACGTGCTTGGAATGAGCGAGACAGCCCTCGGGGCACAGGACCGGGGACCTCACCCTCGCGCTCCCCTAGAGCACTGAGCAGGCGGGGGCGCCGGGGCCTGGTGGAGGGGCCAGCG
>NW_006160060.1:1308164-1309247 GCF_000334495.1 Tupaia belangeri chinensis
TGCTGCAGCCGGTGCTGTCCGCAGTGGAGACCCCACAGCCGGGCAGACGAGGGGAATGGGGTGGCGCTGGCAGCCGCGGACCTTTGCTGGAAACGGATTTTTCCCTTCTGGTTTTTGCTTCTCTGGGAATTGTTGTATTTTGTTTTTATCTGGACTAAGGAGGATTACACCTAATTAGGCATTGTCACTGCCAAGGATTTAATTGCAATCTCTGAATATTTCCCGGCTTTGAGCGAGGTGGCAAGTCTGTAATTACTGCCTACTGACTCTGCCGCTTCCGTCAACCACAAACCCCCCTCCCCGGCTGCAGAGGTGCCCCCTCCGCGAATTACGAATGGTCTTTTAGACTCGGATTAATCTATTAGTAATTAAAGTGAAGTGCAAATCCAACCTCCATCTTAATTGTAGCCAAAAGGCACAAACGTCTTTGTTGACCGATAAGATGCTGCTATTTAGCTGAACTGGAGGGAAAACCCATCAACCGTCTAGGACATTCATGGATCTAATAACGTTTTTAGAGGAGGTCTTTGGAGGCGTTCGTGGGAAATGTAACTGGGGTCATGCTGTAGAAAGATGAGAATCTCTTTTTGATTCATTTGTAATTTAATTTGCATTTTTATTGTGCTTGTAGAAGCTTTTCCTAAAGCGGAGTAGTAAGTTCCCAGACCTGGCTCTCATCAAACCCATCTAACCTCTGTCTCTGACAGAGAACGGCAGGTGGACTGAGCAAAGCGAAGATGACACACGTGCTTGGAATGAGCGAGACAGCCCTCGGGGCACAGGACCGGGGACCTCACCCTCGCGCTCCCCTAGAGCACTGAGCAGGCGGGGGCGCTGGGGCCTGGTGGAGGGGCCAGCGCCTCACGGCTATGAGGGCCCTCTAGTCTCTCCAAATCCACCCCCTTCGTTTTCTTTACCAAACCTTCACATTATTCTTATTCGTGATTTAAAAACCAAGGCATGCGGAGTCTTGTTTTACAGAGTGGGGAGCTCAGAGTCGGGAGAGCAGCTGGGAGGCAGGCCAGGCCACCAGTGCCCTGGGCCGTGGGGGGAGGGGCAGGGGGGCGGGGGGCCGGGCCCGGC
>NW_006160060.1:1309390-1311376 GCF_000334495.1 Tupaia belangeri chinensis
GACACCCCCAGCCACGCCAGCTTTCCTGGACGCACCTCCACCAGCGCCACGCCGGGGCAGCAGGTGGGCCACTCCACGGAGATCCCTGAGAGGCCTGGGCTGTCAGCCTGCCGGGTCCGTGGGGCCTCCGCCTTCGGCTTTGTTGCTGTCGGTGGTTGTCCGGGTGTGGAACCGCGGGACTCAGGTCCCCGGGCAGGTCTGGGGGAGGACTGCCGGTGCTCAGGTGCTTGGGGCTTGGATGTGGTTGCCATGAGAACCCAGCCACTGTGACAGGGCGGGCCGAGTCCTATCTAGCTCACAGTTCGCTAGGGAACACGGCCCTCCAGGTCTGGCACACCGGCGGCCTGGCACTCAGTGACGCCAGCACTACCAGCGAGTCAGGGTTCGGTTCCCGGGTTGGCCATAGGTGCCGGTGAGCTCACATCCCTGTGATCCCGATGGCTGGGAAGGCGGAGGGCAGGGGGTCACGAGGCCACGCTGATGCTCGCCCTTCTCACAGAACAGGTCGATAAATAAGCTGTGGAACTGCTGTCCTCCAAAGTGGCCCCGTGTGTTCTAAGAAAGCAGCCCGAAGGCCTCGCGGCTTCTCTCCCCTGCTGAGCCTTGACTCCAGCATGCACAGGTGCGAGCGTACGCACCCACGCCCGTACGCCAGAGCAGAGGGCTGGGTGGGTGGACAAATCGCACGTCAGCTCAAAGTGAGAATTCGTTCTCCGGCCACTTCTGAACCAGACGGGAGCACACGAGTGCTCCAGGCCAGAGGGGCGGGACATGGCAGAGGCTGGGGCTGCAAACCAGCTGCCCGAGCAGAGCGGCCTCCGGAGCTACTAGGCCAGCCCGCACCTCCCTATTCTGGAAAGGGTCTGTCCCTGGTGCAAGCCTGGCTGTGAGCCGGGGTGGGGAAGAGTGGGGCCGTGGTGCTGGTGGTGCCCAGAGAAGCAGGACTGCGCACAGGCTCCCATGGGTGGGCCGTGGGCTTGGAGTGCAGGACGAGGCTGCGAAGCACAGGAAGTGCCCGCCTGGGCCCATCCACTGAACTGCAGGTCCGAGCGCTCCAGAGTGCAGCGAGGGTCGAGGTCGGTTATCCGTGGAGCTCTCAGCAGTGCGAGACGTGCGAGCTGTGATTGCACTCTATCCACGAAACAAGGACAAGGCGCCCCGCAGAAGCCCAGCTGCAGATCTTTGAAAGGAAGCATAGGTGCTGAAGTGCGCACCGCGAAGCCAGGGAGGCCCTCCACCAAGCCCGTGTGCCCTTCACGCACAGGCCTTGTCTGGACTCAGCCTCTGACTGGGTGAACTACGGTCAAAAGTCAAAGGTCAGCCAAACAACAGCCCAAGTCTCTCTGCCCGAGTGCACCCCAACACCCACCCTCGCTCTTCTCCAAGCTCGCCTCCCATGACCGTCCGAGGGAAATCTACTCCCATCATGGACAACCACGGCGGTGAGGCCCCACAGTGCCCTGGTTGACACACTGCCCGTGGGGACGTTTCTCCTCCTCAGCAGCTCCCGACAGCTGTGTTCCGGCTGGTGTCTCCGTGCTGATGGATGGAGGCATGGGGGGACAGCAGGGTACAGGACTGACGACGTGTCCCCTGCAGTCACACGCTCAGACGTGGCAGTCGTGCGTCTCTCTGCACCAGGCTGCCTTGGGCCGGCTCCACCACCTGGTCCTGCCAGACGCCCAGGCTCCTAGGCTCCTCCTCATTATTTTTTTCCTTCTTTTTTTTTTTTATTTTTTTGGAGAGGTCTTCGCTATAGAGTGCGTGCACTCACCAGACAGACAGAGAGAGACAGAGAGACAGAAAGTGAGAAATCACCACCACGGGAGATGGCCATGCCGCAATCCCTTCTTCATTCTCCTCTCAGGATTCTGGGCACACATGCACATGCACCTGGCCTGAGTTTAAGCCACCAGGTCTGGGACTTGAACTATGGTCAACTACATGGGAGTCCAGTGACATAGCCATTATGCTAACTGCTGGTCC
>NW_006160060.1:1312878-1316391 GCF_000334495.1 Tupaia belangeri chinensis
CCCGACAGCTGTGTTCCGGCTGGTGTCTCCGTGCTGATGGATGGAGGCATGGGGGGACAGCAGGGTACAGGACTGACGACGTGTCCCCTGCAGTCACACGCTCAGACGTGGCAGTCGTGCGTCTCTCTGCACCAGGCTGCCTTGGGCCGGCTCCACCACCTGGTCCTGCCAGACGCCCAGGCTCCTAGGCTCCTCCTCATTATTTTTTTCCTTCTTTTTTTTTTTTATTTTTTTGGAGAGGTCTTCGCTATAGAGTGCGTGCACTCACCAGACAGACAGAGAGAGACAGAGAGACAGAAAGTGAGAAATCACCCCCCCGGGGGGGGATGGTCACGCCGCAATCCCTTCTCCTCCATTCTACTCTCAGGATCTTGGGCACGCACGCACACCCGCCCAGCGTGAGTTTTAAGCCACCGGGTCCAGGACACGAACTGCGGTCGACTACGTGGGAGTCCAGCGACATAGCCATTACGCTAACTGCTGGTTCCCTCCTCCTCGGGTTTGAGCCGAGAACAGGAGCAGACAAGGTGGTGGTGTGGGGCTTTGCCTGCAGCACCTGGAGGCCCAGCTGCCGGGCAGGAGCAGAAGAGCTGGGGTTTGTTTCTTGGCGTCTCAGCTGTGCTTCTAGCTCCCGTCTACCCTACGAGAGAGAGACAGGCGTCAAGCCTCCCGGGCCCTCCCAAGGACTCTGTCCAGCTGGCAGGGAGTGCACACCACACCGGGCTGGCGCTGAGGTTGCACCTGCCCGGGGCCTGGCGAGGAGCGGAGCAGGGACAGTCCCCGGCCCCGGAGAGCAGCAGCAGCCTCGCTCTGCCACCCTCCCCGTCACACCCAGCACACCTGAGACATCGGCCTGAGTGCACACGCGTGTCTACAGGGGCGAGGGGCCACCCAGTGTCCCCGCTGGCCGCTGGCCCAGGCGTCCAGGGACCATGCAGGTGCATTGTCGAGCCCCACCTGACAGGCTCGCCTTTGTAAGCTCAGAGTATTTCTCATGGCCAGGCAGTGTGGGTGACCTTGCCAGGCAGGAGGGGGAGTGGACAGCCTGCAGCCTTCTGGGGGACTGTCTGCGGCAGCAGGAGGTCAGGGGCTGGGGAAGATGGATGACCGTCAGGAAAGCTGGACGCTCACTTCCGATACAGTCTGCATTCATTAGCGGCGGCTGCAGGCAGGTGACCACGGACGTGATTTAGGACACTGCGTCTCGGGCTGGGACACGGGTGCCCAGGACGCCAGCTGACTTCAGGGTCCCCGGGCCTCGGCTGAGGCTCAGCGCCCAGGACTGTGCTTCTAGGGCTGCTCTGCCAGGCCGTGGCCAGCCGAGGTCTGGGCGTCCACCTCCGCAGCACTCACACAGGCTTGGGCTCCAGGAGAGCGGAGCCAAGGCCACACCTCCACGCCGGCTTCGGGGTCTGGGGGCGCCCCGAGGCCCCCGGGCAGTTGCCAAGTGTTCTGCACGGTGCTCATTCCTGCCCCTTGGGTCTCCCATGACACTCTGTCCCCTGTTGTGACTGTCCCTCCTTTAGAGCAGGAGGGATGGATCCACCGGTGGAGATTGGGCCCACTGCGAGAGGCCGGTGTGGGAGCCATGACTGTGGGGCTTGGCCCGCAGGCGGTGGGGGGTCCCCATAGGCCCAGGCTCTGGGCGATCCTCGCTTCTGAGTGCAGGCCCCAGATGGCCTTGAACCTGCTCAGCCAGACGCCCGCAATTCCGGGGCAGCTCCCGCCGGCCTGGAATGGGGCAGTGTGTGCCCCACTAGTCCTGGGACCACAGCAGGTGTCCTGCCCCATGAGGTGGCCACGGGAACAGACTGGCATTGGTGAGACCCAAGTGTGGAGACACAGAGTAGCCGTGGCCCCAGAGCCCACAGCGTTGGCCTCCGGGAAGGCGGCCCTGCGTGCCGGCATCAGTTCTCGGGCCTAGGGGCTTCCCTGTGTAATTTAGGGAGCCCGGGAGAGGCATGCAGTGCAGGGACTACAGTCCCACTGTGCACACGCCACACACATGTACAGCCAGTGCACATGTACCTCACATAGCAACACAAGACACACACATAGCAACATGCTGCACACATGCACATAGACACATGTGTACAGTCAACGCCCAACACAGAACACATGTGTATATCCAATACATGGCACGCAGGTACACACCCAACATGCACACACACATGTGTGTACACACCCAACACATACATGCATATGTGCGCACACACGCACCACCCCGACAGCGCCCTGGCTTGCAGGCAGTGGGCGTGTGCTCTCGCTCGCGTGTGGCACCAGGCTAGCCTCTCCCGTGGGGCAGGCACCGTCAAGGGCTCCCTCTACAGAGCAGCCCTGGGCTTGGGCATGGTGCTCCACCCAGAACACACCCTGGGCTCAGGGCAGGGACCCCCGGAGGCCTGGTGGCTTTTCAGGGACAGCCTTTCGTTGGGGCAGGCCACGCTATAAAGGCCGGTGTGGGAGTCTGGGTCACTACTCCGAGACTCTGGGAAAGCCTGTCCTTGGGCAGGAGTCGCAGCTCACACCTTTGAGCTCCCAGGGCCAGTGAAGGCGGCGCTCCTGGGGTGTCCCCGGAGACCAGAAAGGGTCTGGGAGGAGGGGTCGGTAAGCCCAGCTCTGATGGGAAGGTGGGAAACTGAGGCCCAGGAAACGGCAGGACCTTCTCCAGTCCCCGGGGCCGTGAAATAGAAGCCAGGCCTGTCTCTGTGCCCCTGCTGGCTCAGCCTCACACACACACACACACACACACACACACATGCGCGTGCCCCAGAGAGGGTGGCAGGACAGCCCTTCGTGTGGCCGCTGTCCCAGGTCTCCAGGCTGACAGGGAAGGCCCTGCCCTCTATCAGGGCACCGGACTCTTGAGGCTGGATGATAAAATCCGCTGAAGTGGGAAGTAATAATCTGAAAATGAGCATTTCAAGGGGCGAGGAAGCTTGTCTGAGCACAGGGCCCCTGAATACTGGTGCTAGGAGGCCCCTGCTACTCTGGCCACCCACCACCCCACCGCCCTGCTGCCCTGTTGCCCCTCCGCCCCGCCGCCCTGCCACCCTGCCTGGGCTAGGCCGCCACCCTGCCACCCTGCTACCCCACCACCCCGCCACCCCGTCACCCCACCACACTGCCTGGGCCAGGCCGCTGGCCGGCTCCACGTCCCCACAGGGTCCAGCTCCCGCGGGCTGCCTCTGGCTGTCAGAGTCTCGCACAGGGACAGGGTCCCCTGAGCGCCACTGCTCGGCATCTGTGTCCGCGATTCTGCTGTGGCCGGAGCAGATAAACACACAGAGCAGGGACATCAGAGGGAGGGCTGGTGGTAGCCCTGTGCCCCCTTCTCTGCTGACCCAGAGGCCTCCAGTCATGGGAGAAAATGTGGGAGGAAGTAGTCAGGAGAGGAGAGTGCAGAGGGCATGCTGACACCCCGCAGGTGCCAGGGGACACCCTCCCTGGCATCTGGGCTAAGTGGCTGATATCCAAGAAAGGGGGGAGGGGAAGGGAGAAGGGCGGACGCCC
>NW_006160060.1:1316495-1316926 GCF_000334495.1 Tupaia belangeri chinensis
GGGCCTCGGTCTCTGGCCAAGGATGAGCAGCCAGGCTGGAGCTTCTCCGGGGCAGCAAGGCCGAATCCCTGGACCAGGCTCCAGAGACCCCACGTCTGGGGGTGCAAGGGTGCGGGTGTGCCCCAGCAGGCCCTCCCTGAGCACACATCCAGTGAGGGTATTTGCCCAGGTGGAAAGGAACCTAATTATGGGCAACAGCCCTCCCGTGCCCAGACCAGGGTTCGCTCCGGGCAGCCGTGTAGGCGAAGCCCTCATCCTGCCGCCCATCGAGGACAGCTGACCAGCCCTGCACACGTGGCGGGAGCCCTCTGCCCTCCCGCTGACACCCCAGGCCTCTGCCCTGCTGCCCGCTGACACCCATGGCCCTCTGCCCGCCCACTGACACCCAGCCCTCTGCCCGCCCGCTGACACCCCGGCCCTATGCCCACTCG
>NW_006160060.1:1316941-1318279 GCF_000334495.1 Tupaia belangeri chinensis
GCGCCCCCGGCCCCCCCGCCCGGTCGCCGGCTGCCCGCTGACACCCCGGCCCTCTGCCCTGCTGCCCGCTGACATCCTGGCCCTCTGCCCACCCGCTGACACCCCAGGCCTCTGCCCTGCTGCCCGCTGACACCCGGGCCCTCTGCCCGCCCGCTGACATCCCGGCCCTGGAACTACTCTTCCTTACGTCTTCAGCGGACTGTCCTGAAGTGCTGGCCAGCTGGGAGACTGGGAGAGCGGGCCAGGACCTGTGGGCCACGGTAGGTGATGGTGCACCCGGTGGGGAGGGGGACAGATGTGAGGTCTGTGCCCATGGTCACCCCCACCGACGGCGTGCCCAATATCACTTGCCCTCCTGGCCAACAAGTGCAGTGAGGACTCGAGTCTGTCACAGGCCCAAGGTGAAGTGGGGAGCTGGCCGGGAGCTGTGGCTGGGGTGCGGCTCTCGGTTGGGGCAGGGGGAGTGGTCTGGGGTCCCTGTGGGACCTGGCTGAGGCCAGCGGGCTGGTGCACTGGGGGCGCTGCCTGGGAAGGCCGTGGAAGGGCCTCACTAAACCCTCGGCCCCAGAGAGCACACGTCGGAACGCCGGCAGGTGGGCCTGAGCCGAACCCAGGCCAGCCCGGTGTGCTGGCACGGGCAGGGCTGCCGGCTGTCCTGGGAGGGCGGAGAGGCGCCTTGGCTCCTGAAAACTCATTCCAAAGATGCGGACCACCACGCCCATGTGGCGCGGGGCCGGGCCAGAGACTGGACAGCTCCTCGGAGCAAAACCAGCGCTGCTCCGAGGACGAGGACCAGGCCCTGCCGAGCAGTGCGGCGCCCACCGGCCAGACGTGCTGGGCCCCCAGAGGGCACGGCCCCAGCTGGGAGGCCAGTCCTGGAAATCAGGCCACTTCAAATTGGTTACAAATATGCCCAAGAAGTTAAAAGAAGACGTGGCAGTAGTGAAGGAAAACGGCCTCAAAGAGAAAGCGCACGGGGAGCGCTTCAGTCAGGGAAAGCACGGCCCGAGGCAGAGGGCATCTTGGGCCCCAAACTCGCCACTGTGAGACGCATGCCCAGGGCCGAGACCGCGGAGGGCCGGGAGGGCACGAGCCACGGGGTTCCCGCACTGGAAACAGAAAGCTGAGATGGAAGAGGAAGGAATGGGGCCTTGAGGGAAACTGAAGTAGATTCTGACTGATGGAGAATAAAAATCGGAACGTTAAAATTCGGAGGGCGCCGAGAAATCAGGCCCAAGAGGAGCTCTCACAGCGGTCAGTGTTCGTATGAGACGAGAAGGGAAGTCGGGGTAAGTGCCCACGGAGGCGCACAGGGGAAGCCACTGAGGATGGGAGGGC